>NW_006921620.1:10939795-10950412 GCF_000298275.1 Orycteropus afer afer | reverse complement strand
TCAGGGGTCCAAGAATAACTTCTGTGTCTGTGTCAATTGGTTTTCCTTTTCTTTGTTGAAGAGGGTCTGTGCAGTCCTTCTATCTAGTCCGCCATCTTCTGCTCCCTCGCCGAGCAGAATTTGTTTTACATTCAACATTTCATATATGTTTGGTTTCATTCCCCAATTACCATCCCCAACCTTAATCCAGTCTCCTTTTCTCCCTTCCCAGTAACATTTCCCCCCACCCTCCTGCACTACTCAGTTATACACTCCTATCTGTGTGCCTTTTCCTCTGTGTGCCTGTTGCCACTCTGGTGCCCCATGGCTGATTGCTCCAAGAGATGTATCTCCGTAGAGTAGGTAGGTGCATTGCCCTGAGCTGAGTGTTCTGCATGTAAATATTATTTATTGTTGGGCTGAGAGCCAGTCAAATACTTGAATTTTTTGGTGTCCCTGAATCTGAGGATGAGTGTCTTTCATCAATTCTATTGAATTCTCTGACAATAGCTATTGAAAAAAGTTGCTTCTCTTGAGTCCCAGTATTATCTTCTTGAGAACTCCAGTTAGATTTCTCCTTTACATTCTCCTTCTATCTTCCATTCTCTTAACCTCCCTACATCTATTATACCACTAGTATTTCAAATGTGAGCAGGGCCACCCATGATGGACAGGTTCCAGCAGAGCTTCCAGACCGAAACAGAATAGGAAAAGGATGTGGTTGTCTACTTCTGAAAAGTTGGCCACTAAAAACTTTATGAATAACAATGGAACGTTGTCCACTAAAGTGCCGGGAAATGAGCACTATAGATTGGAAGAAACTCAAGATACAACTGGGGAACATCTGTCTCCTCAATGATGTGGATGGAGTAAAGCTTTTGGGACCTTCATTTGCTGATGTGGCATGACTCAAAATTAGAAGAAAGAGTTGCAAACATCCCTTAATAGTTGGAACCTATGATGTATAAAGTGTGAATCTAGAAAAACTTGAAGTTCTTAAAAATGAGGTGAAATGCATAAATATAAATAGTTTACCCATTAGTAAGCTGAAATTGACTGGTATTAGCCATTTTGAATTATACCATCATATGGTCTACTGTGTGACCCAATAACAATTTGAAGAGGAATGACATCACATTCATCATCAGAAACAACATTGCAACATCTATCCTGAAGTACAGTGCTGTCAGTGATAGGATAATAGCCATACACCTAGAAGGAAGACTAATTAATATGACTATGTTTAAAATATACTCACCAACCACAAAAACAGTAGATGAAGAAATTGAACTTCTGCAGTCTGAAACTGACCAAACATGCAAGGTGCATTGGTAATTACAGGTGGTTGGAACATGAAAGTTGGGAACAAAAAAAAAAAAATTGGTAATTGGAAATTATGGTCTTAGTGATAGAAACAAATCTGGAGATCTCATGACAGAATATTGCAAGACCAAAAACTTATCCATTGCAAATACCTTTTTCAACAACATAAATGTATATAGTGGGATTTGGTGACTATAAACAAGGACCTCACTGGGTGGAATACAAAGAAATTATATAGACTATCTTCTGTGGAAGGAGATGATGGAGAAGCTCAGTATCGTCAGTCTAGAACAAATCCAGGTAGTGACTCAGGAATAAGCCATCTAATTACTCATATCCTAGTTCTAGTTGAAGCTAAAGTGAATTAAAACAACTCCACAAGTGCCAAAATACAACCTTGATTATACCCCACCTGGATTTAGAGACCATCTCAAGAATAGATGTGATGCATTGAACAATAGTGATCAAAGACCAGATGAGTTGTGGGATGGCATGAAAAACACCATACATGAAGAAAGTAAAAGGTTATTAAAACATTAAAAAGACAGGGAAGAAAGAAAACACCTAAATGGATGTTAGAAGAGACTGTGAAACTTGCTATTGAATGTAGAGTAGTTAAAGTGAATGGAAGAAACGATGAAGTGAAAAAGCTGAACAGAAGACTTTGAAGGGTGACTCAAGAAGACAAAGTAAAGAAATGTGCAAAGAACTGGAGTTAGGAAAACAAAAGAGAAGAACAGGATCAGACTTTCTTAACCTGAAAAAAGTGAATAAAAAATCCAAGTCTCAAGATGCAATGTTGAAGGGTTCTATGGACAAGATATTGAACAATGCAGGAAGCACCAAAAGAAGATGGAAAGAATAAACATAGTCACTATGCCAAAAGAAATGGTCGATGTTCAACCATATCAGGATATGATCAAGATCCAGTGGTACTGAAGGAAGAATTCCAAGCTGCATCAAAGGCATTGGTGATAAACAGACTCCAGGAATTGATGGAAAACCAACTGAGCTTTTTTATCAAACAGATTCAATGCTGCAAGTGGTCACTGGTGTATGCCAAGGAATTTGGAAGATAGCTGCTTGGCCAATCAACAGGAAGAGATCCATATTTGTGCCCATTCTAAAGCAAGGTGATCCAACAGAATATGGAAATTATAAATAATATCATTCATATAACACAAAAGTAAAACTATGCTGAAAATAATTCACACATGATTGCAGCAGTACAAAGACAAAGAACTGCCAGAAATTCAAGCTGGATTCAGAAGAGTACATGGAATAAGGCATATCGCTGCTAACGTCAGATGGATCTTGGCTGAAAGCAGAGACTACTAGAAATATGATTGCTTGTGCTTTATAGAAGGAACTCCGGTAGTGCAGTGCCTAAGGCAATTGACTAGTTAACCAGAAAGTTGGCAGTCCAAACCCACCCACCACTCCGTGGAAGGAAGATAAGGCAGTTTACATCCGTAAAAATTTACCACCTTGGAAACTCAATGGGGTCACTACGAGTAGGACTAAGAAAAGGCATTTGATTGTGTGGATCATAATAAATTATGGATAACATTGGAAGAATGGGAATTCCAGAATAGTTAATTGTGCTCATGAGGAGCCTGTACATAGACCAAGAGGCTATCATTTGAACAGAACAGGAGATACTGCATGGTTTAAAATCAGGAAAGCTGTGCATCAGTATCCTTTCACCCTACTTATTCAGTCTGTACACTGAGCATATAATCTGAGAAGCTGGATATATGTTGAAGAACGTGGCATCAGGATACAACTCTTTAACAACCAGCTATATGCAGGTGAAACAACCTTGCTTGCTGAAAGTGAAGAGGGTTTGAAACACTTATTGATGAATAGCAAAGACTACACTCTACAGTATGGATTACACCTCAGCATAAAGAAAACAAAAAATCCTCACAGCTGGACCAATAACTAATATGATAAATGGAGAAAAGTTTTTCTTGGATCTACAATCAATGCCCCTGGAAGCAGAAGTCAATAAATCAAATGATGTATTGCACTGGGCACATGTGCTACAAAAGACCACTCAAAGTGTTAAGAGCAAAGATGCCACTTTGAGGACTAAGGTGCTCCTGACCCAAGCCATGGTATCTTCAGTTGCCTCCTGTGCATGAGAAAGCTGGACCATGACTAAGGAAGACCTAAGAAGAATTGATGCATTTAAATGATGGTGTTGGCAAAGAATACTGAATATGTGGTGGACTGTCATAAGAACAGACAAATCTGCCTTGGAAGAAGTACAGGCCGAATGCCCCTTAGAAGCAAGGATGGGGAGACTTTACCTCTCATACTCTGGCTATGTTGTCAGGAGTAACCGGTCCCTGGAAGAGCATATAATGCTTGGTCAGTGAAAAAGAGGAAGAGCTCAACGAGATGGATTGGCACAGTGGCTGCAGCAATGGGTTAAAACATTGCAATGGTTATAAGATGGTGCAGGACTGGGCTATACAAGGGGTCACTATGAATTGGAACCAATTCAAAGGCATTTAACAACAACATGTGTGTGTGTATACATAAATACATGCATATATTTAGTGTTTGTAAACACACACACACACACACACATATATAATGTCTTAATTTCTTAGCGCTGCTATAACAGAAACACCATGTGTGTGGATTTAAAGAATAAAAATTTATTTTCTTACAGTTTTGGAGTCTAGAAATCAGAATTCAGGGCATCAGCTGTCGGTGCAAGCTCTGTCTCTGTTAGCTGTGGGGGCAGATCCCTGTCTCAATTCCTGAAACCTCAGCTACAGATTAAGTTTAAGACAATCTACACTGATAGGACCTCATTAATGTAACAAAGAAAACCCTATTCCTGAGTGGGATTACAACCACATGTATAGAGGCTCATGTTCCAACATGCATTTTAAGGGGATACAGTTCAACCTTGTAGGCAGGTGGGTAGGTCGGCAGGTAGATAGATTGAGAGAGAGACAGACAGACAGATAGATAAACAGATATATTTTGGAATTGGCAGAAAGCTTAGGGACAAATACAACCACACAACTCTTACTCCCTTATGGGTCCTTGCTTTGTTATTATTTCTGATCCCTAAGGGTGTATTTATCTCTCTATCTCTGTGTATTGATACCGAGATATATCTATATATGTGTATATATAAATATATCTTAGAACCCCTAGTGGTGCAATGTTTAAGTGATTGGCCGATAACAGAAAGTTTGGAAGTTTGAACCCACTAGCTCCTTCATGGGAGAAAAGATATGGCAATCTGCTTCTGTAAAGATTACAGACAAGAAAACCCATTGGGGCAGTTCTGTAGAGTTGCTGTGAGTCAGAATTGACTGGATGGCATACAGAAATAGCACATACATGTATACACAAAGAGGGGGTAGGAGGGGGAGAGAGAAAGGAAAAAAAGAGACTGATTTTAAAGAATTTGATTACATGGTTTTGAATTACTGGCAAATCCAAAATCTGCAGGACTGTTTGACAGGCTGGAAACTCAAGCAATAGTGAATGGTGCATCTTCAGTCAAATCTGTACGACAGGCCAGTAAAATGGAAACCCAGGGAGAATTTTTATGTTATAGTCTTGAAACAGAATTCCATCTTTTTCCAGAGACCTCAAATTTTTTTTTAAGGCTGCCAGCTAATTAGATGAGGCCCATGCACATTATTGAGGATAGTCTTCTTTACTTATAGTCAACTAACTATGGATGGTAATCCCTTTTTTTAAATATCTTCCAAGAACATTTACCCTAGTGTTTAACCAAACGTGTGATCACTAGAGTCTATCCAAGTTGAATTTTTTGTGACTTTGATTTTATAGCTTTTTTTTTTTTTAATATTGACTTATGATACCTGGCTTTCTAATGTGTTTAGTGCTTTTCTTCTATTGTGAACTCAAGTTCTTCGGAAATTTGTCTACAGGAATTTTTTGAGACATGATGAGTTAAAGTGCATTCCTCCAGAGATAATTTGAGATTGTTTCTGTTACATATCTGAGGACACCTTAACTTGGTGCCACTTTTAAATCAGATTTTTCTTCAAGGGCTTGGTATTCACACATTTGAAGTATTAGAAGAGACCTATATTCTCTGGTGGCATAGTGCCCGAGGGATTTGACTGCTAACCAGAAGGCTGGCAGTTCAAACTCACCAACCACTGCTCAGAAGGAAGGTTGGGCAATCTACTTCCATAGAGATACTGCCTCGGAAACCCAAGAGGGGTTGCTATGAGTTGAAATTGACTTGACAGCAGTGAATTTGGTTTGGTTTATATTCTCTTTTATCTCTAATTTGGAGTCAAATGGACACATACTCCAATATTGACCTCTAGTTATTTTCTATTCATGAATTGATATATCACTTTTTGTTGGCCCAGTTTTATGTGGAGGCTTTTACTCTAGTTACCATTATGAAAATCTCTGGATTTATTTACTGTCTCAGGTGTTAATAAACCAAGGACATCTATTCTCTAGACCACCATGAATTGCAAACACTTTAGGGACAAATATATCCATGCAACTAATACTCCTTTTTGAGTCCTGGGTCCTTGCTTTGTTATTATTTCTGAGGGATTCCTTTACCTTGACACCAATACAGGTATGCATCTTTTTCTTTTTCTTTCATATCCTGCCCGTATTTTTGTAAATGTTACATTGGGAGGTGTCTTAGTTCTCTATTGCTGCTATAACAGAAACATCACAAGTGGGTGGCTGTAACAAACACATTTATTTTCTCCCTGTTTAGGAGGCTAGAACTCCAAAATCAGGACATCAACTCTCAGGGAAGGACTTCTCCCTTTGTCAGCCCTGGAGGAAAGTTCTCATCTCTTCTGAGCTTCTGCTCTTAGATCTTCATGTGGCTTGGCATTTTTCTTCCTTCATCTCTGCTTTTTTTCACTTGCATCTCTTTTATATCTCAAAAGAGATTGATTTAAGACACACGCTACAGTAATCCTATTGTATTAACGTAACAAAGATAACTCATTCCCAAATGGAATTATAAACACAGATATAGGAGCTGGGATTTATAACACGTATTTTTTTGGGACACAATTCAATCCATAGCAGAAAGAGTTTTCTCTCAATATCTTGATCATATTGCAGAAATGGAAAACCCCCCATAGGATTCTTTTAGATACTCTTCCTTGAATAAAAACCTTTTCATTTTCATTGCCTTCATAAATAGGACTGGGATATTTATATGAGTTTTATGAAAAGTATTTTTTTAATAGTTATCATTTTCAAAGAAAATTCCACTTTAAGAAAATACTTGAAGATGTTTAATAATTATTAGAACTGACTCATAACTTACACCTTCACAGCTGCTATTCTGGGTCTTAAAAGATTTCTTCAAAGCATATCACATGATGATCTTATGAGCAGGCCAAAAGAAATTTCTAAGTTAATTACAATTTGGCAGAGTGCATCCAAAACCTCTTATCTGAACAGTGAGCCCAATAATTTAATCAGTCTGTCTGTTGATTAATCACGTTCTAATCCATCTGATATCAGTGCTGAAAAAGCTCTTCATCTGTTTCTTGTAAAAGTTATCTCTGTGAATGCACAGCTGCTGTTAGCTATTGGTATTAATAACTTGAATAGGAGACAGAACACAATGGATTCTCGAAGTCTGCAGAAAAAAGTTTGAACTCCTTAAAAGAGTCATTCAAGACAATCTACAGTCTGACCCAACTTTCTAAAATCTTGCGATCCTCATTTCTTTTGCTTTGCAATTTCATCCCATACACTAGTTAGTTAGAGCTAGTGGCCTGAACTTTCATGACTTCTGTTTACTATTTCCTAAACTGATGAGTTGATAGATTAATAAACATTTATTTATCATATATTATGTATCAGGTATGTGCTATATTATTTTACTCAATATCCCACAGCCTCCCTGTAACATAGTTACTCATTTTGGCAGATGTCAAAGATAAAAAAGTAATGTCATTTGTTGTTGTTCTTATATGCCATCGACTCAGACCTGACTCATAGCGACCCCTCCTTTGGCTTCTGAGGCAGTATCACTACGCAAGTAGATTGCCTCATCTTCCTTCCATTTTATTGTCTAGTTTACTAAGTTATAAGCAGTTAGAAAAAAGGGCAAGAAGAAAAACGAAAGCCTACTGATGGTGTAGTACCTGAGGCATTTGATTGCTAACCAGAAGTCTGGAGGTTCAAACCTACCAGCCACTCCTCAGAAGAAAGGTTGGGCATTCTACTTCCACAGTGATACTGCTTTGGAAACCGAAGGAGGGGTCGCTACTGGATCCAACTTGATGGCAGTGCATAGGATAGGTAGGTAAGACACAGGACTGTGACTTAGTATTTTATCAGATAAAACCAAAAACCAAAGTCACTGCCATGGAGTTGATTCAACTCATAGTGATCCCTCCTTGGAAACCCCTCTCCTTGGGCTTCCAAGGCGGTATCTCTACAGAAATAATAGATTGCACAGTCGTCCTTCCGAGGAGTGGCTGGTGGGTTTGAACAACAGCCTTCTGGATAGCAGTCAAGTGCCTTAGGCACAACGCCACACATATATATAAGTCAGAAAGCTCCATGTTTCTGCAGTGTGAATAAGACACCAAATTCTTTAGTTGTTTGGCACTATCCAGGAGATGACTGAGTGTTGGTCCAGGATGAGAACTGTGATTGTGTGAGTAAAATTTCTTCCTTGATTTTCAATCTAGAACACAGTGTATTTTTTTTTCTTTTCTACTTCTTCCAATATCTCAGTCTGTTTACATAACATATCTTTCAGTCAGTTTCATCCAACCCATGACTGAGATTGAGATGCCATTTTGTGTTCATTGTCTTTATCACATCAATGCCTTAGATTTTAGGATTCTCAAAATAGTCTAAAATATATGAAGATTTCGAAGGGTTCTTAGAGTTTTGATCTTGCAAACTTAGGGACCACAGAATAGGTTGTTGTTGTTGTTGTTGTTGTTAGGTGCCGTCGAGCTGTTTCCAACTCATAGCAACCCCATGCACAGCAGAATGAACACTGCCCGATCCCGCACCAGCTCCACGATCCCTGCTGTACTTGAGCCCATCATAGCAGCAACCGTGCCAATCCATCTCGTTGAAGGCCTCCCCCTCTTTCATCGACCCTCCACCTTACCAAGCATGACATCCTTCTCCAAGGAATGGTCCCTTCTGACAACATGACCAAAATAGGTGAGATGAAGTCTGGCCATTCTCGCTTCCAAGGAGCATTTCAGGTGCACTTCCTCCAGGACAGATCTGTTAGTTCTTTTAACAGTCCATGGTACTTTCAGCATTCTTTGCCAGCACCACAACTTAAAAGTATCAACTCTTTTTTGGTATTATTTATTCATTGTCCAGCTCTCACTTGCATACAAGATGGTTGGAAATATCATGGCTAGTGTCAGGTGCACCTTAGTCCTCAAGGAGACATCCTTGCTCCTCAGCACTTGAAACACTTCCTTCGCAGTTGACCTTCCCAATGCTACATGTTGTCTAATGTCCTGACTGCTGCTTCCATTGGCATCGATTGTAGAACCAAGCAACATGAATTCTTTGACAACCTCAATCTTCTCTCCATTTATTGTGATGCTGCTCATTGGTCCAGTTGTGAGGATTTTTGTTTTCTTTATATTGAGACGTAATCCATACTGCAGACTGTGTTCTTCAACATTCATCAGTAAGTGCCTCAAGTCATCCTCACTTTTAGCCAGCAAAGTTGTATCGTCTGCGTATCTCAGGTTGTTAATGATTCTTCCTCCAATCCTGATGCCATGTTTTTCTTCATATAGTCCAGCTCCTCAGATTATTTGCTCAGCATATAGATTGAATAAGTATGGGGAAAGGATACAACCCTGATACACTCCCTTCCCGATTTTAAACCATGTAGTGTCCCCTTGTTCCATTCAAACGACAGCCTCCTGGTCACAGTACAGGTTCCTCATGAGTACAATCAAATGCTCGGAAATTCCCATTCTTCTCAATATTATCCATCATTTGTCATGATCCACACAATCAAATGCCTTTGCATAGTCAATAAAACACAAGTAGACATCTTTCTGGTATTCTTTGCCTTGAGCCAAGATCCATCTGACAACAGCTATGACATCCCTTGTTCCACGTCCTCTTCTGAATCCAGCTTGCACCTCTGGAAGTTCTCTGTCAATATACTTCTCCAAACGTTTTTGAATTATCTTCAGTAAGATCTTACTTGCGTGCGATATTAATGATATTGTTCTATAATTTCCACATTCTGTGGGATCACCTTTCTTTGGAATGGGTACAAATATGGATCTCTTCCAGTCAGTTGGCCAGGTAGCTTGTCTTCCAAATCTCTTGGCATAACCGAGTGAGTGCCTCCAATGGAGCATCCATGTGTTGAAATATCTCAATGGGTATTCCATCAATTCCCAGAGCCTTGTTCTTTGCCAATTCTTTCATTGCAGCTTTGACTTCCTCCTTCAGTACCATTGGTTCTATATCATGCCACTTCCTGAAATGGATGAGGATCAACCAGTTCCTTTTGGTACAGTGATTTTGTGTATTCCTGCCATCTTCTCTTGATGTTTCCTGCACCATTCAATATTTTGCCCGGTGTTGTTGTTGTTGTTATTTGCCGTCGAGTCAGCCCTGACTCATAGCGACCCCTCCTTGGGTTTCTAAGGCAGTGTCACTACGGAAGTAGGATTGCCCAACCTTCCTTCCAAGATTTTGCCCATAGAATCTCTCAATATTGCAACTCGAGGCTTAAATTTTTTCTTCAATTCTTTCAGCTTGAGAAATGCTGAGTGCATTCCTCCCTTTTGGTTTTAAAACTCCAGATCTTTGCACATTTCATTATAGAAATTGTTTTTGTCTGCTCAAGCTGCTCTTTGAAATCTTCTGTTCAGCTCTCTTATCTTGTCAATTTCTTCCATTGGCTTTAGTTTCTCTCTGTTCAAGGGCAAGTTTCAGAGTCTCTTCTATCATCCATTTTGGTCTTATCTTCCTTTCTCATCTTTTTAGTGATCTCTTGCTTTCTTCATGGATAATGTTCTTGATATCCTCCCACAATTCTTCTGGTGTTCAGTCGTTGGTGTTAAATGCATCAAATCTATTCTTTAGATGGTCTCTAAATACAGGAGGGATATATTCAAGATCATATATTGGCTCTCTTGGACTTATTTTAATTGTCTTCAACTTTAAGTTGAACTTGCATATGAGCAGTTGATGGTCTGTTCTACAGTCAACTCCTGGCCTGGTTTTGGCTGAAGATATTGAGCTTTTCCACCACCTCTTGCCACAGATATAGTCAATCTGATTCCTGTGTGTTCCATCTGG
>NW_006921620.1:10935385-10937815 GCF_000298275.1 Orycteropus afer afer | reverse complement strand
CTATCACTGACAGCATTGTACTTCAGGACAGATCTTGAAACATCTTTTGTGATGATGAATGCCATGCCATTCCTCTTCAAACTGTCATTCCCGGCATAGTAGATCACATGGTTGTCTGATTCAAAATGGCCAAAACCAGTCCATTTCAGCTCACTAATGCCGATGATATCAATCTTTATGTGTTCCATTTCATTTTTGACAAATTCCAAATTTCCTAGATTCATACTACAGAATAGGTAGGATGTGGATTATCATTGCTTAGTCAACATTATGGAGAGTTTTGATTTCATTAAATGATAATTATTTTGTTAGTTTTATCATCATTTTCTTAGTTATTTATACTTTATCTGTTGTCCATATTATATTTTCTCCTAAACTCTCTAAGGTGAGCCTATACAGATGAGTCCTGGTGTAGTCAAGTTCTCCCAGAATATCTGCCCCGTACTCAATCACTCTTTGTTTATGTGAGCAGGGACTCTAGCATCTATGTAAATCCTAATTAATCCTACTCTTCTGGACATAGTTAAATAGACCAGGAGTCTAGTTGACACAGGTTAAGCCCATTGGGTCTCTACCACCAGAGGTTAAAATAGGGACTGAGAGATGATCAGTTTTCTGGGTTATTATACCTATACTTAGGAGCTCTGGTGGTGTAGTGCCTTAGGCATTTGACTACTAACCAGAAGGCTGGTGGTTCAAACCCACCAGCCACTCCTCGAAAGGAAGGTTGGGTAATCTACTTCCATAGTGATAATGCCTCAGAAACCCAAGGAGGGGTCACTATCTGACTCGATGGCAGTGAGAATGAAGAAGGAAATATCTCTAAGTTATTAATTTAAGACCATTCAGGGAAATAAGCTCTTTGTAAAAAGCCGATAGAATGAAGTAGAAATGTGAAAAGAAGCAAAGAAAGGAGACAGAAAAACATTCTGGATTGAGATAAAGCTGCAGTTTCCTTCTTCCTTGCAGGCAGTAAAGATATTTATCCTTAAAGTGTATACACCCCACCACATTTATCTTTTTATTTTTAATTAACTTCTTCAAGTTTATTTCTCTTTCTTGCAACTAAAATTAGTTCTAATGATTATGTCAAATGTTAAGAAGCCACTAAATTATTATTATTATTTACATCAATACATTCAGATTCTTGTCTAATCTCTAATTCTAACTAGCTCTGCATCCATGAACAAGTCACTTTGCTTTTCTAAGTCTCTGTTGTATCATTAATAGCATAATGATAGAGTTGTGAAAATTAAATGAGATGATATATAAAATATGTGTGCTATGAAAACATAATTATTATTATTTCTGCAACTTTAGTTCCACAATTTCTCTGATAGTTTATTTTTTATTTCTAGAATAACATTTCTATTCTTGCTTTCCCCCTCTTTTCCATGTGAATAGACAGATTTAAAATTCTAGATTACAAATAGATAAATTCTGTAGTTGCTGAATTGTCATTAATTCAGGTTTAAGTGCTATCTCTATGTAAGACACTCAGATGAAACAATTGATATACTGAGAACAAATATGTATCCTATCCATTTCCACATTCCAAAATAACCAACTAGATATTATTCTAGCCATTATTTTAGGGAAGAATCAAATATTAATATATTTAGTTCATGAAGAAAATAAAATGTTAGACTTCTTTCATAATGGCAGAGTTATGCTGGAAACTGGGCCACTGTTGAATTTTATTTACTTTTTTGCTATTCCCAGGATAGCAGTATGCCAGATTTATAATGATGGAATCATATTATATAAGAGGATATTGCTGTTAGACTTCTTTAAAAAATTGTTCTCCTCTTTTATGGAATGATACATAGTTAAACCCTACTTATATAGAAAGTCATGTATTTTAGAAAACAGTTTGTTCTGAAGTGCATTTTAGTTTTGAAATCCTAGCATACAGAGCCAAACAATTAAAAGAAATTTTGGGAAAAAAAGTCATGCAAAATCTTGATATTCTAAAAAGGAACTAATATCCCCTAAATTTTGCTTTTTAGGTAAATTGATAAAACTTTCTCTATTACTCTTAACAAGATAAACTGTAGTACATTTTAGCTCAATGACCAAATTTCGCATTCTACCATACGTTCCTATAGTTGAGAAATAAAGCCTTTTTAAACAGTATGTTGCTGTTGTTGTTAGGTGCCATCAAGGGGGTTCCCATTCATAGCAACCTCAGGTACAATAGAATGAAACACTACTGAGGCCTGTGCCATTCTCACAGTCATTGCCATGCTTCAGCCCATCCTCACAGCCACTGTATCAGTCCATCTCATTGAGCTTCTTCCGCTTTTTTGCTGACCCTTTGCTTTGTAAGGTATCACCAACCAACCAACGAATCAAACAAACAACAGCAACAACAACAATAGAAAACATTGCATTGAGATGATTCCAACTGATAGCTACCCTGTAGGACAA
>NW_006921620.1:10862924-10929613 GCF_000298275.1 Orycteropus afer afer | reverse complement strand
GATTATCTTCTGTGTCTGTGTTAATTGGTTTCCCTTTTCTTTGTTGAAGAGGGTCTGTGCAATCCTTGTGCCTAGTCCGCCATCTTGCCGGAACTCAACAACCTAAATTCAGCGCCGCGCCCCAAGCGCGTGCCTCCCTGCCGGTTCCAGCACCGTGCGGTGCGCTGCGGCCACCCAAAACCTTCAAGTCCAGACCCGGAATCCCTATAGGGTTTCTAAGGCTGTAATCTTCATGAAGGCACTTTGCCACGTATTTCTTCCTTGGAGCTGTTGGTGGGTTTCAACCTTTTGGATAGCAGCCTAGCACTTAACCACTGTGCTACCAGGGCTCCTTTTAAGAACTCACTTAGGGTTAACATTTTAAGAAAATACATTTTCTTGACTGTGCTGTAATTAAATTTTGTTAGCTTATTGTCCTTTTGACGATTGTGGTTGGTGACCAAATTATTATTAGAAGGGTTAATGGCTGGTGGGTTTGAACCACCAGCCTTGTGGTTAGCAATCAGATGCCTTAGGCACTACACCACCAGAGCTCCCTGTAAACAACATATGGCTTACAATTCCTGGAAAACAGGATGTTTTCATATTCAGAATAGGTACAACTCTCTTCTTTTCCTTCTTCTTCTTTTTTTTTTTTTTTTGTCCACAAAGCCTACACATAATTTGAAGATGTCAGCCAGCCTAATGCACAGAAACAAAAGACAACTATAATTGGCTATGATAAGCTCATCACCTAGGAAATCCCTAAGTGAACATGGTCTAGGTTATGAATTCACATCCACCTCTACCTCTCCCCAAAAATAAAAAGCCTAGGAGATGTGTTATATCTAAATGTGGCCATTCTGTTTGGGTTCTGTAGGTTTGAAATATCCAGATACTTAACACCAGCAATCAGTAGATCTTAGAAGCCACTGTTTGATGAAGTTCACCCTCAGGGAACCTCTACAGTAGGCTGGGATCAGGGAGAGTTGAGTAATGAGCAGGGTATCAAATGAAAAGAGGTACCTGAGTGATTGAAGAGAACAAGTAAGGATTTCGATTTTAGAGAAATGGAGTAATAGGAAGGGATTCAGACACAATCCAAGTGCCTGAAATTTAAATATAAACCCAAATTCATTTGGCTGTTCAGGAACAAATGGGGCCAGGAATCAATACCTTGTAGTTCATGTGTCTTACAACAAGGCCTGTTCTAGTGCCTAGGGTTTTAGCCTAGGTGCCTATGAGAAACATTGTTTGAGCACTCTACTAAATGCCAGGCTAGAAGCTGGGCATACAATAGCAACAAGATATAGTTTCTTCCATTTCAAAACTTACACATTATTGGAAGGTACAAATAAGAACATAGCATAAAAGAGAAATCCTGCACTCTTATAGTAGTGAAAGAGAAAGTTTTATTGAGGAATAATACAACTCAAGCTGGGCAGCACTAGGTGAAAAATACTAAGCACTCCACCTTTCAAGGAGAGATAGTCAAACCAGTCTCACTGCTATCGAACTGATTCTGACTCATAGTTACCCTCTTTGGGTTTCTGAGGCAATAAAATCTTTACCAAAGTAGGTTGTCTAATCTTCTTTCCCTGGAGTGGCTAGTAGGTTTGAACCATCAACCTTCTGGTTAGCAGTTAAATGAATTAAGCACTATGCCACCAGAGCTCCTTTCTTTAAGGAGAGAAAAAAAAAAACTCATTACTCACTGCTGATGAGTCGATTGTGATTCATAGTGACCCCTCCTTGGGTTTCTGAGGCAGTAGGAGCTCTGGTAGCATAGTGGCTAAAGCACTTGATTGCTAACCAGAAGGCTGGCGGTTCAAACCCACCAGCCACTCCTTGGAAGGAAGGTTGGGCAATCCTACTATCCATAGAGATACCTGACTATGAGTCGGGGCCGACTCGATGGCACATAACAACAACAACAACAACAAATCTCTACAGAAGTAGATTGCCCAGTCTTCCTAGCGAGGAGTCGGGGCCGACTCGATGGCACATAACAACAACAACAACAAATCTCTACAGAAGTAGATTGCCCAGTCTTCCTAGCGAGGAGTGACTCGTGTGTTTGAACCGCCAGCCTTCTGGTTAGCAGTCAAATGCCTTAGACACTGTACCAGCAGAACTCCCTCAAGCAGAGAGCAGGGTCTATATAGAGAGAGAACAAGGGAAAGGTAGAAGGTTAATGATTGATTATAGATAAGATCAACTTCAGCTTGAAGTCTTTTGAAGTGTAAAGATTGGCTATTTGGCTGGGAAGGAGTGAGTTACTACCTAGGTGAGTGGCACCAGCCAGTTCATACATAATTGCACTCATCAACACATCTTTCCAAGGAACAAATTGTTTACATCTTGACACAATCTTCTCCTGAGCAAATGGTTTACATCCTGATCTTTTGCTTCATGGGAAAACATGTTGGTCCTGTCATTCCAATGTCTGACACAAATCACCTCCAGTTTGCAACATTTCTCCTTTTTGAACAAGCATCCGCTAGGAGGAGCTGATCACCCACAGTGGAGTAGCCTTTCTTCTGCAAGGGCTTTGTTTGTTTTCTTGAGGAGCTTTCATTAATAAAAAATTATTTTCTTCAGCTTGCTGAGTTAATAGGCCTCATCTTCAAGATGAGTAAATTTTATAAGGAACATCTTAACTGATAAGGCACGTTCAAAGAATATTTCTCAGTCAAGACAGAATGATAGTGGTCAAGATGAAACATACTCAGGGAGATAATAGATAGGTGATTAAACAACACAATCATTGGTGAAAGACTGTGAAAGCATCATGATTTTATGTGAAGTACAATATTTCATGGATAAAATTTATTGAACAGCATTTTATAATTACAATAATAGGAGTGGTGGGAAATATAAAGATTCTAAAATAAAGTAACAATTTTTTTCACCATCTACCATGTCATGGATTGGTCAGTTACAAGGACAAAAATATGTCTACTTGGCTGGGCCATGATTTTTAGTGTCTGGCAATGATGTGATCTGATATAATCAGCCCTGATCTGAGATAAGGGGATTAGGGTGGAATGTAACACCTTTACTTTGGTCACAGCTCTGATCCAATATAAGGAGATTAGGGTGGGATGCGGGAGCTCTGGTAGTGTAGTGCCTAAGGCACTTGACTGCTAGCCGGAAGGCTGGCAGTTCAAACCCACCAGCCACTCCTCGGAAGGAAGATGGGGCAATCTACTTCCGTAGTGATACTGCCTCGGAAACCCAAGGAGGGGTCACTATGAGTCGGGTTCGACTCGATGGTACATAACAACAACAACAGGGTGGGATGCAACACCCTCAATCAGGTTACAGCCCTGATCAGATGTCAGGAGAGTTTGCCTGAGGTGTACCTTGCATCTTTTATCTTACAAGTGATAAAAGGAAAGAGAATGGAGAAGAGAGAGAGAGCATACTACCACCAAGAAAGAAGAGCTGAGAGTGGACTACATCCTTTGGACCTAGGGTCGTTACACTGAGATATCCTCCTAGATACATGGAGATCTCCAAGGAACACCAGACCTACAGATGTTGAAAGGAGAAAATAACCTTCCTCCAGAAACAACAGAGAAAGAAATCCTTCCCTTAGAGCTGGAGCCCTGAATTTGGACTTCTTCTAAACTGCGACAAAACAAATTTCTGTTTGTTAAAGCCACCCACTTGTGATATTTCTGTTATAGCAGCACTAGATAGGTAAGCTCAGAAGGAAGGTTGGGCAATCCTACTTCCGTAGTGATACTGCCTCGGAAACCCAAGGAGGAGTCGCTATGAGTCGGAGCCGACTCGAGGGCACATAACAACAACAACAACAGATAGCTAAGATTCACCCAAGGAAGAAAACCAATTACTTCATATATCAATTAGTGATCATTAAGGCAAGGTATTACATGTTACAGATGATTAACACAGAGTGTAATTTTTAGCACTATTTTCAGGAATATAGACACAACAATCAGCAATCAGATTGTTTTAGAGCACAGCTCCATCCTTGTGCTGAGTGAGAATTTCAAAGGCCATCTATTTCAGAGTGCTACTTTTGTCATAATTGCAATTTTGGTATTGATATCCTGAAGCAAGTACACACTGTCATTTAAGGCAGTTTGTATATATTTGGTTAATATTTCTGCATGTGCCATAACATCTGCAAGTTGTATCTGAAGTGTGAATACTGCCACTAAATGGTCAAGCCATTATTGAGATCATAGAGCTCTTAATATGAGTACATTAGTTAGCAAAGGAAGTTAAAATACATCCTTGAGTCCAGTTTAGGCCCAGAGTGCATCTTCCCATCCAGCCCAGTGGAAGCCAGTGCAAAGGGTTGGTTCCACAGAGCCAAGAGTTCCCATTAAGAGCTCCCCACTAGGTGCTTGAGCATCACAGCCAGTTGGTGGTGAATGAATCAGTAGCTTGTCAGGTAATAACTGGTACACATTCAGACATTGGAAGCCATCCCATAGGTCTGATGATAGCTGGATTATTCATGTGGGTGTAAATAAATTGTTCCCAGCTAAGGGAAACAATTTGATTTAGCCTCCTGACTTGAGGAGTTAATCAGATGACTCTGATCCAGAGTAGTTGAGATAGCTCAGAATAGGAAGAGTGCTATTGTGGGCTTGGAAATTTCTTTAGCTAGCTCTTCTTGAGTGACTTTCTTTAATAAAGTAAAGGTTGTGTTAAGACTAAAAGTTAAGTTCTGGCTTGACTCTCATTCAGATCTGAAAAGAGACCATTTATAAATGGAAAATGTAGTTACCGAGATTTCCTGTGGTAATGAACTATTTCTCCATTGTTCTCAAATCCTTAGATCAAGAGCAACACAATCAGATCCTTGTAGTGAAGAGATCCACCAGGGAAAACCACACTGTCTTGAGGTTTGGAGGGCCCCACATATCCGGTTGCTGTCGTGGTTGTTAACTGCCATTGCGTCGGCTCCAACTTACAGCGACCCTATGTAAAATAGAATGAAACACTGCCTGGTCCTGCATCATCCTCATAATCCTTGCTCTGCTTGAGCCCATTGTTGCAGCCATGATGTCAGTCCATCTCACTGAGAGTCTTCCCCTTTTTCACTGACCCACTACTTTACCAAGAGTGATATCCTTCTGCAGGGAATGGTTCCTTCTGACAATGTGACCAAAGTAAGTGATGCGAAGTCTGGTCATTCTTGATTCTAAGGAGCATTCTGGTTGCACTTTTCCATCACAGATTTCTTCATTATTCTGACAGTCCATGGTATTTTTGGTATTCTTTGCCAAAACCAAATTCAAGGGCATCAACTCTTCTTTGGTCTTTATTCATTGTCCGGCTTTCACACACACATAAGGTGACTGAAAATGCCATGGCTTGGGTTAGGCATACCTTAATCTTCATAGTGACATCTTTGCTTCTTAAGACTTTAAAGAAGTCTTTTGCAGCACATTTTCCCAGTGCAATACAACATTTGATTTTTCACTGCTGCCCCCATGGATGTTGAGTGTGGATCCAAGTAAAATAAAATCCAACAATTAAACTTTTTAAAATGGTGACCTTTTGCATCTGCCCAATCTAGGAAAACATTAGTAAATGTGTGACTGTAACAAAGGTAACATTTGTTCCATTTTCATACCTGGTCCAGGTTACTGGGTCAGCTGTCCACCTCAGATGTTGTCTGCTTCTGTCCACAGGGTGTTTATATTTGACCTTCAGTTCTCTGTTGGCTTGGTTAGTCTAGAGAAGAGAGCCTATTTCAGTTGTGACAAATGGATCCAAATGTTTTATCCCCTCTAATTTGGCTGCATAGATATTGGTGACGAGGACTAAGTATGCTCCCTTCCAAGGTGGTTTTATGTGATGTCTCTTCCAATATATATTTTATTCTGCTGGAGTGATGTTACAAAGACTTTGAGAGTACATTTTCTGTTCAAAAAAGTTTTCTTTAACCTCTGGAAAATATTCTTTATAATATTGAATTAAAGATTTGCAAGACTTCAGTTACTCAGGTTGAAGAATGTTAGGATTGGTACAGGCAACTTAAGGACGTTAGTCCATGATAAATTTTAAATTTTTCAAAGCTTTGCTATTTGGGTCTTTAGTATTCTATTAGTTCTTTCTACTAGACCAGAAGACTGAGGAAAATAGGGGTAATTCAGCCTTGATAAAGGGGAAAATTCAGCTCTGTTCTTGGCCAGTGAAATGAGTTCCTGATCACTACAGAGTTTTTGGCACCCCCCCCCATGTGCGTAGGATGCTTTCAAGAAATTTCTTTGTACAAAGGCTGTAGTAGCAGAACAGCAGTGGAAGGCTTCTACCCAATGTGAAAATCAATACTAATGCATGTTTATGTCTATTGGAGGGTAGAAGTCAAACAAAATCTAGCTGTCATTCAAACACAGGTCTGGAAGGGAAAGGGTGTTGCCCAGGTAGGACTTTACTGTGTTTTCCAGGATTGTAGCAAGAGCAAATAGGGCAATGGATGGAATGCACAGAAGCCTTGTGAAATTTTCCCCACCAACACTTTTTAAGGTCTCAGTCATTTTATCTTGTCCTATGTGGGAACCTTCTTATAAGGCTCACATCTTATGAACACAGGAAATTATATAAGAGACTTTTCTTATTAGACACAGTCCAAATTTAGTGGCAGAATCTCGATAACACCTTACCTTTTAACATGCCTTAATTTTATCTGTTTTAGCTGATTGTTGGTGTTTTAAATTTTTTTCTAAAGTTAATTCATGATAATTGGATTAACAATAGACAAATTTGAGAATCACTTTATCATAAGTACAGAAATAACTTGAGAGGCAGCTTATTTGTTTGACTTATCAGCAGAATTATTTCCTCTAATTTCTTGAGTTTGGGGTCCTCTGTTTGGTTGCTGAGCTTGTATTTTTATCATACCAATTTCAGAGGATAGTAATAGAGTGTCTGTGAGTAAAGCTTCATTTTTTATGGCATTTCCAGAAGAGATTAAAAATCTTCCTTGGTTCCATAACATGCCAAAACCATGTACAATCCCAAAACAAAATCTACTATCTGTAGACATATTAACAGATTTTCCTGAACAATTCTACAAGCTCTAGTCAGGGCAATTAATTTGGCTTATTGGGCTAAAGTGACTTAAGGCAGAATCTGACTTTTAGGGTCTTCAGAAATCCTAACGGTGTGTCCAGCTTGATAGTGAGAACTAGTAGGATTTGATTTAAAATAGGAGCCATATACAAACAAAGCTAAATCAGGATTAATTGAACAGGTCTCTTTTAAGTTTTTCTGAGGAGTTAAAAGTTATTCAATCAAGTCTAGATGATCATTCAATGGATAGTTGTTTTCATTAGCTGTGGGGAGAAGAGTAGCTGGATATTAATAGGCTGGATATTAACAGAAAAACCACAAATGCAACCATTGCCGTGGAGTTGGATCCGACTCATAGTGACCCCTCCTTGGGTTTCTGAGGCAGTATTACTACAGAAGTAGATTGTCCAACCTTCTTTCCAGGGAGTGGCTGGTGGGTTTGAACCACCAACCTTCTAGTTAGCAGTCAAATGCCTTAGACACTATGCTACCAGAGCTCTCAACAGGCCACACACTGTGGTCTAATATGAGACGTAGTCAGGAAGAAAACTTGAGTGGGAGTGACCCTGCTGACAGAATGTTTTCTCAAGGCAGAATTACATAAGGCAAACACAACTTGGGTCACATAGACATCTAAAATGTTTACCAGGAAAACGTCTGCTGTAGTTTCCAGTAGTTTGGCAGTAGCAACCACAGTCCTAAGTCAGGGAGGGTATCTTTTGGCTATAGGATCAAGCTGTAAGCTACAATAACCTGTAGATCTTTGCTTTCCTCTATCTTTATGAGTTCATATGCCTGATGTGTTTCCAGATACTTCACATACAAATGAGGAAAAATCTAGGCCATAATTAGGAAACCCGAGAGAGGACACGTTCATTAGAGTTCTTTTTGTTTGAAATATGGCCACTCGATCTTCTAGTGCAGTTTAGAATGAATCAGCTCAGTGGCTTTTAAATACTTGTTTAAAAGTTGTGCCAAGAAAGAAAAATTGGGAATCCACGTCCAACAATTGTCACAGAGTCCTAGAACCCTCCCCATAGCTGTTTCTTTGTTTTGAGAATAGGAGAGACAAGAATAGTGTCTTCCTGTTTAGGATCAATTAAGATGACTTCTGCAGAAATTAGGTGGCCCAAATATTTAACAGAAGGCTAGGCCAATTGTAATTTTTCTCTGCATACCTTATGTCCACCAAAACCCAGTTGTTTTAATAAAGCAGGGCCGACTCGACATAACAACAACAACAACAACATACTTTCATCAAGGCATACTTGATGTCAGATTGAGCAAACAAGCAAATCATCAATATATTGCAGCAGTATGGATTTTTTTTTTTTTTTTTTGTAAACTGTAAAAGCTGCAAATCTTGCTGCAGAATCTGAGGAAAATAGGTGCAATATTCAGTACATCTATGGGCATTACAATCCAGGTAAATTGTTGATTTTCCCATGTGAAAGCAAAAACATAATGAATTTCAGAATGCTTCTGAAGGAACATTGGAAAATAATAAATGAGTAGGAACTAGTGGGAATCTATGAATAACAATATGATTGATTGCACACAAATCTTGAACACATCTCCAGCCCCTCTTAATTAATTTTTTAACTTGAAGAGCAGCAGTATTGCAAGTGCTGATACAAGGTATAATTGGACCTTTAGAAAGAAAATCTTGTATAATGGGAAACAGTCCTTCTTTTGCTTTTCATTTGAGTGGATACTGGGGATTTTTTGACAGAAGTTTATTTAAATCTATTTGATTTTTAATTGGCTCAGCTGAAGAAACTCTACCTACCTCTATGGATATGGTGGGCCATGAGGGTTCAGGAACCAGGTAAAAGGTGTCAAAAAGGAGAAGACTAGCCTAGGTTGATTTTTGAAGAAGCATGACACGTGCTTGCGTATAGCCAATGACTTCTTGAATATTGTCTAATTCAGAGCCTGTCTCTGTTGACATATAGATATCAGAAAGACTCATCAATATTTCCCCCTTTTCATTAAATTGTAAATGACACTTCCATTTGGATAAAAAGATCTCTTCCCAATAGATTGACAGGTGTAGCAGAACTGAGCAAAAAAGGGTATATACATCTTTAGTAGGACCAAGAAGTTTTAGAACAGGTTGAAAATGAATAAATGTTTGTTCCTGATTGGTGACTCCCACTACTTTTGAGGTTTTAATACCCCAGGGCAGAAGCTTGTGTAAATAGGTTGACTCTAATGTCACTTAAAAATTTTCAGCTTTCCTCTATTAACAAATTAAGTAGTTTCTCCTCGCTGCTTAAGAGCTACCACAGGAACAGTCCCTGTTTTGTCCCCAGAGCCCCTTCCTTCTGAATCAGACTGTAGGATTTTTAAAGGGAGTATATGTTAGTCTTTTGTTTACTTTTTAACCTTATAGCATGTATTTTTTCAATGGCCACATTTTTTTATAATAGTGACAAAGACTCATCTTTGGGCCATTGGAAGGATTGGCATTTTTCTGTTGATCAGGGCACAGTAATTGTTGCAACTGGAGAGACATTAATTTATTAGCCCTACAAATTCTTTCAGCTTCAAGAGTCTGGTAAAGTTTGTAAAATAAGTTGTTTACTTTGACAATACTCTCCTAGTCTAATTGATGTTGCTTTTCTAAAGCTGAGTTCACAGCTTTAAGACTGGATATAAAAAGAGCATTGAAAGCACTGAAGGGACGAGGTGGGGTTAAAGTGAGATCAGAGCATTTGAAAAACTTCTACAGCAGTTGAGTCTTATAGTTAGAAACATCTCCATCTTAATTTTGTTCACAAGAATGCATTTTAGTCCAATCAATTAGTGGAGGAAAGGCCTTTGGGATAGTCATTAACATTTTTTTACTCATAGTCTGATAGTCTTTCAACAGCTCATTGACCATTATATTATTATTTAAGGATAAATGGTTCTTGGAGTCTTTCCATTCTTTCTGTTCTAGCCTTAATTGGGCTGCCCCTGGGCCACTAATCATGTGAACAGTCTCATACAAGGTGGGAAGGCCAGGCTGGTAGATTTCAACTGTTTGTTATTGTTTTTGTTATCAGACCCTACTCATAGTGACCCCTCCTTGGGTTTCCAGGCAGTATCACTACAGAAGTAGATTGCCCAACCTTCCTTCCAAGGAGTGGCTGGTGGGTTTCAACTGCCAGCCTTCTGGTTAGCAGTCAAGTGCCTTAGGCACTATGCTACCAGAGCTCCTGTAATTTTCAACAAGCATTTTAAATTCTTTGGAAAATTTTAGGTGTTCTCACAGAGTTTAGAACAATCTTTGTCAATGCTACCTAATTCTGATGTGTCCATGGGGCAAATATTCAGTATCATGAGGGCAATATTGAGTATCACTGCTGGGGTGAATTTTCAAGGACATTTCTGCAAGGATTAATTTGCTGCTTTTTCCAATGAAGTGCTATCAAATCAGTAGGAAGGCAAAGAAGGGTATAAAGAGATAGCAGCTGGTAGGGGAGTAATAGCTGTAAGAGCTGAAATTTGACATTGTAATTCTTTATTTTACTAATTTACAGTATCCTGCAGGGAAGCAATTTTACTATCTTAATGTTTTTAAGAGGCCAAAATATACCAATAAATAGGTATCCTACTGGGACTGTTTATTTTGAGAGCTTCTTTAGAGCTCTGGTGGGGTAGTGTGTAAGGCATTAGACTGCTAACCAGAAGGTTGGAGGTTCAAATCCACCAACCACTCCTCAGAAGGAAGAATGGGCAATCTACTTACATAGAGATACTGCCTCAGAAACCCAAGGAGTAGGTCACTATGAGTTGTAAATGACTTGATGGCAGTGAGGTTTTTTTGTTTGTTTGTTTGTTTCTGTTCTTTAATGTATTATGGAGAAAAGTTAACTTAGAGAGGCCAAACTGTCTTGAGTGAGATTATACCAGCCAGATAAAATATGCACAATAATGGACCATAATTTATGTCCATATAGTGAGTCAGAGTCCCAGAAGGTGGCTCCAAATTTCCTTTAGACCTGGCATTCCCTATTTTATACTGCCGGTTACAACAAAACAAACTTTTACTTGCAAAAATGAAAACAAATGCACAATAAAACTCAAAGAACTGTCAATGCAAGGCAGCTGAGCTCAGATTCAAGGTTTTTTTTACCTTAAACGATTCCCATAAGTTCACAGAATTGGAGAGCTAAAAGGGACTCAGCAGCTACTGTGCCCATGTCCGGATGCCCAGGGGATTGTCAAAGATATTGCACCTTTGAAATCCCACTTCTGATACCAGAAATGTCAAAGAAGAAAACCACACATTCTGTTAGGAATGAAAGTAAAAGAAGAAGAATATAGCTTGAGCTTGACAACACTAAGTAAAAATACAATGCAGTCCACCATTCAAGCAGAGAGATGAGTCTAAATACATAAAGAACAAAAAAGCTTGAAGTTCCTTGAAATGTAAAGGCTGGCCACTTGGGCAGGAGGGAGTGAATTACTACCTAGGTGTCATCAGTCAGTTTGGTTATACATGATTGCAGTCATTAATACATTTTTCTAAGCAACAATTTTATTTATTTATTTTAATTTTTGTATCTTGACATGTACTTCCCATGAGCAAATGGATTATATCCTGACCTTTGGCTATCAGGGAATAGATGTGGATCTCATAATTCTTATGTCTGAAACAAGTGGCTCCACTTTTAAATTTTTCAATTTACACCAGACAATCACAGTACAGAGTGATAAGAAGGTGACTTTTATGAAGTATGCTTTACCATGGTGGCATGAATCAGAGCATCTTACTAAGACTTGATGGAGTTGGTGAGGTCCGAATGGGTTTGTAAATGAAGTGAAGTCTAAGCTAAGGCTTGAAGACTGGACAGGGTCAGGCATACTGCTCAGACATGTGCCAAATGTGTAGAATGAGAAGAAAGTGTTACTTCCAGGCCAATAAATTACAAAACAGTAATTTTTAAAAAAATTCCCCTTCTTTTATGGATATTACATATGCCTGAACACATGTTTGGTCAACTGAATAGGCTCTCACCTCTTTGACCAAGCTATCTAGTGCAGAGTACAACTTATGGCTTAGTTTTAACTATATGGGTGAAGGATGTTTTGATGAGGAGTAGAGCAAAGAAAAAGGAAGATTTCACAGTAACAAGTGTGACTCTTGAAAATTGCAGCATAGAAGAAAACTAGCCTCCTTTGAGTGAAAATTTTCTAGAATTATCTTCAGTTCCTGACAACATCAGAGTACATGCAGGGTGGACTACAGAGAAGCCATTTGCTGGGATGTGCAGCACACCTTCAAACACCTTCAAATATTGCCAAGATGGAAATTGACCCACTGGGCTTGAGCTTTCCAGAGTGAATCTAGTTGTTACTTTACACATTAAGATTGTGTAACATAGTTTCATAATAGCAAACAGAGTAAGGCTGGTGATGTTATGCATGATTACAATAGAAGAAGAATGCCTTAATTAGTAAAAAATTAAGCAGTGCAATTCCTATAAGTACAAATGTACATATTTAAGGAGGCTTATTGTAACATTTATACCATTTATTTTATAATATACTAATTTGAATGTAAAAGTGAATGTAAATTACTAAAAATTAACATGCAATGTGAAGAAAAGTCCTTTTATCCTCAGCAACTGTAGCATTTGGCAGATTCAGGAATAAATAATCTTTTGTGGCAAGGGTATGCCTTATCAAACATATGCAGATCAGCACTAATTAATGCTAATTAAGGTTTCCTGTCTATCTAGTTGGAGAAACGTCCAAATGTTATGAAATCCAGTTAGTATGCCTATTACGCTAATTGTTTTATATGGGGTGGTTCTTAATTAAAATATGTAAATTGACCTTAATTGCTATATACTAATGGGGGCTCATGTTATCTCACTAAAAGTGACAAGATGGTGAGGAGGGGTACTTAAACGACTAATTCTGATAAATCCTTAACTAAATGACCTTTACTCAAAATTAATTTTAATTGGAAGTTGGCAAAAGAAACATTTTCCTTCTTTGTTTCTTTTTAATTTTAAGTAATCTAAGACTGTTACTCTTCTTTGTTAATAGAGCTTTAGAAGCAGTTGTGGATTGTTAATTACACTTAACAAGCAAGTTAATTTCACTGTTTACTGTTTATAGTTATCAGGAAGTTATTGATATTCTCACTTCTGTCTTGGGAAAAGCGACTTTCTTCTCAATGAATATGAATTTACAGTTACAATTCTATAGGTAATTGGATGAAGTTACTTTGTTAGAGTATGTGTTAAAGTTTGATGAACCAGTAGTACTAATATCTGGCTGATTTACATTGGAATTAATTTTTAGGAAAAAATACATTTTATTTACAAACATTAACTCTTATTGGAGTTAAAATTTGATTAGAGATATTTAGATTTAATAGAGTGAAATAATATTCTTGCATTTTACCTTTCATGTTTTTAGTTATTCCTTAATTGCAAACAAATTAACATGTTTATGACCAAAACCAGTGTAAATGAATTTAAATATTTTTATTTTTTTCACTATGCTAAACCTAGTATTTTAGAAAGTAATTTAGCTAAACTAACAGATGTTTTATTTTGCCCTTTCATTTGGAAGTAATTTATGTTCAGCCATAATTTAAAATATATTTTGAAAAATTATTCTATAAAAATCTGAGAAGGGATTTGGTAAAATACTGTCTCATGGAAATGAGCACGTTATAAAGATCATAGTTTTTCTTTGTCACATGGAGACCTAATACCTTTATTCTTTCATCAGGACATTGTGACAAATGTTTCACCCAGAATCATCCGGGGGACCACATCTGGCCCCCTGTATGGCCCTGGACAAAGCTCCTTCCTGAATATTGAGCTCATCAGTGAGAAAACAGCTGCATATTGGTGTCAAAGCGTCGCTGAACTAAAGGCTGACTTTTCAGACAATGTAAGTATGATTTAATGTCTAAAACAAGAGAATTGGCATAAGTTGGTGAATGTTTATTTAAATATCCAATTCATAGGCTTATAAATATTAATATGTATAATATATTTTATTAAAGAATCTGCCAGTTGCTTTGCTGATGCATAGAAAGATAAAAAAAAAAAAAAAAAGAAAGAAAGAAATGCTCAAGAGCTCATAAAAATCCACGCAATGCCAGGCTTTGTTATAAATGGGTGCCATGTAGATGGAAGAAGTATCTACATAAGCAGAAGGAAGAGAAATGAAATACTCATTTTATTGAGTTGATTTTCCCTGTATGTGGCTAGTATTCATGAAGGTGATGACCTCAGGAAGAAATTGCAGGCTATAAATCGTTTGAAATATAAACCTGAGGCAGAATATCGTCTAACAGAGTTTATATGTTTTCAGTAGGAAATAGTTTACCAAATAATTTTAAAACTTTAATTCTAAATGAATCAACTGTCTTTTTTGTTTTTTGGGCCTGTTTTGTTTTGTTTTAAAGAACCCCTACAAATATCACAGTAAAATGAGGCTTGTTGTTGTCGTTGTTAGGTGTTGTTGAGTCAGTTTTAACTCATAGTGACTCCAGTGACAGAACAGATTTTGTTTCTTTGTGGACTTTATGTTGCTGGAACTGTTTTAACCTAAGAACAGTACTTTTTTCCTTCAATAATCTGGTTAGGGTTATCATTAATGGTTTCTTTCTCATTCATTTTTTCTCCCTCTGTCTCCTTCTTTCTCCCTGCTATCTCTCCCTACCTACCACCCTCCGTAAGCTTTTGGTAAGTAGAGATTGAGGCTTGGGACAGTATATATGATATTTATTTTGGGGGAAAGATTTTCTACAATGCTATTCAAAACAAAAAGTGTTCTAAAGATGAATAGTTTAAATCGCAAAATTTTACAAAGGGAATTTAGATATCATACCACACCATTCCCTACCCCATGAAAGCTTTCCTTAGACAGCTCTCATTGTTTCAAGGAGTCCCAGGGTGATGCACATAGTTAACACACTAAGCAATTACCTGGAAGCCTGCAGGTTCAGATCCACCCAGACATGCCTCAGAAGAAGGGCCTGACCTTTTACTTCTGAAAAGTCAGCCATTGACAACCATGTGAAATCACACATGGGACTACCATGAACTGGAGTTAATTCAAGGGCAACTGCCTTAATTATTTCAAATTCTCTCTTATCTTGAAACATATATCACATAGAACAAATTAAAATATTTTCTTCTAGACTCCCTATAGATGTGAAGGGAAAAGTATCAAGGATCTGTTGCTTCTGCTTATTAGGAATTTTTCACTTTCTGGACTTTATGTGGCAATTATCTCTATTTTCACATTATACAATTAACTCTGTATAAAACTATGCTGAGCTATTTGTTTTTTAAAGGACTCATATCTTTTGGGGAAGCTTTTCTAGGAATGACATGGACAAGAAAAATGGTTAGCCATAAAAACAAATAGTAATATATTTTAAAATTTGGTCTACAATGTTAAGAACTATGCTAGATACTGAAGATGCAATAAAATAATACTGGAAATGTATTAGCAATAATATAATACTCTGTGACAAGCACTGCTTTATGTATTTTAATCTCATGTAATCTAGTCAATGACCTTATGAGATTGATCATGTTATTTTTCCTATTTCACAGATGAGGCAACTGACAGACACTGAATATAAAAGTAACTTGTCCAAGGTTACATAGCTGATATATGATGAAACCAGAATTTGAATTTAAGATTTTAGCATCTATGCCCTTGTCTAATAATAGTATTTTCTAGTATATATACCTGTCTATATTGAAGGAAGGTTGGGCAATCCTACTTCCTTAGTGATACTGCCTCGGAAACTCAAGCAGGGGTCGCTATGAGTTGGGGCCGACTCGACGGCACATAACAACAACAACAACATATTGCAATATGGGCGCTCTGGTGGCATAGTGCCTAAGGCATTTGACTGCTAACCAGAAGGCTGGCAGTTCAAACCCACCAGCCACTCCCCAGAAGGAAAGTTGGGCAATCTACTTCTGAAGATTGGGCAATCTACTTCCATAGTGATACCACCTTGGAAACCCAAGGAGGGGTTGCTATGAGTCGCATCCAACTCCATGGCAGTGAGTTCGGTTTTTTTTTTTTTTTTTTTTGTAATATTGCAATATGATTTCAGGCCCTTAACAATTCAGTATAACTTTGTAATAAAAAATCAGAACCATATGCGATATAATTTTCTAAATATTACTTCAGTAGTGTTTAGATAAGCTAATGTGTCTGGAAAAAAAAATCCTTTTCCTGGAAACTAACTTCCACCAAATGATTTGTCTTGAGCTCTTGAGCAGGAGTGAAATGTTATAATAATGACTAAGAAATGACAGTAAATGGATAAGAAAGCTGAGATGAAACTTTCACTTTGTGATTCTACAGTCAAATAGAAAGAAGAGACACATTTAAATGTTCTTTTCAATTTTCCTGGCAACGATTTTCTTCTATAATGCTTGCCTTTTTTCTTCTGAGAAAACAACGCATGTCTTTTTCTTATTTCTTCCTCGTTTAAATTTTCCTTTAGTCTATGAATTAATTTCTACCATTTTTACTTCCTATATAAGGTCACTATAAGTCCACGTGGACTTGACAGCAAACAATGAAAACACCAAATCAAAGATAACATTTTAAATACAATTAAAATAGCATTCCCATTTGAACTCATAGAAATTATGTGTGTGCACCTAGATATTGTCATGCTGAGAGTGGAATATCTCCCACTGTTTTGGAATTACTCTGATGCCAAACCCAGTGAGCTGAAGGAAAGAAGGTGGCCCTTCATTTTCCACATTTAATTATCACTCTCACTGGAGTTTTCCCACATCATTCTCAAGTGCTTGGCTGCCACCTTTAATGACTGGGATTGGATAATTCAACTCACTGTGGCAGTTTCTAAGCAAGGGCCAACTTTTCTAAATAAGAAATTGTGTTGAGGAGACATATAGATAAGCTAATATCACCAGCCAGTGTCTCTGTTTCAGAGAATGTAGATACCAGTTGACTATGAACCCGAGATTTAGATGAAACACCTTGAAAAACGTAAATATAAAGGCAACAAGACCATCTAAAAAATATTGCGAGGGCTTAATTCTTAACTATCACAGTAATACTAGATACATACTAGGCTCACATTAGAGTTCTGCTTGCTTTTGAAGGTTCCTGTTAATTTATCTGTGAATTAAACTCGGCACACACATCATTGTAGTGACAATCTGTTACTAATGGAGTTTTTTTTGTTCCTAAACTGAGATTTTGCAATGCTTATTATGAAATGTACTGTATAATTAGGGCTTACAGAAATCGATTTTAAGTGAATCCTTTCATTCTCACTGCAAAAGCCTTATAAATCATATATTTAAGGATTGGGGGAAAAAATTACCAAAAGATACATGCTCTAATTTGTCTGAATGCACTGAATTAGCAAGCAAAGACTGACATTTTCTATTATTTGTGGCAACTAAAGTAAGTGGCAAAAGAGAGATTTCGTGGTGAAACAAATGGTGAAGATAGAAAAAGAAATGATGGCTTTGTTAGAGAAATTCATAAAGGACGAACAATTGATATGTAAATATACTTTCATTACAATACACCTCCTTTCTGCTAAAACTTTTTCACAGTTAATTACTGAGACATCAGCATTACACACAATAATTCAAAATGACTCCAAAGGCTTTGATCTTCATCAACACTCCTGAAGGTTCTTTCCTGACAAGTAGCCTCTAAATGCAGAATACTTAACCTTATTTTACTTTATTTTTTTTTTTGGTGCTCATGGATCCTTTTGGCAGTTTGGTGAAGATTTAGGGCCACTTTTCATAGTAATGTTTTGAAATCCATGCCAAAAAAAATTCATAACTATACAAAGAATTCCCCTTATATTAACATATAATTCTCAAAATATTTTAAAAATTATGTGACATAGTAATATGTGTTACTTTTTATTAAGGCATTAAATGGCACAGTCTAGCAGCACATCTCATAGCTACTGTAATTTTGACATAGTGTTGAGCATGAATGATACCTTGACAAGTCTGCAGTAACTGCACTATGATTTTCTGATGGTGCAAAGTTACCGGTACTGATAATGTTACTATTGTTTGTTGCAGTCTTAATTGAGGAAGTGCTAAATTTTAGTAGAATAAAGAGAGTCTTTAGTGAAAATAAAAGTTTAATTTTTTCCCACCTGAGTTCATATAGTATTCTCTGAAGGGGTCTGTGGACCTCAAACTAAGAGCCTTTATCTCAAAAACAACAACAAAAAAAAAACAACTCACTGCCATTGAGTCATTTCTGACTCATAGGGACCCCTCCTTGGGTTTCCGAGGCGCTATCTCTCTATGGAAATAGATTGCCCAATCTTCCTTCCGAGCCTTTATCTAGTGACCCTCAATTCTGATTGTACATAAGAATCATCTGGAAACTCACAAAGAGTGTTTATGGTCCTCGTGGTGCAGTGGTTAAGCATACGGCTGCTAACTGGGGTCAGCAAAAAGATGTGGCAGTCGGCTTCCTTGAAAAGTAAAGCCTTTAGTGCAGTTCTATTCTGTCTCATCCACCACTTGTCTGTCAGTTTGTCCTACTGTGGTGGCTTGTGTGTTGCTTTGAGGATGGAGGCTGTGCCACCAGTATTTCAAATACCAGCAGGGTCACTCATGGTGGACAGATTCAGACTAAGACAGGCTCAGAAGAAGGAAGGGGCCATCCACTTCCCAAAGAATTGGCCAGTGAGAACCTTTTGAATAGCAGTGAAACACTGTCTGATATATTACTGGAAAAATTTATAAATAGCCCTGAAACATTGTCCAATGTAGTGCTGGAAGATGAGCCCCTCAGGTAGAAAGGTACTCAAAATATGACCGGGAAAGAGCTGCCTCCTCAGAGTAGAGCTGACCTAAATGATGTGGATGGAATAAAGCTTTCAGAACTAGTATTTGCTGATGTGGCATGACTCAAAAAGAGAAGAAAGAGCTGCAAACATCCATTAATAATTAAAACATGGAATGTACAAAGTATGAATCTAGGAAAATCGGGAGTTCTCCAAACTGAAATGGAACACATAAAGATTGATATCCTAGGCATTGTTGTTATGTGTTCAGTCGGACCTGACTCATAGCGACCCCTCCTTGGGTTTCTGAGGCAGTATCACTATAGAAGTAGATTGCCCAACTTTCCTTCCGAGGAGTGGCTGGTGGGTTTGAACCACCAGCCTTCTGGTTAGCAGTCAGCCATTAGTGAGCTGAAATGGACTGTGTTTGGTCATTTTGAATCAGAAAAACCATATGATCTACTATGCTGGGAATGACAAATTGAAGAAGAATGGAGTGGCATTCATCATCACAAAGAATGTTTCAAGATCTATCCGGAAGTACAATGCTGTCGGTGATAGAATAATATCCACACACCTACAGGGAAGACCAGTTAATACTACTGTTATTCAAATTTACACACCAATCACCAAAGCCAAAGACAAGGAAATTGAAGATTTTTACCAACTTCTGCAGTCTGAAATTGACCCAAACATCCAATCAAGAGGGGAGAAAACACTGCCAAAAATAAGTTTTAAATAAAGTATTGATTATTGCTGGTTCTTGGAATGCAAAAATTGGAAACAAAGAAGAATAACTGGTTGGAAAATATGGTCTTGGTGATGGAAATGACACTGGAGATCACATGACAGAATTTTGCAAGACCAACAACTTATTCATTGCAGATACTTTTTTCAACAATATAAATGGTGGCTATACATACAGACTTCACCAGATAGAGTACACAGGAATCAGAATGACTACATCTGTAGCAAGAGATGATGGAGAAGCTCAATATCTGCAGCCAAACCAAGGCCAGTAGCTGACTGTGGAACAGACCATCAACTGCTCATATGCAAGTTCAAATTGAAGCTGAAGACAATTCAAACAAGTCCACCAGGGCTAAAATATGACCTTGATTATATCCCTTCTGAGTTTAGAGACCATTTAAGGAATACATTTGATGCATTGAACACCAGTGACTGAAAACCAGGGGAATTGTGGGATGACATCAGGAACATCATCCACGAAGAAAGCAAAAGGTCATTAAAAAGGCAGGAAAGGAAGAAAAGACAAAAGTGGATGTCAGAAGAGACTCTGAAACTTGCCCCTGAGTGGAGAGTAGCTAAAGCAAATGGAAGAAATTACAAGATAAAAGAGTTGAACAGAAGATTTCAAAGAGCAGCTCAAAAAGACAAAGTCAATTATTATAATGAAATGTGCAAAGACCTGGAGTTAGAGAGTCAAAACAGAAGAACATGGTTGGCATTTCTCAAGCTGAAAGAACTGAAGAAAAAATTCAAGGCTCAAGTTGTAATACTGAAAGATTCTATGGACAAATTATTGAATGATTCATGAAGCATCAAAAGAAAGTAGAAGGAATACACAGAGTCACTGTACCAAAAAGAATTGGTTGTTATTCATCCATTTCAGGAGGTGACATCTGATCAAGAACCAATGGTATTGAAGGAAGAAGTCAAAGCTGCACTGAAGGAATTGGCAAAGACCAAAGCTCCAGGAATTGATGGAATACCCACTGAGATGTTTCAAGAAACAGATGCCACGCTGGAGGCACTCACTTGTCTATGCCAAGAAATTTGTAGGAGAGCTACCTGGCCAACTGACTATAAGAGATCCATATTTGTACTTATTCCAAAGAAAGGTGATCCCACAGAATGTAGAAATTATCAAACAATATCATTAATATCACTCACAAGTAAAACTTGCTGAAGATAATTTTTTAAAAAATGGTTGCAGCAGTATATTGACAGAGAGCTTCCAGAAATACAAGCTGGATTCGGAAAAGGATGTGGAACAAGGGATATCATTGGTGATGTCAGATGGATCTTGGCTGAAGGCAAAGAATACCAGAAAGATGTTTACTTGTGTTTTGTTGACTGTGTGAAAGCATTCGGTTGTGTGGATCGTAACAAATTATGGATAACATTGAGAAGAATGAGAATTCCAGAACAGTTAATTGTGCTCAAGAGGAACCTGTGCATAGACAGGAGGCTGCCATTCAAACAGATCAAGGGGATATTGCATTGTTTAAAATAAAAAAGGGAGTATGTCAGGGTTGTGTCCTCTTACTCAATCTGTCTGCTGAACAAATAATCCGAGAAGCTGGACTCAATAACAAACTGCAATATGCAGATGACACAACTTTGCTTGCTGAAAGTGAAGATGATTTGAAGCACTGGTGAAGACTAAAGACTACAGCCTGCAGTATGGATTACATCTCAACATAAGAAAACTAAAATCCTCACAACTGGACCAGTAAGTAGCATCATGATAAATGGAGAAAAGATTGAAGTTGCCAAAGATTTCATATTCCTTGTTTCCACAATCAACACCAGTGGAAGCAGTAGTCAAGACATCAGGAGACGAATTGCAGTGGGTGATTCTGCTGCAAAAGACCTCTTTAAAGTCCTGAAGAGCAAGGATGTCTCTTTGAAGACTGAGATGCACCTAATCCAAGCCATGGTGTTTTCAGTCACCTCATTACATGTGAAAGCTGGACAATGAATAAGGAATCTGGCTGAAAAAAAGTTCAGGCTTTTGAGTTGTGGTGTTGGTGAAGAAGACTGAAAGTGCCATGGACTGCCAGAAGAACTAAGAAATCTGTCCTGGAAGAAGTGAAGCTGGAATGCTCCTTGGAAGTGAGAATGGCCAGACGTGGTCTTACCTACTTTGGTCATGTTGTCAGAAGGGACCATTCCCTGGAGAAGGATATCATGCTTGGTAAAGTGGAGGATTAATGAAAAAGGGGAAGGCTTTCAACAAGATGGATTGCACAGTGGCTGCAATGATGGGTTCAGATATAGCAAGGATTGTGAGGCTGGCACAGGACTGGGCAGTGTTTCATTCTGTGGTACAGAGGGGTCGCTATGAGTCAGCGCTGATTTGATGGCACCTAACAACAACCATAATACTCTGTTTCATGGGATTGCTATCAGTCAGAATTGACTTGACTTCAATAGGTTTGCTGTTTGGTCTTAGTTTTTGTGGCTCAGCCCTACCCTAGATCAATTAGTTCAGGAATATGGGAATGGATTCAATTAATATATATCTCCAGCTTGACTGCAGTGTGTATGTGTAAATATGTGTGTGTGTGCAAAAGAAAAAAAGACCTCTTAAAAGTGTTAAAGAGCAAAGATGTCACTTTGAAGACTAAGGTGCACTTGACCAAGCTATGGTATTTTCAATCACCTCACATGTATGTAAAAGCTGGACAATGAATAAGGAAGACTGAGGAAAAAGTGGTACATTTGAATTACGGTGTTGGTGAAGAATATTCAGTATACCATGGACTGCCAGAAGAATGAATACATCTATCTTGGGAGAACTTGCCAGAATGCTCCTTAGAAGAGAGGATGACAAGACTTTGTCTTAAGTACTTTGGATATACTATCAGGAAAGACCAGTCCCTGGAGAAGAACATCATGCTTAGACTCTAAACAAGGTGGACTGACACACTAACTGCCACAATGAAAGAAAAGAAGAGTCTAAACAAAGTGGATTGACATAGTAACTGCAACAATGAGCTCAAACATGGCAACCATAGTGAGGATGGTGCAGAGCCACATACTGTTTCATTCTGGTGTACATAGGGTCACAGTGAGTTGGAACTGACTCAATGGTGACTAACATCAACAACTTGCTTATTTATGTATATAACTATGTATGTGTATATATGTATGTGTGTGTGTGTGTGTTTATTTGTTATAAAGCTGGTGAATTGATTATATTGTATAGACAACCAACATTATTCATGGCCATTGACATATATCATTAAATATTTGCAAAACGCTTATATCAGAATTATGTACTGTGAAACAATGCATGCTAGGCGTTTGCTAAGAGCTTTGTTTTATTAGTGAAGCAGAGATTGAGAGTTTCTGAGAATACCTCAGTGACACACAGCAACAATGACAATTCTCTCTTACCTTCTCAGATCAACTAAATATATTGAGCACTCTTAAGACTAAATAGAAAAAAAATATTTGACAGAGCATTAATGAGCCCATATTTTGTCCTTAGTGCTAATGCATTATCCCTTTGCTATAATATAACTGTCTAAGGAAGCCCTGGTGGCACAATGGTTAAGCACTCAGCAGTTCAAATCCAGCAGTGGCTCCATAGGAGAAAATATCTGGTGATGATGTTCCTGTGAAGATTACAGGCCAGAAAACCTTATGGGTGAGTTCAATTGAACAGCACCTAAAAACAACATAGAAAACAAATGATGATGACTCAATTTGGACCTTGGTTTCAAATAGAACATGGCTTCACCTTAAATTCTTTATTCAAAAATCGTGAAGGTGAGAGATTGAGTCAGACATTAAGGTACCCACAAACACACAAGATGTTCCCCACATATATCTTGTATGTCCTTTACCCAGTAACCTTTGTGCAGTGTTGTTAAAACTCTCCACCAATGTGGTCTCAACAGAAGTAAGCTTCCTTTTCTTTGTAACATTTATAGCTAAGCTCCACTCTTTAGACATAGGAGAATATTTGTTATTCAGTCATCCTGCTTAAGAAAATAAACACTAATAACAGATTCAACTATAATTATTTTCAGATCACTATAATGTATTTGTTTTCAGATCAGCAATGAGCAGTACATGTAGTTTATCTTTCTTCTCATAGAACTTACAGAACACAAGTATTATTGTAGTTCTTTCCTCATATCCCAAAGAGAATATTCACAAACAGAAATTTAAGATGTTTCTTATAGAGGTGGGGACTCTTATTTGCTCCCTCTGGAAAATGTTGGGCTTGTCAGGTCCCTAGTTCTGTCAATATCTAAATGTTCCCATGCTGATTTATTTTAAATGCATTTTGACATTGCTGGAGCAGGTATTAAAAGGAAAGCTAGTATACCCCCCAGGATCCTTGTTCTGGTTATCTAGTGCTGCTCTGACAGAAATATACCACAAATGGGATGGCTGAAGAAACAGGAGTTTATTCTTTTACAATTTTGGAGGCTTTATGTCTGAGTTCAAAGTGCCAGGCTTTAGGGAGCTGGGTGAAAGCCCCTCAACCTTGGGCTTCAGCTCTGCCTCTTGTACCTGGCCCACTGAGGCTTTTCTTCATTTAGACAGCTGCTGGCTTCTGAGACTGACCAGCTCAAGACTGACAAGTAAAAAGGCACAGTTCCGATGTTACCAAACCACGCAGCAGGCCATTAATTTGAGTCCATTGAAAGTCCCAAGGTTGACAGAGCATGACAAGCTGCTGAATAACAACATAGCTACATGCAGGGTTCAAGCATGACATAAGCTAGAGACCATTCCCAAAGCTGTTTCTTATATACAGGAAGCAGACCACATACCCAAACAGCTACTCAGCTGCTCTAGTATATTCCCCCATGGAGTTAGTTATCAGTCTCACCATGGGGAATAACTACATTCATCTGTCCAGCCACTCAACCAGGCCTTAGCCAAGTTGACACACAAACTTAACAAGTACAATCTTGTTCCCTTTTCTATACTAGACCTTAAGTAGTGATGCTCTATCACTACTCATGAACTCATACATACTTACCTTCTAGCCTCCCTTCTTTTCCAAAAACCAGTAAAAATCTTAATTCAGATTACCTAGTGATGTTATTTGATTGACTTTTTAAAGACTCATCTAGTTTACAATAAATAAATAAATATGGGGTGTAGTGAATTACTTGGTATGACCCTTCTTGGCATAATTTTTGTGACTCCCACCAGATGACTGGTTGGGACTGCGCAAATGTGAGGTGTCTGCGGCCCGCCAAAGGGATTGGTTAGCTTACTAACAATGTAAATAACCTTTATGGTACTCTTGTGAAAGTGGGGCCATGTAAATAATGTATATGGAACCTTGACATGGGGATTGGTCAGTTTTACCATCCCACTAGGCTTAAAATTAGCCATCCCAGAGGTGAGAAGTAGAAGGAGGATCTCACTAATATCAAGAAAAGAAGATCTAGGAGAGGAGAGTGTCCTTTGGACCCTGGATCTCTTCACCGAACATCCTCAATCCAGGAGAAAGAGAGCTGTGACACCCAACATGATGAGAAGCAGTGGCAGAGCAATGGTGGCAGCAGAGGTAGCAGAATCAGGAAACTGGCATGAGACAGACTGGTAGATTTTCCGGCCCATGGAGTGAGAAAGCTGAGTGCCTTCAGGATCAGGCTTACTGGCAGAGTGGGGTGCTTCTAGGCTTTTATCAACAGAGCTAAAATAGCTTTGCAGCAATTGCCTGAACAGAAAAGAGACTAGGCCAAGGGCCAGAGAGATACCTGTCTTCGCTCACCACTGAGGAGAGGTTGTCCTGATTGAAGAACAGTATCCAGAGCTTTCCTGATCTTGAATTGTAACCTATTACTTTCCTAACAAACCCTATGATATTGAGTCTATGAGTTCTGTGTGGCCATTACAATGGATTATCAAACCCAGAAGAGAAGTAGAGAGACCCAGAGGGACAATAGGTGTCAGAATTGGTAAAAAGTTTCAAGGTTGGCAGTATGTCTGACTTGTGCTTCATAGGAATCAGCCTTGGGCTGTTGAACTTGATTCTTCTCCCCCCTTGTGAAGTTAGAGGCAGTTAGTTGCTGTCTCTATCCCAGTTTTTGCAAAATAAAATAGAACAGTTATGGAAATGTAGAAAGGAAGAGAGTGTGGAGGAATAACAGTCTATGCCTAGTTTTCCTAACAAATCTCTTTTTACTTCTTTAGAGTAGATATAATCTAGGAGCTCAACCACCTGGTCTGTGTGATAACAATTCCTACTCTCAGAGGTCTCTTGTAATGATAAAAGGTGCTAACATACATGTAATGCATTTAAGGTATTCCTCATGACATGGTAAACACTGAACAATTAGTAGCACTTTCTATCGCTGTGCTTATTTAATTTTTATAGTTATAATCACAATCCAGATAATTTTGAATGCTTTATTTTAGTGAAGATTATATTACAAGTAGGTTTGTATTGGTATATAATCATCAAAATTATTGTTTTAATACCTGTATAATGTTTTATTAAATTTTACCATTGAAACTTACCTAACTGTTCTGTGGGTTTGTTGTTGTTGTTGCTGTTGTTTGTTTGCTTTTAATGATTCACTACTATAAATTATATCACTTAGACTATATTTCACATTTAGCTTTTATTCCTACTTCATAATATTTTTTCTCTACAATATTTTATTTCTCTGCAATATTTAATGAGTATTTGGAGAGTTAATGGTAATGGCATATTTATGATTCTTACAATATGTTGCCCAGTTGATTTTCAAAATATGAGTTAACAGTCTATATAAAAAACATTAGTTAAGATATAATGATCTATTAAGAAATTAAAAACTAACTTATTAAATATGCTTTTTCATGATTTTCCTGAATTTGAATTCATTATACATCATATAGCGTCTTAGGTCTTCTGACTCCTTGTCTAATGTTTTATTCATTTTATTTCCCTGCTTTAGTATCATTCATTCATTTGACTTCAGTGTACTACAAAAACATAACTTAAATAATGGTAGCTATTTTCTTGGTATCAGGATAGAAATAAAGAAAAAAAAAAAAATGTCTTCAATGCCACAAAACAAACATAGCCAAAATACATCAGAGTATATAATATAGTTTGCAATTCTCTGAATTATTTCTGACCCCATGTCACCAAATATTTTCTCAATATGGGATATTCCTCCTTTCTTAAAAAAAAAAAAAAAGTGTTTTAGCTAAAGCTGGCATGGATTGATGATAAGTGATTTACCTTCTCAAGTGAAACAACATTAAAAATAAAAAAGCATACAAAATATATGTGAGAAAAAAAAAACCAGTTTTCAAGATCCTGGACATTAGGCAAGGAAGGACAGTAGTGAGATATAGAAAACAAGGGAGATGAACTGGATTATTGCTTCAGCTTGTTGTCTTTAGAATGCTTCCAGGCCACAGTGTGGGGAGGAACCCAAGCAGAATCCAGAGTACTCCCTGAGATGAGGAGACAGAACTGAGAGTCCAGAGAGGCCAAGGTGGCTAGAGTTCACAAAACAGAGTCCTGGAAAGAAAAGAGTTGGATGCACAAAGAACTCTAGAGATCTGTGTATGGGTTCCCTTGAGTATTCAGCAAGAAAAGATCAGCTCATATATATGAGTAAACATCCAGAAACAGAAGAAAGAACTGTTAAAGATTATTAGAGGCAACACTACCCAATCTAAGAATTGTGGCTCTTTCTGCCAGCCAGACGGAAACACTGTAATTCACAAACATTTGGTAGAGTATATAGAAGGATCTTGGTCAGTTTCAGGGAATAGCTAGCCCCAGACTAAGCACTGCTTAGATCATACCTCTAACAACATTAAAAGCAACACCTGAAATGATCAAATTATTTCCGAGTAACTTAATTGTGACCCAAAACAAAACACAAAAATACTTACGGAAATATCTAGCACCAAACAATGTAAAATCATGTCTAAAAACCAAAAAACCAAAAAAAAAAAAACCTCAATGCCATTGAGTCAATTTTGACTCAAAGTGACCCCTATTGGGTTTCTGAGGCTGTAAATCTTTATGTAAGTAGATTGCCCCATCTTCCTTCTGCTGAGCAGCTGCTGGGTTTGAACCACTGACCTTCTGGTTAGTAGCCACACATGTTAACCACTTCACCACCAGTCTAATATCCAATAAAAAATTACCTATAAAATTTACTTCTAAGGAAGCAGTAAAAACCAAAACCAAACTCACTGCCATGGCAACAATTCTGACTCATAGTGACCTCTGACCTCTGTTGGGTTTCCAAGGCTGTAAATCTTTATGGAAGTAGATTGCCTCATCTTCCTCCCACAGAGCAGCTGGTGGGTCTGCACCACCTACTTTCTGTTAGCAGCCAGATGCCTTACCTAGTACACCACCAGAGCTCCTTAAATAAGCAGTAAATATGACTCATATTAAGGAAAAAAATAAATCAATTAAAACTGACCCAGTGCACAGGAGTATACTCTCGACCAAGGATAGATTCAGTGGAGTCTAATCTTGCATAGATACCAGTGACACAAAATACCTGCAATCCTTACAGAAACAACAGAAGAAAGACATAGAGTAATCCCTCACAGATACCCGGACACTGGGAAAGAGATCCAATGGACCTACCAACTCAGAACCATAGTATTGGGGGACACCAGAATCAGTCAGCATAACAAAATACATAAAAGCCTTGTTCCTCATCCTGCATCAGTGAGTAGTGACTGGGGTCTGAAAAACTTTCAAGTGACAATCTAAGATGCAGCTTATGGTCTCCTATCATCAGAAGTGAAGAGCGAAGGAAAAACAACAAAACAAAACAAGGGCATTTGGAAGCAGTCAGCCCTAGGACACAATGGCCCTGGAGACCAGAACTAGACGGTGCCTGGCTACCAATGCCAATCACTCTGGAAAGGATCAAATCTGGAGATCCTGGATAGAGTGGGTGGGAAAATGTGGAACAGAATCCAAAAACTCAATAATGACCAGAATTACTGATTGGATAGAGTCTGGTGAAATCCCCAATGCTATGGCCCTGGGATATTCTGGGCCTGGAATAAAGCTCACTCCCAAGGGCTGGCTCTCAGCCCAACAGTAAACAAGATGTACATGCAGACCACTCAACCCAGGGTGACGCACCCACATACTCTATGGAAATGCAACCCTTGTAGCAATCAACCACGGGGCACCAGAGGGGAAACATTCACATGAAGGTAATGCAAGACAAACAGGAGTTTGTAACTATGAGGGGCACGAGGGGTTGAGGGGAGGGTTACTGGGCACGGAGGGGAGGAGACTTGGTTAGGTGTGGGCATGGTAAATGGGAAATGAAACTAAATGTATACACAATGTTGAATGTAAAACAAACTCTTAAAAAATTAAAAAATTAATAAAAAAATAGATAATTCATATTCATTAAAATTTAAGAACTAGTGTTCTTCAAAATCCACTGCAAACAAGTTTAAATGACAGCCCACTCAAGGTGAGAAAATATTTAAAATCATATCTGTGATAAGGAATTTGAGTCTAGAATATATACAGAATTCACACTCACACACACATATAACACAAAACTGACCCAGAACTGCACAAATGTCAGAATTAGCAGACAAAGACTTTTAAGATGTTACATTTAAATTACATATTCTGGCATAGAAGTTCAAAGCCACCAGCCACTTCTCAGAAGGAAGGTTGGCCAATCAGCCTACTCCTGTAGTGATACTGCCTCAGAAACCCAAGGAGGGGTCACTGAGTCGGATCTGACTCTATGGCAGTGAGTTTGGTTTAGTTTGGTATGTTCAAAGCACTAAGACATGGAAGAGAAACAAAAGATCTAAATCAGAATTCTAGAAATGAAAGGTACAAAGTATAAGATAAAAAATACACTGGAATATTATATATATAAGGTAATGCATCATGACTACTCTTATTCATTTTGTAGTTTGTTAGGCTATATTTTGGGTAAGTATATTGTTTCTTTAATTTGGAATTAGAACATCTAACACACTTAAACATGTTAAGACATACAGGACCCTGTGGATGGTGATAATACATTGAATTTACATTATCTCTTGCTTTAAACTAGCTCATGAGAGAAGTTTGGTATGTTTCCTTCCCAAGCTGACCTTGTCAAAAACTAAAAATGAAGTCTATACTGAAGCAGCTAAAGAGGTTTATTATTTGGGGTGGGCTCACTTAATGCCAATGTTGTTGTTGTTGTTATGTGCTGTCAATTCGGACCCGACTCATAGCGACCCCTCCTTGGGTTTCCGAGGTGGTATCACTAAGGAAGTAGATTGCCCTACCTTCCTTCTAAGGAGTGGCTGATGGGTTTGAACCACCAGCCTTCTGGTTAGCAGTCAAGTGCCTTAGGCACTATGCCATATATTGTGATATTTTATATCAGTGACTATTCTCTCTTTTTTTATGGAGAACTCAACTCCTAATGAAGGTTTTTTAAGGGTGGGAAACCAGGAGAAAGAAACGATTCAGTAGAAAATGAAATAATTACTTTCCACCTACTTCCCCTTCAAGCCCCTAAAATATATCTTTTTTATCTTGAAAACCACAAGAGCTGTTGAGTAGATTCAGAGTCATGGGGATTCCATGTGTTTTGATTCTGAAGGTCCTGTTTAATCTGTTAATTTAGAAACAATCTGAGAATAAACAGCTGTTTTATGAATAGGGTAAAAATAGGAGATAACATAGAGATTGTTACATTACAACAGTGCAATTATCTGTGTTTCATTAACTTTGTTGCAAACTATTTCTAGTATTTTACTTTTGGGTTTGCAGATGACAACCTTTCCCCTTCTCGCATGCTTTTTCCCCCCACTAGGCATTTTGTTCTTTTACATTGTACCCTACAGGGAATAGTAGTCTTCAGAGATTTATGTTTCATAGGGAGATAATTTTATATTTTCCCCTTAGGTTTTATAAGATATTTACTTAAAAACATTCTCTATTCTTTAAGATAGTTTTAAAAACAAAAATTAAATGTTGTTTTACGGGCTTGTTGACTGCACATTGGTAACTCAGTTTTCCTTTTTATAATCATTATTTGTAGTTTGGTAATTAATTCAATTTAAACAGAATTTAAGGCTATACCTCTGACCCACAAGGATGAAACAATTAACTGTTTTTGAGTAAACTATCTAAAAGGATAAACAGCTGTTTTATGAATAGGGTAAAAATAGGAGATAACATAGAGATTGTTATATTACAACAGATAGTGCAATTATTTCTTCTGCTAAAAGGAAACTGGCCCAGGGGACATCAAGCTAATAGTTTAATCATTAGCCAAGCAAACATTCTTAAAATATTCTTTGATACCAAAACAACAACAAAAAGAAAAAAAACAAAATCATTGCCCTCATAGCAACCCTATAGGACAGAGTAGTCCTGCCCCATAGATTTTCCAAGGCTGTAATCTTTACCCAAGACTGTGATCTTTGTGGAAGGAGACTGCTTCATCTTCCTCCCATGAAGGGGCTGGTGGGTTCCAAATGCCACCCTTTCAATTAGCAGCCAAGCCCTTAACCACTGCACCACCAGGACGTCTATTTTATGCTTTAAAAGAACCATTAGAAGAGTATACCAAGAACCCTTTAAGTTACTGAAAATTTATCTCTGTGGGATGTGCCTTTTTTTTTTTCTTTTCAAGAACCAAAGTTAAGAAAATTTGTATTTGAATGTGTGCCATTTTTGTAGAAATATATACTAATGTCAGCAACTTATAGTCATTAATTGTAGTAGCAGATAGAGAAGAACAAATGAATGAAATTCATCAGCAAATGATTTGTTTAACAGTCTCTTCTACCTTTCTGTTGTTGTTGTTGTTATTAGCTGTCGAGTCGGCCCCGACTCATAGTGACCCCTCCTTGGGTTTCTGAGGCAGTATCACTACGGAAGTAGGATTGCCCAACCTTCCTTCTGAGGAGTGACTGGTGGGTTTGAACTGCCAGCCTTCTGGTTAGCAGTCAAGTGCCTTAGCCACTATGCTGTTCTACCAGAGTGCATTTCATAGCCATCTTAGAGGGAAAAGGGAAGCCAGGCAGCTAGCCAGACAGAGATTCGGGCAAGAGAGTGGAAGGGAGGAAGGAAGTTAAGGAAGGAAGGAAGCAGTGAAGGAAAGAAGGGAAAAATAAATATTTTGACAGTAAACCTTCCAAAGGCAAGCCCTGATTCATAAGGGAATCGGTATAAACAAAGAATGACAAAGGAGTTCTATGAATTCTGTACATAATATTTTAAACATTTTATATAGTCATTTTTCAATATACAAATCTGTATTTCTATGTATTGATTTTGAAACAACCTTGCAAGGATGATAGGAATATCACACTCATTTCAATAGGAATCAGATATGTTAATACATTTCCCAAAGATATTACTCAGCCTGTAAGTGATAGACTTTAGACTGATAATACAAGGACCAACCATATAGCCCCACTCTTCTGCTAAGATGCCATGCTACCTCACATTTGCAGTTTTTATTTTTAAAGATAAGCATCAGAGTATTTAGAAATGTCCATGTATGATTCGCTTTTTCCTTTTCCCTTGGATTTTCTTCCCCCTCTGGTGGAGGTGCTAATGAGCAGAGAAATGAGGAAAGGTAATCAGCCAGAGGGAAGAGAAGAATCAAAGACCTAGATAATTCACAAACTGGAAAATGAGCTCCTAACTAATCAAGGCACAATTGTAAATAGGATAGAAAGAATTTATTCATCCCTGGTATTGGCCTGAATAGCATTTGCACCCAACTCAAGGAAAGTATTTGTGAATTTCACACCTGACCATTTTTTATCCCTTTGAGATTCTTTTCCTGGACTAATTATCCATTGTGTACCTGAAGCAAAGAAACAACTTATCACTAAAGTCATTTTTGAGGTAGATAATTCACTTTGCATATTGCTAAAATGCCTAGAGCATTAATAAGGAATGAGTTAATTTTTACTAATATAGCCTCATTGAGGAGTTTGTGATGTATATACTGATCACCCAAAAGGAAACTTTCTGTAATATTTTATTTATGCAAAATTTAAGGAAGTAACTAGATTGACTAATCTTTCCATACTAAAAAATTAATTTAAATTTCTGCTGCTTTTCGCATTTTAAGTTTTTTCATGTGTCCCACCCCCAGTTAAAATATTCAGTGGTTGTTTTGTGCCTGATTTAGTTTAAATTTTATATTTAGTTATAGTCCTTGGATTATGTAAAAATAGCATGGCAGTGGTGTCTGACCTCCTCTAACTTCATGAAGGAGGAGAATCACCACCAGCAGCTTTAGTCTAAGGCCAGTTTCTATGAGGTAGAGTTCAGATATGTCTACTTTCTCACCCTTTATACCAATTCTGACACCATCCATCTCTCCCACATCACTCTGTACTTCTCTGCTGGGTTCAATAATTCATGACAGTGGCCACCCAGGACTTGCAGACAGTACTCACTCAAACGTATGGAGTTTATTAGGGAAGTTGGTGATGCAGTAATTAAGGGTGCAGCTGCTAACTGCAGTTCAAACCTTCCAGGCACTCCACAGGAGAAAGTTGAGGCTACCTGCCTCTGTAAGTATTATGGCTTTGGAAACTCTCTGGGCACTTCTACTCTGTTTTATATAGGGTCATTATTAGTCAAAATTGACTCCATGGTAATGGTTTTCTCTTTCTTCTTCTTCTTCTTTTTTTTTTTTTTTTAATACAAAAATAAAAAATAAATAAGTAAAATCTCACTGCCTTGGAGTTGGATCTGACTCATAGTGACTCCTCCTTGGGTTTCTGAGGCAGTATCTCTATGGAAGTAGATTGCCCAATCTTCCTTCTGAGGAGTGGCTGGTGGGTTTGAACCGCCAACCTTTGGTTAGCAGTCAAATGCCTTAGGCACTATACCACCTACAATTCAGGATCAGAAAAAACTCGGGAAACATTTCTTTGGTCAGGACAGCCTCTTCTCAGCCATGCCTATAGGCAGGCTTCTCCCTGGCTCTTGGCCCCTCAGGCCTTCAACCCCTTGGTTCCTTGGGCCTCTTGTGCCCACATGGCCCCTGCCTTGCTAAGGTAAGTGTTACAAAGCTCTAAATTCCATCAAAAAATGCCCAGAGGCACCCAACTGCACCAGTAAGTCTCCTGCCTGAAAGTGCTTAGCTCTCTTGCTCAGTTGGCCATGGCCCAGCAACCCTACCTTAGTGCCCTGCTAGTCTTCTGCCATCATTTCTCTACTGCTGCTCTTTACTGTCTCTTGCTTTTTCCAGTGTTACCAGCACAAGGATATCAGATCCAAAGGACACAATCTACTCCAATTCCTTCTTCTTGATTGTAGTGAGATCCTCCATTAGAGTCTCTGGAATGGCTCATTTTAAGTCAAACAGGATGGCAAAACGGACCAATCGCCTTTTTAGAGTTCCATACACCTTGATTGCATATTTCTACCCCCAAAAGTATGCCATGCACCTTACATATATTATTAGCAAGCTATCCTATCCCCTTGGTAAGCCACAAGCACCTCAATTGCACAGTCCCGCCTAGTCATTTGGTGGGAGGTACAAAGACTGTGGCTAGAAGGGCCATAGTAAAGTAGTTCACTGCACTGCAGATTGCAGGGTTAGGGGAGGTCTTAATGCAGGGAATGAACATTTACAGGCTACAAAATCTACGTGTATAAAGCATTATTAGGTGAATTCTTTGGAAGCAGTTTAGAAATCAACATGAGCAATGATATGCAGCCATATATAATTATAATTATTATTACCTAGACTGTAATTACACCTCAAATGCTTTGTGATTGGTAAAACAAATCCATACCTACTAATCAACACTGGTATCTTTCAGACTGTGTTCCTAGGAAACTTAGGAACCTTCAGAGTGTTCTCAGGGCTGTGGAAGGGTCCTTAAAGGGATGCTCAGTGGTTATAGTTTCAGCTCACCCAAGAGAGTTTCAGCCTGAGCAGGTCTGCTTTCATATGCTATTAAGTAAGGCTATTTAAAAAGAAATTCTTCTACTATTAATTTTGAAAAACCATATTGTTTAAGAGGTAATTCTAGCTCTAAAAATGCTAAAGTTTTAAGAGCTCAGTGGAAGCTTAGATATGATGGCATTACCCTTTAGAACATTGAGGAAGCAAGTAAAATTCTTTTCAAATAATAATTATTAATATGTGACTTTAAAATATTTTACTAATCACAAAGAAATTTACTTCAAATCTGTTGCTTATTATCAACACTGAATTCCTGCTTCCTTTAGATACTTATTTTTCTCTGATACTTTTAAGGAATATTTGTTTTTAGCTATCCAATGCCTGGGAGCTCTGATAGCGTAGTGCCTAAGGCACTTGACTGCTAACCAGAAGGCTGATGGTTCAAATTCACCAGCCACTCCTCAGAAGGAAGGTTGGGCAATCTACTTCCATAGTAATACTGCCTCAGAAACCCAAGGAGGGGTCGCTATAAGTCGTGTCCGACTGCATGGCCCATAAGAAGAACAACATCATCCAGTGCCTATCTCTTTCCTAACAGCACCCAGATTTTCTTTGGGATAATTACTTTCCTGCTATTTGGGAATCTTGGTGAGATGGTAAATCTAGGTGACTACCCTTCCACCAAGGAGCCTTGGTGGCAAAAATGGTTAAGTGCTCAACTGCTAATTGCAAGCTTGATGATTGGAGTCCACCAGTGTCTGCACAGTAGAAAAGACCTAATGATCTACTCCTGTAAAGATTACAGCCTGAGAAACGCTATGAAGAAGTTTTGCTATGTCACATAGGGTCCATATTAGTCAGAATCAATGCCACCACATGCAGCATCCTTTAACCACAGAATTCAGTGAGGTCTTGAAGGTACATTAGGCATGATCTTTCCATATATACAAGCAGTAAGCAAGTGAACTGTCAGCCCATCAGATGCTCTCTCCTGAGACTTTGAATCTTGAATAAGTATGAAGGAATGGAAAGAGATTGGGAACTCATCCAGCATTTCACTAACACACTGATCATTCACTTCCTACTCTAGAATCATTTGTCCCATTAATTTTACCTAGCCCTCCAGAAGTTCTTTGGTATATATCCAGTTCCAGGCCTGGCTCCTGAGCTTTCATGGTGACCTATGAATTCCAATACATTTTCAATAAATCCCTCTTGCTGAAGTTAGTCAGAGTTGATTTCGATTTATTATAACCAAAGAACACAACTGATATTGTGAAATGAAAGCAAGTTGATTTCAGAGGGTAATGTAGGAGTCTTCTTGGAGGTATGTAAGTCAAATTTGACTTCCTTCTTGCACAGTTTTGATTCCTTTTTAGTGGCTGTAAGTGAATATCTATAGACTAAGCAGGAATAGGGTGGGAGGCCTCAGTATGCTTACCCTCTGTGAGTCCATCGGAAAACAAATTATTGATTAAATTATATATGCTCACTAAAATGTGTTTTATGTCCTTGCAATAATGTATAGACTATTTTTATTTGCTTTTCTTTCCTTGAAAAGCATATGGATACTCTATTTTCTGTCAAGGGTAGAATTGTATAGTGTTAACTTCCTATTGACTAACAGCAACCTTAAACCATTCCCTTTCAAATCTTTTAGTCAGGAATAATGATTTACTTGTAGTTCTCCTCAGTACCCTTCCTAGTATTCTTCCCTAGTATTCATCCATGGTTCTGTGAATTTGTGCAGTTTTTTCTTTGACTGAGATGCCTTGCCTCTATGCTGGCCTGTCAAACCAATTGTAATCTTTTAAAAATTCCTCTTAGTCAACTACTGTATCTATAAAATCCTTTCTAATTTTTCATTACCCCAATCTAATTATCCTGAACCACTTTGTTACAGTATACGTTCAATTGTTCTTCCTCAAACCCCAAGAATACGTTCCTAAAATTATGCCTAATAGGATAATTCTAGAAAATGAATTTATATTGATATAAGGAGGATAAATGGGCTAAAGGGACTGAGTTTTCAAATAAAACTAAAAGCCCTAACAAATATGCATTATTTTACTTTTACTGAAATAAAATAGCAAATATACTAAGGAAAGAGTGTGTTGGTAACATTTTATCTTTATTATACTAGTATTCATGAGTACTATTTAATTTATTCCTTTTATAATTGCTTGTGCATTAGAGAATCTTAGAAATGGGATTTGTTTTCTTTGCTAATAATATATGTACTAACTAGCCATTGTTCTGGTCCACAAAATGCAATGCTTTAATGCTTGTTTTATGACTCAGAATTTTGCCTAATATATTGCATAAAACCTACCAAGGCCTTTACAATTCAAACTCTAACTACCAAAATACAGAGAATATGGTTAGATTATGAATTTGAAATTCAGGCAGAAGGACTTTTCTTCTATTTAGGATATAAATAGCCAAAAGAGATTGCCACACTGCCCTAAGAATTAGAACAAGTCAAATAAGATACAAAACCAGATGTTTTGTTTTGTCAATCTATCAGAGATTTGAGAATGTAAAGAAACCTAAATGAACCAATTTCCAGAAATGGACAGGCTTTTTCTAGGAGAAAAGACACCCGTGACTGCATTAATCCTTGAAGGAATGGTGAGAGAGAAAAAGGAATTCACCATAGAGAAATGCTTAGAGCTTTAAAGAACCTTTAATGGCTGTGTTTGTAATGAAGTGATGGATTAGAATCCAGATCCAGGCTCAGAGCATATCTGCACACACCAATCGAATATTCCCCATGGAATTTCATGGAGTATCCAGCCAAAGACTATGGTCTGGACAGTTGTGAGAGATTCTCCCTAAGGCAAGCAGACCCTTCTTCAATTAAAAGGTGGCAGCCTGCAGAAGTTTGACACTGGGAGAGAAATCCCTCCCAGGCATTGTTCTGCAAGACTCTTTTGAAGGTAGAGCAGATAATCCTGAAGCCCAGAGAGCCAGTGTGAGAGAAGGGCAAAGAGAACTCCCCAGTGACCCTAAAAGCTGGCAGCTGAGCTGTAAAGCAGCAAGAAATACCCCATAGTTTGGTGAGTTGGTGGATAGATGAACAAGATTAAAGAGAGTCTTGAGTTTTGCTGGCACTCAGATCCCAAATTCTACTGAAGGTAATGTTCTGATCCATCTCTCAAAACATTTGATGGCATTAGAGAACAGAACTTAATCTAACTAAAACCACAACATAGGCCAGACTCATCTTAACTATCGATCTACAGATTTGCTTGGTTCAGCCCATACACATTTGTTTTTGTGCACTTTCTACCTGATTCTGACACATAGAGACCCTATAAGACCAAGTATAACTGCCCCATGTGGTTTCAGAGGTTGTAATTTTTACGGGAGTGTATCATCATATTAGCATTCTCATAAGAAAAGGCATACACTTTTTCTGGAATTAATTATTATTTATTTAAGTCTCTACTGTTCTTTTACACAAAATATCTGGCATACAATCAAAATTACAAGACATGGGGGCAGGGGGAAGTGACCCCCCAGAGTGAAGAGAGGAAATTGTCCAAAGAAGCAGGTCCTGAAATATAATTGGAATTATCAGAGACTAAAATAACCATGATGAATATGAAAGAAAAAAAAAATCTAGTGGAAAACATTCATGGAAAGGTGTGGAGATTTATCAGAAGCTTACAAAATATTGAAAAGATCTGGACGGAAAAGTTGTGTGTTGTTGAGTTGATTCTGACTCATAGTGACCCTACAGGACCAACTAGAACTATCTCCTGGGATTCCCAAGGCTATAATCTTTATGGAAACAGACTGCTACATCTTTCTTCCATGGAGTGGGTCATAGGTTAGAACCACCAACCTTTTGGTTAGCAGCCTAGTTCTTAACCACTGTGCCAACAGGCTCCTTTGTTGACTATTAATGTTTAAAATACTTTAGAATGTATTTTCAAAATACATTAAAGCAACCAATTGATATATTAGGGAAGTTGCAATGGGGGTGAGGTAGCTATGGGGTAAATCATAGACTGTAAGTAAATAAATGAATAAATATGGACCAGGAGTAGGGAGAGCCAGAGTCTCCCTTAGCTCTCTTACCAACTGTATGAACTTGGGCCAGTTATAGCCTCATGTATAAACAAAGAGGGTGGGTGAGGTTATCATTGCCCTGAAGATGCTAAACTTCTGACAATTATGTGATTAAATAGATCTTTCACGAGGCTGAGGAATCACTTTTGTAACATATAACTTTCATTGCAATGGTATTTATTGCAGTGGGTATTGAATAGTAGAAGAAAAAACTTTTACATTTTAACTGAACCATAAATATTTAGTCATTTTTTTAGGCATCTTTGAATTGCACATAAGAGAAGCCAGTGGGATCTCATGCTCTGAAAATATATGAGATCATTCCAGAGGTGAATACATACTATTTTCTACTCTCTACTCCATTTTAGTCATATGTAATGAAATGGTTTGATGGGAGCAACATAGAAAATTACTGAGAATTTTTATATTCTGAGGTTCTTTGACTGTTGGCTGGTGGGCAGAGGGACAGGATTAATATCTATTTCTGGGGAAAAAAATTTTGAGACAGAGGTACATTTTCAGGCAGAGATTTTTTTTTCTTCTTGCTTCATTGGGCAAGAAAGCTTTATCTTGTTCTGTGAGGTTAACTATGGGAACAGACCACTGCTGGGAGCAGGGGAACACAGGGAAGAAAGAGGAAGGGAGAGAATGGTCTGTTAGTTTCCCAGCTGGACAGGTCACATTGCACTTGGGGCATGAGGATGAGGGTAAGAGTTTTAAATCAGCTGTGAAATTATTTTGGTACCTAGTGTAGAGTGAAGGATTGGGGTTATGTTTTCTTAGTAATTTCCTAGAATAGACAAACAGGAGTTTTGTGTTATAGCCTGCATATGATGAAGGTATAGCTCTTTGAGCACACAGAAATGTCAGTCATTTGACCAAGTGAAACTAGGAGTAGCTTTATTTGGGGCCTTGAAATAATAATCAGGGGCAAAATGATTAAGGTCAGTTTTGCTTGATTCATGAGACTTCTATTATCAGAAAGTTTACCTTTAGATGGATATACCAAAAAATAGAGAATTAGGTTTAAAAACAAACACACAACAACAAAAAATAAGTCCTTGGGTATCTGCCTTTTCTTCTAGTTCATAGTATCCCAAGTCAGTAGTTGTTGACGGAAATTTGTACAAGGGACATATTTAAAGATTAAATATAAAATAGTACAGTATCAAAATCAATTAATTCAGAAATTACATGCAGCATAAATAATGAAGTCCTTCCTCTACCAACTCTGATTCTGAAACCTCTCATGCCACAGGAATTTGTAGGAACATTATATAAAGCAAAATTCTAGTTTGACCTAAATAGTTAGTGACATCTACTAAGACCAAAGCAGAATTTATGCCTTTGAATTATGGTGTTGGTAAAGAATATTAAATATGCCATGGACTGATAAAAGAATGAACAAGTCTGTCTTGGAAGAAGTACAGCCAGAATGCTCCTTAGAAGCAAGGATGGTGAGACTTTGTCTCATGTACTTTGGTCTTGCTATAAGGTGGGACCAGTTCCTGGGGAAGAACATCATGCTCAGTAAAGTAGGGGGTCAGCAAAAAAGAGGAAGACCCTCAACAAGATGCATTGACACAGTGGCTGCAACAATGGGCTCAAGCATAGTAACTAACAATTGTGAAGATGATGCAGGACTGGGCAGTGTTTCCATCTCGGTTGCTATGAGTCAGAACAGACTCAGCAGCAGCTAACAACAACAACTCCAAAAAACCAAACCAAACTCACTGACGTCAAGTCGGATCTGACTTATAGCGACCCATCCTTGGGTTTCCGAGGTGATATCACTACAGGAGTAGATTGCCCAGCCTTCCTTCCAAGGAGTGGCTGGAAGGTTTGAACTGCCAGCCTTCTGATTAGCAGTCAAATGGCTTAGAGCCCCTTTGACAACAACTAATTCGCCTTATTTCCTTATTTTCTCATTTTAGGAGTCCTGTGAAAGTTAATCCCCTCTAATCACTTATCAGCAGATAGTATTTAACTTGCTTTCTTAGAGCACCTGCCTTGTACTTACCTTGCCCTCTGGAAACCATATTCCTTTACCAGATATCTCCTTATAACCTTCGTGTTTTCGTAGACTCTTCTACCTATCTCTTTGACTTAACTAAAACATTCACCCTGAAAAAGAGGAACATTCCCTAAAACTCTCTCCAATTGAGTTTGTTCCTTTTCTGTTCTACCTGCCTACTCTCTACCCCTCCACACAAGATACCCACATCTCTATTTATAAACCTTTGGGTACAGCCAGCACTCCCCTAGATTCCCATTGCCATTTCTAGGCATTTAGTCAACCATTCCTTTTCATTGAACCATATCCATCAGATATCTATGTCTGTCTCACTTTTCCTAACCTATCACCTGGTGGATCCTTCACTTCTTAAATAATTATGGCATATCACTTTTAATCTTTTTGTGTCCAAAGTCTTCCATAATCCTACACAACTTTGAAATCACTAGTTATGTCTTTTGTTGCCAAGTCTTGACTTTTTATCTTCCAGTTATTTTTGCCATCTTTTATCTTGCTAAACTTTGTTCCATAGACACTTCCTGGTCTTGTTTACCTGAAGACCTATGCCACCTACACTGTCTTGAACACTTAGCTGGTATCTAAACTATAGCCCAAGGCTTCTCTGTCCTCTACCACGTGTGCGCTGTGACCTCTCCATCTTTGACTTCTTGTCTCTTAATTCCTTTCTATTCTAACTTTCCACATCCTCTCATTTCTTCAGCAGTTCTCTTCCAGCCTATATTCAATACACACTAACTTTAATTAATTGCTTATTTTAATTTTGGAAACTATTGAAAATAGTATAACAAATACTTTTGTATGTATCTCCTGGAACAGATGTTAAGATTTTGTTATATTTGTTTTGCCAAATGCTTCAGAAGATGGAAGATATTTTCAGTAAACCAAAGTCAATCTATATGATACACATGAAATCAGGTAGTTCAAAATGAAGCAATAAGCTGAAACTTGTGAAAAAGGATATAATTAACAGAATGCTGTCAAAGTTCAGATGAGTAGCTTTTTCCACAATCCTATGCAGGGGGAATTAACCAAAATAGGTGAATTTGGAGTGAAGCTATGCCATGCTAGGATGATTCCTTTTGTAAAATGCCAAATATACTTTCATCTTCCTGGAAGTTCAGCTAAAAATCTGGGAGCCAATCATATATGAGACTTACTCACCATAGTCATCTGTGAGTTTCTTTAAAGTACCCCTTTTAACTTTTTTCTACTCCCTCTGGCATAAAAAGGAACTGGGTCATCAAGGAGACCAGTTTATAAAAAGTTGCATTTGTGAAAGGGGAGTGTTCTTGTGTGCTTTCAAGTTGATTCTGATTCATAGAGAACCTATATGACGAAGTAGAACTGCCCCATAGCATTTCTTATACTGCAGTATTTATCGTGGCAGACTGTCAAGTCCTTTCTCCCACAAAGCCTCTGGTTCAGTTTTAACCACTGACCTTTTTTTCAGTTAGCAGTTGTGGCACTGGGGCTCCTTGAAAGGATAGTTGTTGTTGTTATGTGCCTTCGAGCCAGACCTGACTCATAACGACCCCTCCTTGGGTTTCCAAGGCGGTATCACTATGGTAGTAGATTGCCCAACGTTCCTTCCAAGGAGTTGCTGGTGGGTTTGAACCACCAGCTTTCTGGTTAGCAGTCAAGTACCTTAGGCACTATGCCACCAGAGCTCCCTTGAAGGGATAGCAGACATCTCTAATTCTCTCTTTTCTTCTGATATTTTTATAATTTCAGTAACAAAAATATTTCTGGCTAATATTTAATCAATAAGATCCTATCATAATTCTATCATCCAGTCTGATAATTGTTAATTTCATAGCATTTTAATGTTACAATGAAATTTGCCTAAAAGCATTGTACTAAAGGCTCAAAATGGGAAAATCATCTGTTTATTAAAGAGATTAGTTTAATAAGCTTGTTGTAAAGGGTAGAACTATCTCAGATATTTTGAAATATTTTGCTAACATGTAGTTATTCTGCTTGTTTTAACTTATATTTGATACTACACTAACTAAATATTTGTGCCACATATATAAATATTTAAAGTCTGGAAATTTCAATTTAATGAATGTATTCAAAGAAAGTTTTGTTCTCAGGTTAGGTAATTCTGTACTTTAAGCATAATCATCATATGGTCTAAAATTTTTAGGATACATTTATATAATTCATGTGAAATCAATGTGATTTAATTGTTATACTTTTAAATATTTTTAATATAAAAATTTACAAATATGAAAAATTAAATTGATCATTTTATGCGTTAAGAACAGATTACAGTCAAGATAATGCAGGAATCTGGTAGTGGTTAGTTAAGAATTCTTAATAGTTTGCATTTATACATACACTGTGGAAAACTCTGTGAAAAATTTAGCCTTCAATAAAATAGCTTTCTAAAAGGAATTTTGTCCTCCGTGGGCATGGAATCTAGATTATAACCTCCAAGGAGTGTCCACTTGCTCACATACTAGCAACAGTGTCTGGAGAAGGGAAGGACTCTTTAAGATCAATTTTATGAAGATCAGAAAAAGATTCTTTAAGTATTACTACACTCAAACTCTGGGATGAGTGTTATAGGGAATCTTTAAATATTTGCATGATAAATATTATATGACACTCAGTACTATATTTTCATTCCACCTTTCTTAGGTTCTGGTGATAATCTTAAACCAATGAGATCAAAAGATCCTTCTTTCTTATTCTAGCAACTCTTGTTTTTCATCCTCTGTTTGCCTTTATTATACGAGCAGCATATCTATGTTTCCTTTGCCAGGAGTATCCTGGCTACCACTCTCCATTGTCTTGTCTGCTCATGTGGTGAACTAGATATTTCTAATGTGGTTTTCCATCCAGCAGTGTCATGGTACTTTCTGTGTAAATTACTTCAGCAAAAGTTCTGGAGCTTTTCCATGTAACTACTTACCACCCATCATCATTCGGGACTCCTTTTCCGCTTGCCATTTCATCTGAAGAGTATGAAGAGCTCTCCAGATACATTTTTTTAAATTAATTTTATGAATAGTTCCAGAATTTTTGGTTATTGTCTTTTGTTTGGGATTTTACTGAAATTATCTCTTGTTATCAGTAGATAAAAGTAAATAGATGTATAATTAGGAAGCTCTAACAAAAAAAAAAAAAAAGACAAACAGCTATAAGATGGTATTAAAGAGGTACAAATCTTAATATCCATAAGATTAGCTGTATTTCTGGTTTTGCTGTGGGCTGTTGGCAATATTTTGTACTCATAAGCTAATGGAAAGTTAAGCATCAACTTTCTATTTTAAAATTAGAGATCCAGAAGCTTTTCAGTGTGAAATAGCTAAAAAGAGAAAAGGACTAGGAAGTAAAGGGCACTTTAGGCTGTAACCTGAAGTGATGATGCTGTGTTGCATTGCAGAGATTCTACAATGTGTCAAAGGGTTGGTGATTTAATTGCCTGAATGCATGATTCGGTGAGTCAGTTCAGACTACAGCAAACTGGACCTGTCACTGAAATCACAACGGGTAAAAATGGACCTATTCAATCTGTCTCTCAATGCCCCATATTCTTCCTGGTTGTAAATTAGAGCTTCTGGACAATGCATTAACTCATTCAGTTCACCAGGGTACTTTGTCACCTCTGTGATCACAATTGCCCATGACCAATTCAGCACTCTTCCCAGCAGGAGGAATGCAATGTCATTTTGTACTCTCTTCTTTAGGTTAATATCAGGTCTGAAAGGGAAGGAACAAAAATAGTATCTACTTTCCTTCCCCTCATCCCCTTAGCCATTTACACACCCCTTTTTCCACTTGGAAGATCTTCCACAGGACCTCTGATGGCATAATGAGTAAAGCATTTGGTTGCTAACCAGAAGGTCGGTGGTTTAAACTCACCACCTTCTCCACAGGAGGAAGTTAAGGCAATCTGCTTCCATAAAGATTTACAGCCTTGGAAAGCCAATAGGGATCACTATGAGTCAGAATCGACTCAGTGGCAGTGGGTTTTGGTTTTCTTCCACTTGTGCAGACTATGCAGTAAATGAGCTTAGAGGCTGTGTGGTTACTCATAAACCCTAAAAAACTAAACCCACTGCCATGAAGTCAATTTTGAATCAGCAACTCTTGAAGACAGAGTAGAACTGCCACATAGGGTTTTCAAGGCTGTAAATCTTTATGGAAGCAGACTACCTCATCTTTCTCCCATGGAGCAGCTGGTGGGTTTAAACTACTGACCTTTTGGTTAGCAGCTGAATGGTTTAACCATTGCTCCATCAGAGGTGCTTGCTTCAATAAAAGCAAGAATTCAGTGCGGTTCAACTCCATCCTCAAATCAGAATAAATGTGCATACAGACAGAAATGAGAGTGCTGGAGTTTTTTGGGTTTTTTTTTAGCTCATCCATAGAAAAATTACCACAATATGAATTCTTTTGCTAGAATTAACATTTTCATGTTGCTACAGTCTGCGTCTTGGATAGCATCTCATTCTGCTTCCTGCTCAGTCATTACCATCCAGCAATACTGGCCTTCCTTTAGTTATTTAAACTTTGTTCTTTAGCATAATATCAGATTTCATTTCCTAGTAAAAACTACACCTCGTTTTCACTGCCTCTGAGCATTGATATATGATATTCCTTTGCTTGAATTGAATCATTCTTCACCCAAGAAATTCCAGCTCATCTGTTAGATTTCAACTTACCTGTTGCTTCTCCAGATATGCATTCACTGACATGGGGAGCTATGGTAGGTTCTCTATCATCATTATTATTACTAGGGTCATATCCTGTTCTCAGCCATCATCACAATTTATATTCATATACCATTTTGTTATATTTGTTTAATATTTTTCCTCCTCACTAGACTAGAACCTTGAGGTTTGCTGACATCACATTTGCTTTCTTGAATAATAATACAGTATCTAGAATGTAGTATAATTTCTGGCCTTTAGTAAGTGCTCCATGAATGAAGCACCAGAGCTCATCAGTCGATTATGTACTTAGAGTCCTCATGTCACTTTAGTGAAGAGAGCATCTATTCTGACTTACAAGATATGGAGAAATGATACTGACCCATTGACACTCTTGAACCAGGAAATAAAACATCTAAAGGCCAGATCAAAAAAATAAATTGTAATAGAGTTTCTTAAAACCTAACACCCTCCTCCTTCAGTTTGCTACATTCATATTCTCCTCTTAGTTTAGCCTATCACAGTCCCTAGTCAGTAGTTCACAGGTTACCAGAGGAATTCTGAAAGTGTGACCTCAACTCCTAATTCATTTGTTCTCTGAGACAATTCTCCAGTGATTTCCACGGTCCCTTGATAAGTACATTAGGAGTTCTGGTAGCATAGTGGTGAAAGCATTTGACTGCTAACCAAAAGGTTAGTGGTTTGAACATCCTAGCTTCTCCATGGGAGAAAAATGAGGCAGGCTGCTTCTGTAGAGATTTTCAGCCCTATGGGGGTGGTTCTGCTCTGTCCTCTAGGGTGGCTGTAAGTTGCAATCGACTTGATGGCACACAACAACATATAAATATTGAAATCAAATAATGTAAAAATATTTTCTACTCTAAATAGAAAACATTTTCTATTTCAGTGATTAAGAAATTGTCAGTTTTTTTCTTTTAAAATTTATTCATAATTCCACTTAAAATTAATGTTTAGATTAATGACATAGCTCTTGCTTTCCCCAGAGAATAAACAAGGAGTGGAGATGAGTAACAGTTTTAGGGGTATTTGACTCAGAACTAGCACATAGGATTAAATATTTCAGAACTTCACCTCTGCCAGAGAGAGATTCTCCCTCCTTATGTTCTTGGAAACATTCTTCCTGTTGTTGCTGCTATGGGGTCTTCAAAGCTGGGGGAGAAATTTCTACCAGAGATAAAAGTCTTTAAGACCTTCAAAGTGTTGCCTTGCTCTTTGAATGTCGCGTATCCATCCCACTGAGAATTTCAATAATTATTCCTTGGCACTGAGACAAAAGACCTGTGTCTCACCTCAGGCCACAGCAAGGATCCATATTAGTAAGCAGTTTGTGTCCCAAAGTAAGACGCATGCATTCTTTCAGCAAATATTTATTATCACCTATTATGTCCTAGGAACTCTTTTATGCTGTGGATTAGGCAAGAAGCAAAAACTCTCTCTCTCTCTCTCATACACACACACACACACACACAAACACACAAAGCCTATACTCATATTTTTCAATAATTCAGAGGTATGGGCAGCCACTTGTTTCTTTTCTTTGCTGGGAAATTACTTAAACCTGATATCCTCAGGGATTTAGTGTCAGGCCTCAAACCCTTTCTTTTCTCCAGGGAGATCTGATGGTTTTCTTTCAGATAGTCATTCTAGGCCTCATGGAAATAAGATCCTTGGAAGCCTGCTATTATATGTAAGCATTCTGGAGCTAACTAAGTCAATGGCTAACCTTTATTTAGCACTTATTTGCCAGACATCATGCTAATGGTTTGACAAATATTAATTCCTTTTACTCTGCCAACAACTTTAAGAGGGAGGCACTATTATAACACTCAGTTTATAGCTAAGGAATGTGGGGAAATTAAGAGACTTTTTTAAGTACACACAAAGTTGATGAATTTCCCAGGAGGTGCTCTGGTGGTGTAGTGCCTAAGGCACTTGACTGCTAATCTGAAGGTTGGCAGTTCAAACCCACCAACCACTCCTCTGGAAAGAAGAGTGGGCAATCTACTTCTATAGTGATACTGCCTCGGAAACCCAAGGAGGGGTCATTATGAGTTGGCACATAACAACAACACCACACCTAAGTCATCTGTCATCTGTGCTTGATACTGAGAAGAAATATGAATTAAGCAAACAAGCAACAAACACCTACTCTCAAGTTGGTTACAATCAAAAGAAGGAGATAAACAGGTGAACAGTTTCAGAAAATTATATTGAAGTGAGAAGCACACAGTGTCATGTAGGAGTTGAGGGGACAGAGTGATCAACTTTGCATTGAGAGTTGATTAGAAAAAACATTCTAGAGGAGGTACCTCTTGAGTATTATCTTGAATGACCACGCTAACCATGTTGACAAAGGAGGAGCTGGTATTGTTTTAAGAGAAATGCATTCACATACAAATATGAGAAAGTGTTTCACAACTGGCAATTGTAAATGGCTAAGTACTGTTTGAGTGTCAAATATGAATGAAAGAATAGCAGACATTGGAGAGAAGGCAGACCAGTTTTCCAATTATGAAGACTTGAAGCACTAACTGATGAAGATCAAAGACTACAGTCTTCAGTATAGAATACAATTCAACATAAAACTAACTGAACCAATTGAACCAATAATCAATATCATTGTAAATGGAGCAAAGATTGAAGTTGTCAAGGATTTCATTTTACTTGGATCCACAATCAATGCCGGTGGAAGCAGCTGTCAAGGAATCAAAGAACATATTGCACTGGACAAATCTGCTGCAAAAGAACTCTTTAAAGTGTTAAAGAACAAAAATGTCACTCTGAAGACTAAGGTGTGCCTAATTGTGGTAGTTAAGTTTGTGTGTCAACTTGGCTAGGCCTGGTTGAGTGGCTGGGCAGCTGGATGTAGTATTACCCATGATGAGACTGGTAATCAACTCCATGGTGGAATCTACTAGGAACAGTTGAGTAGCTGCCTTTGGGTGTGTGGTCTGCTTTCTGTATATAAGAAACAGCTTTAGGAATGGTCTCTAGCTTATGGCATGCTTGAACTCTGCATGTAGCCATGTCGTTCAGCAGCCTGCCACGCTTTGCTAACCTTGAATGAATGGCCTGCTATGTGGTTTGGTAACATCAGGACTGTGACTTTTTACTTGTCAAGCTTGGGCTTGTCAGTCTCAGCAGCCAGCAGCTGTCTGAGTGAAGAAAAGCCTCTAGCTCCAGTGGGCCAGGAGCAAGAGGCAGAGCTGAATCCCAAGGCTGACAAGCTTTCACCCAGCCCCTAGAGCCTGGCACTTTGAACTTGGACTTAAAGCCTCCAAACTGTAAGAAAATAAACTCCTATTTGTTAAAGCCATCCCATTTGTAGTATATTCCTGTCCAGTGGCACTAGGTAAGCAGAACACTAACCTAAACCATGGTATTTGTAATAGTATCATATGCATGTGACAGCTGGACAGTGAATATGGAACACTGAAGAAGAATAGGAGCTCTGGGAGCATAGTGCCTAAGATACTTGACTGCTAACCAGAAGGCTGGTGGTTCAAACCCACCAGACGCTCCTCTGAAGGAAGGTTGGGCAATCTACTTCCATAGTGATACTGCTTCAGAAACCCAAGGAGGGGTTACTAGGATTCAGGTCTGACTCGATGGCACATAACAACAACAACAACGATAAGAAGAATTGATGCATTTGAATTGTGATGTTGGCAAAGAATATTGAAAATACCATAATGCCAGAGGAACGAACAGATCTGTCTTGGAAGAAGTGCCTCTAGAATCCTCCTTACAAGAGAGAATGGCCAGACTTCATCTCTCATCCTTTGGTCATGTTATCAGAAGGGACCAGCCCCTGGAAAAAGATACTATGCTTGCTAAAGTAGAAGGTCAACATAAAGGGGAAGACCCTCAACAAGATGGACTGACACAGTGGCTGCAAAATGGTTTCAAGTACAGCAACGATTGTGACCATTGCATATGACAGGGCAGTGTTTCATTCTGTTGAACATGGGGTCACTATGATTCAGAACTAACTTCATGGCACCTAACAACAAACTAACAACAACAAATTTCAACTTTACCCTGGAGAGAGAGAGAATTACTGAGAGATTTTACGCAGAAAAATGACAAAATCAGACTTGTGTTTTGGAAAGATCCCAGATGGCTCTGAAGAAAACTGATGGAAGGAGCACAAGAATGAAGATAACTAAACCAGTCAAGTCTATGTCTTAGTAATAGTCCCTTTATTAATCTGTACTCAAATTAACCAAATTGGATGTGTCATCTGTTTCCTGTCAGGACCCTGATTAATAAAAGAGACTATGGGAAAATAGGTCCTGTCCTACACTGTTAGATTATAATCTTTCTTGAGAATAATTTGAACATAGCAATAATATTTTTGAATACACGTATCCTTTGACTTAAAAATCTCTCAGCTAACAAATTAATCAATGGATATACTTTCCAATAAATGTGTAGAGAATGTTTTTTGTGCTATTTTTAAATGACTTTTCAAAAACTAATTAAATATTATATATATGTGTATATATATATATATATACATATATGCATACATGCATGCATATATATATATATATAGAGAGAGAGAGAGAGAGAGAGAGAGAGAGAGAGATGGAGAAAGAGACATAGAGAGAGACTGATTTTATATATATATACCCATGGAGACTAATTAAATAAATCTCCAAGACAAATTTTGGAATTAAAATTGTACAAGTTTCAGAATATGAATAATTGGATCTATTTGGTACAAAACATATATATTTATGTGTATATAGATGAATAACACATTTCTACAAAGGAGTTGAAGGCAGAGAAGAAGGGTGGAAGGAGTTTTTTACTTTTCATTTTGCATTTCTAAACTGTTTCCATTATCTAAGATTTAGCAAAAATTATTTTAAATTTTTACTATGTCTTTCTTTTCCTTTTATTGTGGTGAAAACAAGAAGACATTCGCCAACATAACAACTTCTCCAATTATAGGGCAGGGACACTGATGACATTTTTCATGTTGTGCCACCATTATTGCTTTCCTTTTCCAAAATATTCCACCACTATTATCATAAACTCAATGCCCTGCAAACAACAGCTTCCCCTCTTCCCCTTTTCTCCTTCCCTCCTACCCCTGGTAACCACTATTAATGTTTGGCATATATATATATATATATATATATATATATATATATATATACACACACACACACACAGATAGATAGATAGATTTTTTTTACCCAACCTATCAACCTATCTAGGAATTTAGCTACCCCTCCCCTCCAATCCCTGGTAACCAACAAAGAAATTTTCTTTCTATGTATGTTTTTACAATAGTGGACTAATCCAGTATTTGCCCTTCTGTGATAGACTTTTTTACTCAGCATGATGTCCTTCAAGTTCATCCACCTTTTGTGGTGTTTTGCAGATTAGGCATTATTCTTTAGGGTTGCATAGTATCCCTTTGCATATATGTACCACAGTTTATCTGTTCCTTGGTTGATGAGCACTTAGTTTCTATGTCTTTGCTTTTGTGAATAGTCCTGTGATAAGCATGGGTGTGCATGTATCTGTTTGTGTCCTGCCTCTCACTTCTTTAGGATATATTCTTATAATATACTACAAGATGTAGATTTGGGAAGGGGGATGACAAGTTTTGTTTGGGGAATGTCCAACGTGGATTATCCTGAAGGTGTTTGGAATGAGAGCAGTGAAGTGATCTTGTAAGAATTACACCTTCTCACTACTATGGAATGTCATTGTCTAGGTTGGGGGAGAAGAATTCAAAACCAGTTGGAACTTTCAGGAGACTTTTTAGATATTTCTTCCACCTTGAACTTCTTTTTCTCTTCCTTTTTTCAATCCTTATGAATTAAGAATATCATAGCTTTTTGACTTTAGCTAAAATCGATATCCCATTAGTGCAATCAAGTCTGCACCAGCACTCTATTGTACCAAAATATCTTGGTAATATAACAGTGCAACTAAATTTGTATCTTGCTGCCAAAGGGGAAAGGAGGCCACATCTTCTGACCTCCTCTACCCACACAAGAGGAAGACAGAACCACCATCAGTAGCCCAAGGCCTATGCCTGTGAAGCCAGACATGCTGCCTCCCACCAGCCCTTTCACCAACCCTGACACCAACTATTCCTCCTGCAGCACCAACCACCTCTCTGCTGGGTTCAATAATTTGCTACAGTGGCCACACAGAACTTATGGGTTATGAGGTTTATTAGGAAAGCACCAGGCTACAATTCAAGTTCAGGAAAAATGCTCAGCCTTTCTCAGTCTCACTGTCTTTTAGCCAACAGTCTCTCTCAGTCTCTCTACCAGCAGTGCATGTCTCTTGGTGTCTCTCTGTCAGCAATGCCTGTCTCTCAGTGTCTCTTTTTTAGCAGCACATGTCTCTCAGCAGCATGGTTCTCTCAGCAGCTTGTTATTCTCAGCCAGTAGTCAGAGAGACTCCTTCTGCCTCTAAGAGGGCTCCTTTTGAGACTGGCAGGGTGGCCAAACTAACCAATCCCAACATCAGAATTCTATACACCTGAGAGGGAATGAATATCCCAGAAGATTGCTTTGTGCTGGTTCAACAGAAATACCCCAAGTGGACAACTTTAGCAATCAGGAGCTACTTAGTTGTTCACAGCAAATTCCACCATGGGGTTTACAAAGACCTATGACTAGAAAAGTCATACCAGGTAATTTACTACACTGCACTTGCTCTCTGTTTATTCTTACAATTGATTTATTCTATTGAGATTTTCATTCTTCTACTACTCCTCAGAAGGAAAGTTGGCAATCTACTTCTGTAGTGATACCGCTTTGGAAACCTAAGGAAGGGTTGCTATGAGTTGGGTAAGACTCCATGGCAGTGAGTTTGGTTTTTTTGTTTTCTATTTTTTACTTTTTATGCCATATTTTCTCATGGAAAAGTGCTTGCTACTTTTAGTGTAAGAAATCATCTTATATCCATCTGCATTGCCACTAGAGACAATTTTAATGTAAAACAGCAAAGGTAAGCTTTGGTGTTCTGCAGAAAGTTATCTAAACCAAATAGCTGGATAAATATATTATACCCACTTCCCAAATAAGTAGTTATTAATACTTCATTCATATAAAGTCTCAGAAATATATTTACATGTAAATTATACTAAGAAAAAAAGGAAGGAGAAGAAGGAGAAGAAAATTTATTATTTACTAACCCATTCTTTCATATATATATATGTATATATTTTTTTAATAATGGGATTATAGATCAGTAATGTCAAGATATTCTACATAGCTTCTCTTTATCAAAATAAGGGATCTTTTTATTAAAGTATCCCAGAAAGAGTAGATTTATGGATTGAACGGAGTATGTTTAATATGTCTGTATCAATCTAGATTGACAGTTCTCACAGACATGAATTTCCCCAGAGAGATAGTGTTACTAGTGTCAGTGGATGGCATCATTTACTTCAATGTTCCATTATTAAATTGATAACAAGATAATTCCTTTGCTTCTCAGAGACATGACAGGGTTTACAATGGTTAACACTCTTATTGTGTGGGATTAGATGTTCTAGGTAGTTTTTAATAAGAAGCATATTTGTATTCCAATACTGAAAAAAACAATGAAGTACAAACAACATAGTAAAATAAAATCAAAACCAGGTATACTGAGCAATACAATATGGCTATTTGAGGAATCTACTGCAGACTCTGTGTAGTTTTGTTTAAAAGAGATGTGTTTCTTATATTTCCTTCAACCTCAGCAAACACAGTTCTTCTTAGAAGCATAAAATGTGTTGTGTTATTTGTCAAAATTGAAGTTGGCACATTTGGCTTAGTATTTGAATATAAGAAAAGTGTGATAATTTGGGGGTATTGCAGGGATATAACCAACAACAGGCAGAACAATTAGCTCATATTTATTGAGTGATTTGTATTTTTTCATTTTGAAATACAGGTATAGAAATAATGATGGACAGGGAGACAGTTCAGGGGGGAGGAAAGTATGGAGGAATGGATACTGGGAAGAGGTAACTATGGGGAAGAAGTGGGAGGGGAGCTATTACATTGTGGTAAACTGTGGTCAATGACATGAGACAAAGTATATGTGAACTGCTGTATAGAAAGTGAATTTGCTCTGTAAATCTTCACCCAAATCACAATAAGAAAAAAAAAAAAAAAAAAAGAAAGAAAGAAATAGCAGTGGATGTATGATTAGAAATAGCAATAGAAACAGATTAATAGACAAATTAATAGCAATATTTTGAAAACTTCAATTCACTAATATAACTGTTATTAACTCCATATTGCAGGTAAGGAGGTTTACCCAAGAGGTTATGAAACGTACCCAAGCTCCACAGCTAGGAAATGTGGAGATCCATCTCTTTGGTATATCACTTGGCCTCCCCTCTTGGGTTTAGGGAAGTATGCTGCTTGTCAGAGGTCAGACAGGTAGAATTCAGGAGAGGTAGGATTCAAACCTCAGAATTCTGGCTCCAGACCTTCTATACACTCCTTAGAAAATTAAAATTAATTACTATCTGTATAGTTATCTTACAAACTACTTGTCATTGAGTAATTCCAACTCATATGGACTCCATATGTATCAAGTAGAACTACGCTCTGTAATGTTTTCAGTGGCCACATTTTCAGAAGTAGATTACTAGTTCCTTCTTCCAAGTTGTATCTGGATAGTTAATACCTGAATGGTATTAACTGTTTGCACCACCCAGGGACTCTGACAATATGACAAATAATATGCTGAGAATCAATGTTAGGGAAATGTGAGTCAATAAGAAATCAAAACCTTATGAACAGCAGAGAAACACTGTCTGATCCATCACTAGGCAACTTTATGAATAGTCCAGAAACATTGTCCAATACAGTGCAGGAAGACAAGCCCCTTAGGTCAGAAGACACTCAAAATACAACTGGGAAAGAGCTGCTGCCTCAAAGTAGAAATGACCTTAATGATATGGATAAAGTAAAGCTCTCAGGACCTCCATTTGCGGATGTGGCATAGCTCAAATTGAGGAGAAACAGCTGCAATCATCCATTAATAATTGGAACATGGAATGTAAAAAGTATGAATCTAGGAAAATAGGAAGTTGTCAAAAATGAAATGGAATGCATAAAGATTGATACCCTAGGCATTAATTAGTGAGCTGAAATGGACAGGTTTTGGCCATTTTGAATCAGACAACCATATGAACTACTGTGCCGGGAATAACAATTTGAAGAGGAATGGCATGGCATTCATCATCACAAAGGATGTTTCAAGATTTGTCCCGAAGTACAGTGCTGTCAGTGATAGGATAATATCCATATGCTCACAAGGAAAACCAGTTAATACTACTTTTACTCAAATTTACACAACAACCACCAAAACCAAAGATGAGGAAATTGAACATTTTTATTAACTTCTGCAGTTTGGAATTGAACGAACATGAAATCAAGATTTGTTAATTATCATTGGAGACTGGAATACAAAAGTTGGAAACAAAGAGGAATCACTGGTATTTGGAAAATTTGGCCTTGATGACAGAAATAACCCTGGAGATGGCATGATAGAATTTTGAAAGACCAATGACTTATTTATTGCATATACCTTTTTCAACAACACAAATGGTGGCTGTACAAGTGGACCTTGCCAGATGGAGTACACAGGAGTCAGATTGACTTCATCTGTGGCAAGAGGCTATGGAAAAGCTCAATATCTTCAGCCAAAACAAAAGCAGAAGCTGATTGTGGAACAGACCATCAAATGCTCATATGCAAGTTCAACTTGAAGTTGAAGACAATTAAAACAAGTCCCCAAGAGCCAAAATATGACCTTGAATATATTGCTCCTGAATTTAGAGACCATCTAAAGAATAGATTTGATGCATTGAACACCAGTGACCGAAAACCAGAAGAATTGTGGGATGACATTAAGAACATCATCCATGAAGAAAGCAAGAGGTCATTAAAAAGATGAGAGAGGAAGACAAGACCAAAATGGATGTCAGAGAGACTCTGAAACTTGCCCTTGAGTGGAAAGTAGCTAAAGCAAATGGAAGACATGATAAGATAAAAGAGCTGAACAGATTTCAAAGAGCAGCTTGAGCAGACCAAGCCAATTACTATAATGAAATGTGCAAAGACTTGGAGTTAGAAAACCAAAAGAGAAGAATATGCTTGGCTTTTCTCAAAGTGAAAGAACTGAGGAAAAAATTTAAACCTCAAGTTGCAATATTGAAAGATTCCATGGGCAAAATATTGAACGATGCATGAAGCATCAAAAGAAGATGGAAGGAATATACAGAGTCACTGTACCAAAAAGACCTGATCTTCATCCATTTCAGGAGGTAGCATGTGACCAAGAACCAATAGTATCGAAGGAAGAATTTGAAGCTGCATTGAAGGAAGTGGCAAAGAACAAGGCTCTAGGGATTGATGGAATACCCAATGAGATGTTTCAACAAATGGATGCCCTGCTGGAGGCCCTCACTTGACTATGCCAAGAGACTTGGAAGACAGCTATCTGGTCAACTGACTGGAAGAGAACCATATTTTTACCCATTCCAAAGAAAGGTGATCCCACAGAATGTGGAAATTATCAAACAATGTCACTAATATCACATGCAAGTAAAATCTTACTGAAGATAATTAAAAAAATACTTGCATCAGTATATTGACAGAGAGCTTATGGAAATGCAAGCTGAATTCAGAAGAGGATGTAGAATGAAGGATATCATTGCTGATGTCAGATGGATCTTGGCTGAAAGCAAAGAATACCAGAAAGATGTTTACTTGTGTTTTATTGACCATGCAAAAGCATTTGATTGTGTGGATCATAACAAATTGTGGGTAACATTGAGAAGAATGGGAATTCCAGAACACTTAATTGTACTCCTGAGGAACCTGTACATAGACCAGGAGACTGTCGTTCAAACAGAACAAGGGGACACTGCATGGTTTAAAATCAAGAAGGGAGTGTGTCAGGGTTTTATCCTTTCACCATACTTACTCAATCTATATCCTGAGCAAATAATCCAAGAAGCTGGACTATATGAAGAAGAATGTGGCATCAGGATTGGAGGAAGAATTATTAACAGCCTGCGAGATGCTGATGACAAACTTTGCTTGTTGAAAGTGAGAATGACTTGAAGCACTTACTGATGAAGATTGAAGAATACAGTCTGCAGTATGGGTTACATTTCAATATAAAGAAAACAGAAATCCTCACAACTGAACCTATAAGCAGCATCACGATAAATGGAAAAAAGATTGAAGTTGTCAAAGACTTTGCTTGGTTCTACAATTGATGCCAATGGAAGCAGCAGTCAGGACATCAGACAATCAGGACATCTGGGCAAATCAGTTGCAAAGGATCTCTTTTAAGTGCTGAAGAGCAAAGATGTCTCCTTGAGGACTAAGTTGTGCCTGACACAAGCCATGGCATTTTTATTCACCTCATATATGTGAGAGCTGGACAATGAATAGGGAAGACCGAAGAAGAATTGATGCTTTTGAGTTGTGGTACTGGCGAAGAATGCTGAGAGTACCATGTACTGCTAAAATATCTTACAAATCTGTCCTGGAGAAGTGCAGCTGGAATGCTTCTTGGAAAAGTGAATGAACAGACTTCATCTCACCTACTTTCATTATGTTATCAGAAGGGACCATTCCCTGGAGGAGGATGTCATGCTTGGTAAGATGGAGGGTCAACGAAGAAGGGGAAAGCCCTCAATGAGATGGATTGACACAGTGGCTATGGCAATGGGCTCAAGTATAGCAGTGATTGTGGACCTGGTGTGGGACCGGGCAGTGTTTCGTTCTGCTGTGCATAGGGTCTCTATGAGTCGGATACAACTCGATGGCACCTAATAGCAACAACAACAAGAAATGTTTTAGGCTGGAGATGAATCCACAAATTAAATGGAATCAGTGGGCTTCTCTAGATTAGTGATAGCCCAGAGGGAGTGGGAGATGATCCTGTCATCCAGATGAGTGATGTGTAGCAAACACCTTCACATTTGTTTAAAATTGTGTTATAGTTCTTAGGAGCTTTATAGGCCATGGATCCCTAATGATTTCTAGATAGAATATTTTCTGTTTTATGAAGAGTAATGGAGTAATGGGAAGCATTCTTACCACAGGCAATGCCAACTGCTGACTACTACAAAAGTACTTCAAGAGAAGTGCTTTGCCAGGGGCTTCAAAGTATTCTAGGATCCATTTCTAATAGAAGGATGTTGTTGCTATATACCTAAGAGCTAAAAAAAAAAAAAAAAAAAAGAAGAGAAGAATTGTTTTCAAAGCTAAAACTGAGGGAAGTCCAAACATTTTATGTCTAATATATAAGACAAATCAGACCATAAAACATTTTCTTAGTCAATGATTCTGAAAGGATCTAACATGATGCACAATCAAACCAGAAAAGAAGTCAAGCTAGGCAATAGTAATAGAAAATAGTAAGATTTAAGTTGTGATCTGAATCACTTTATAGAAGGGATACCTTTCCTTCACCTAAACCAAATGGTAGCCCTACATTGACAAGACAGTTAAGTTCTTATTGACTCATATTTCCCTAATACCGATTCCCAGCATATATCTTCAAATATAATATAGTTAGAGTCCCATTCAGCTGCTAACTAAAAGGTTGGAGGTTGGACCCCCTACATTACAAGACAGTTAAGTTCATTCTGTGAGTGTGAGGCTGAATCATGTGAATTTAATCCTTGCAGGTAAATGGAATGACACAATTTTAAGTCCTTTCAAAGCTATAAGAAATTAGATTGCCCTTTTTATAAGGCATCCTATATTGTATGTATTTTTCAGATACTTAGCAAAAAGTGATTTATTACCAAATTCTGACAAATGAGAACTGAAAAAGTCAATGGTTCTTAAGCATCAATATTATTGGATTTATCTAGCTGTACTGATCATTTCCGTCATCTTTTTGATAGTAAGACAGATGATATTGAATAGTTACCATTTTTACTAACCAAGATTATAGCTAATATATGTAAGACACTATATAAGAGAAAATAAAGCATATAAGAAAGAATTCCTACCATCAAAGTGATGCAAACTCTTTGGGACAAAGAAGCAGGACAAATATATATAATACATATACTTTGCAGTCAGGAAGATTTAATTCTTAGAAATGTTATAGCTACAATATATCCAATTGAGAATAAAACAGCATCTTCCATAAATAAATGATAGAGCAGTAAAAAATGAGAGTGGTGCACAGTAATTCTATATGGTAATAATAAACACTATCAAAGTGAGAGTATTTCTGAAGGTGAGTATCTTGTGCTTCTAGTTAAGAGCCAAATTAATTTTCCACTATAGGTCTCTGTGCTGCACATCAAAGAAGTGACACTATGAAATAGACACAATGCCTAAACCTTAAAATTATTTTAATCCATTAAATAGCCACTAGTTTACTTTTAGTGAAAACTTTCCTGGGATTTCTTAGAAACCCTATGTATAAGTATGACAAGAATAAATCTCATAATTCACTTCATAGCATCTATACATCTTTTGCCGTTAGTGGTGTTTTGATACAATCAACCCTTTATTGGAAACTATTGCTGGTAACCCACAAATAGAAAGACTAATAGTAATAACTTGTAATTTAAAAGAAAACTTTGCTTAGATTGGACAAGAGTGTAAAGTTAACTTTATATACTAGCATTTTTCCTTCCAACTTATAGAATTTTTTAACTTTTTTTTTTTCCTGAGTAATTTGAGTCATAGGTAGCTATTTCAGAATGGAGTTATTGGTGATAACTGGTTGAGGAAAAAGTGTGTATGTGTAAATATAAATGTGTTCTATAATTTCTGTATTATATATATACATAATACACATCTATATGCAGCAGTAAGTTTGTGTGGCTTGGATGAATAATTTCTACTGAGAAATAACACTTCAAGTCATTAAAATATGTTAAAAGAAGAAGGAAAGGAAATTGCCTAGGCTGATTTAAGAGACACACCTAAGAGTAGCTTGAGGGAGAAGGCAGATAACACTCTTGACAGTACCTACTATATTGTGAACTATTCCTAAAGAAATAGCGTAAACCCATCTCTCTGAAAATAAACTGAAGGAAACACTGAAAGCTATATTGTAGCGAACAGTTCTGTACTGCGGAGAAGAGGGATTTGGTGTAACCCATTAGGTCTACTACATCCCTATCTCTTTTTTTTTCCTGTGTGTCCCTCATTAAACACTTTTGTCTCCAGAAGGAACGGTATGGTGCAAAACAAGCTTCCTTTCAGACTTTACAAGCTGTATTTGTTCTTTTATTCAGTAAAAATGTAACAGGCTTTTGTTTTGCTTTCATACTTTTTGATCAAAATTTACAAGGCCAAGGACTATTTTGTCCTTTGTTCTTGGTAGCTGAAAAAATGTAGCATATGGTAAACTTTTTCACTGAGTAGGCATTCACGATCATGCATGTGAAAATGCATTAGAACAATTTATGAGACATTTGGGGACATGGGCTGCATCTGAGACTAAAATCCTCATCACAAGCTTTTATGTATTCTTCTACAATGACTTGTTTAGGAGAACACCTTTTTTCCTTCATAAAATGATTGTTAGATCAATTGGAAGTGGTTACAAATAATTCAGAAGGTTCTAAACCAGAATTTGTCTTTTAAGTCAAATTATTCTAGAGACTTTCTTTGCCTTTTTCTCAGAAATTAAAACAATTGGTTCTATATAGGTCTTAAAATTGCTCCTTGAAAATGCAAGGCAATTATCAAAACAGAAAGCTTTTGTTGACCCAGAATTGCAATCTTATGCCTTTTCCTCAACACTTAATCATGTATACCTTTAAACAATAATTCTTAAAACAAGTATATGCCTATAAATTATTTTTTAAAAAGCAAAATTTCAAATTGGCAAATCTCATGTAGTAGCAAAAAATGTATAATCTAGCCTTATTTTAAAGGACTGCAAACCCTTACCATATAATTACTTCATTTGGAAAGGCTACTTTTCTCTTACTTGTTTTGAAAGTTTCAAAGATCATGTAATTATGTGTGGGAGAAGGGAGAGAAAAGAATACAAAACAAACACCTCATTGATACCAACATCTGTGCATTCGTGAGCAAGCTGGGAAGTATGAACAATGAGAAAGAGGTATATTTAAGAGACTTTTTTTTTTTTTTTTTTTTTTTTGTCAAGCTTTCAATATATTATTATGAATAGGCATAAAATGTTAAGCTCTGAGAAGGATCTTCAGAGTTTCCTTTGGATAAGAACTACTAATGCATTGATTATACTTTTATTCAAATGTGACTTTAGTCCAGTATTTGTAATAGCTAACATTGATATTAGAAAAAAATTTATGACTACTTGGAGCAAAGAAATTTGGTGATTTTTAACCAATGTGCTTAATGAGCTGTATACCCTTTGCATGCATGATAAATATTAGTTCATATAAATTATCATAGAAGTGATAAGTATGGTTCGAATACTATTTCTTGATTTTAATTATATTCCATTGCCTTTTCAGTATCTTCATTTAACAGGTAATGTGAATTTAACAAGGACTTTGTTGTACACTCTGTTTTATTTTTATAGTATGCAAATAAGGAACAAATGCCAACACATTCATTATGCTGTATAAAGTTTGTACCATAAAGGTTCCAATCACTTTGAAAAAGGTCCTGTCATTATTTCTATTGTAAATAACTATACCAGGCTTCTGCAAAGAAACATTTGGAACTGAAATTTGTAATGTAGATGAAACCCTAAGATGTTTACCAAATGAGGCAAGAGAATATTGTTGTTGTTAGGTACCATCTTGTTGAATCTGACTCAAAGCAACCTAGTGTACAAAGAACAAAACACTGACTAGTCCTGCACCATCCTCAGAATTGTTACCATGTTTGAGCCCATTGCTGTAGCCCCTGAGTTAGTCTGTCTCCTTGCAGCCAGTAGGTCAATCCTCTTTTTTTGCTGATCCTTTACAAGAAAATCATTTATCAGTATTCAATGATACTGTTGGCACATGTGGCAACTTAAAATATTGGTGGCAGCACATGAGTTCAAGCATGGAAGTAGCTCGAGAAAGGTCTGATTGAGATGAGCAAGGTTGTGGCGGTACATGATGGAGGGGGAGATGGGAAAAGCAGAAAAACAATGAATATGGGTTAATTTGTGCAGGAAGAGAACATATGATCATTCATCAAGTTTTCCCTGAGCTGTTTTCTGTGCCTTGCTCAGGGCTGGGAGCTGAAGGTGTAGCACTCAAAAGGTGGTCTCATGGGGCAGAAATGCAATGAATGAGTAATTACAGAGGTGCAGTAGGGTAAAGATAGGTTCAGTGGAAATTCTTGTGTTTCATGCAAAGGGTGGGTAAAATACAAGCTTCCAGCTTTGCAATTTAGAATGCATGCCCTTTAGACTGCTCAGCTAAAGGGCACGATTCCTAATTCACACTCTTCTCCAATCCTTACTCTTCCAGTTTTGGAACCAACTCAACATACTACTGACACCCTGATCTGTTTGCGACAGGGACCCACTTTGAGTCTTCCAAATCACAGGAACACACATGTCTGGGGCTCATGGTTCTTAAAAATTTTTCTAAATGAAAAATATTTGGATGTGATTCTGATGTTATCATACATAGTGCTAAAAAGACAAGGAGGCCACATCTTCTGACCTCCTCTAACCTCACAAGAAGAGGTCAGAATCACCATCAATAGCCCAAGGCCTATTACTGCCATGCCAGACATGCTGCCTCCCTCTAGCCCTCTCACCAACTCTTCCTCCCAAAGCACCACCACCTCTCTCCTGGATTCGATAATTGACTGCAGTGGCCACACAGAACTCACAGATTATGGGGTTTATTAGGGAAGCACCAGGCTACAATTCAAGTTCAGGAAGAACACTCAGTCTCTCTCCCAGCCCACAGTCTCTCTCCTAACAGTCTCTCACAGTCTCTCTCCCAACAATGAGTGTCCCTCGGTGTCTCACTCAGCAATGAGTGTCTCTTGCGTCTCTTTCCCAGCAGCGTGTATCTCTTTCAGGGGCACGTGTCTCTTTCAGCAGCACGTCTTCCTCAACCAGCAGTCAGAGAGAGAGACTTCTTCTGCCTCTACGAGGCCTCCTTTTGGGCCTGGCAGAGTGGCCAAACCAACCAATCATAACATCAGAATTTTAAGCACCTGAGAGAGAGCGGGAACCTCCCAGAACATTGCTTTGTGTTGTGCCCAACAGAAATACCCCAGGTGGATAACTTTTACAATCAGGAGCTCCTCAGTTGCTCATAGCAAATTCCACCACAGAGTTTACAAAGACTTATGGCTAGAAAAGCCACACTAAGTAATTTACTACAGTGCAGGCCACCCCCTGACTTTTCTAGCCATTATCACTTTTATACTTCAAAAATTCACATCCCTTTCACCATCAGTTTAAGAATAACCCATGAAAGTGTGTAAGCCAGTCACTTGATGCCTTTATCTTCCCCCATTTTAAACAGCCAACTTCTAATTTGCCTATCCCTATCAAACCAGTACTCTGAGGAGACAAGCATAGTCCTTTTTCTGGAGAATCTTCTCTCCTGCTTAGAAACTTCAGGCATCTGGATCCATAAACAAGCAAAGTCCAGCCCAACTCAAGCCATCAAATTGCAGCAACTTAACACCAGCTCAGTGTCAAACATCTTCCTCTTTGTCTGGTCGGGTTCTGGTCAGCTCAGCCCTAGCCATCCCAGCTAGGTCATGGGTACAAGCTGCCAAGTTTGGGAGTCACACTCTTCCCTTCATTTCAGACAAGCCAGCACCTTCTCTCACATTTTCAGTCCTCAGGGACTATTTCAATGCCCGTAGGCTCACAACTTCTTGCACTTCAGATCAGCCAGCCCTTCCTCTCATCCCCAGCCTCCATGGCCTAAGTTAAAGAGTACCAAACTCAGCCTGTTTCTTCTTTGCTGCACTTCCCCATTTCCACTCAAGTGGACCGAGGTGGTCATAAGTGAGTAATATACAAGTTTATTACTCACTGACTTCCTTTAACTTTCAGTCCTGGAAGGGGTTTCTCTCACGGACCATGTCTTTCTGCCTTGATGCACCCAAAGCCTAAATGCTTGCTCAAAATTCAAAAAGCCAAACAGTCATTATTTTTTCCTCTTCAGGTCCTTATTCTAATGCAAATGTTCTGTTCCCTCAGTAGTATAGGTGAAACTCAGGTTTTCTACCTAAACTCCTAGTACTCTCTACACACAGGCTTAAAACAAAAGTCTGTGTTTCTTCTGGGCAAATTCTATTTTCCCTTTTAACTTATGCAATCAAGTATTGGCTGAAGGCAGACTTACACACTCTCTGTTATCCACATACCCCATAATCACTTCTAATGTACAAGCAGGTAAGAGAACATTCAATACCCATAGTACATTCAGGTAAACACATAATCCTTTTAAAGACATTCTAGGTTTATCTTTTCATCATGATTACAGTCCCATTCTATGTATATGGCCTTGGACCTTTGGCTGGGTGTAACCAAAAGCCCTAGCCCCTGGATCAATTATCTCCTTTTAGGTAACACCAACCAAAGTAACCACCTAATAATCCAAAGTTTCACTTCCCAGACCCCTTCCTTCTTTGTTTTACAAAGTCCCATGCTTCTATTAGTCTGGGGCCACTGCAACGAATCCCACATCTTCTGACCTCCTCTAACTCCACAAGAGGAGGACAGAATCACCATCAATAGCCCAAGGCCTATTACTGCAAGGCCAGACATGCTGCCTCCCGCCAGCCCTGTTAGGATCAGTTATCTCCCTTAAGAGCAGGAGGCAAAGCTGAAGCCTGAGGTTGAGGGTCTTTCACCTAGCCTCTAGAGCTTGGCACTAGGTAACCAAAACAAAGGGAGAAAAGTACCAGGAAAAGGACAAAGTTAAGTGGCCAAAGGAAGAAATGAGAGAAGACATCAAACAAGAGATAAAGAGAGGCATGTGAAGGTGAAGCGGTCATAACACCACTTGAAACAGTTTTAACTGGAGCAATCCCTTTCCATGTCAACACATCTGCAACCCCTACATTTGCCTGGCTCTTGCTCATCCTTGACAACCACACAAGAACAAGATTTGCTTGTGTCTTGGAGATCAAGCTGCCTGTAGAATGTCTGTACTGACCTTGCAGACATTGCTTCAGCTGTGCAGAGATATTGGCTGTGGAGGTCTGAATCTAGAAAACACACCATCCATGGGATCAGGAAGACCAAGAAAAGGTGGCCACTATTTACCCAAGCAAAGTCCAGTACAAAATGAAGTTGCTAAGGAACAGATGGAAGGAGAAATATGCTTAACCTAAGGCTTTCCTCTCTCATGCAGAATAAACAACAATGACTCAGTCATGGAACATGAAAACAATTCCCTTTCTTGGCCCCTCATGAATTTATTTTCCTCTCCATACCCATGCATGCCATTCTGTTTGGCTCACTGATTGACCTGCCTTCCTCTCTGAGGCACTCAAGCCTGCCTTGACTCAGATCATTTATAGTTGTTCTTCTCTTTGTTGAGAAGTCACTTCCTCAAAGATGCTTACCTTGATCGTGCTTTCTAAAGTATAACTCTACCATACCAGATTGTTTATTGTATAATCGTCTGCCTCTCCCAAATAAAATGTAAGCTCCATTGGTCATCTTGTTCATTGCTGTATTCAGCACACACCATAATATCTGTCACAGTTTTTGTTCAGGAAGTGTCTTTTGAATGAATGAATTACAATGTTTGTACATGGGTGTATGGAGATATAAATAAATTGAAATGACTGGGAAAAAAAAAAAGACTGTGGGCTGGGAGAGAGACTGAGTGTTTTTCCTGAACTCAAATTGTAGCCTGGTGCTTCCCTAATAAACCCCATAATCTGTGAGTTCTGTGTGGCCACTGCAGTGAATTATCGAACGCAGGGGAGAGGTGGTGGGTGCTTTGGAAGGAAGGGCTGGAGGGAGGCAACATGTCTGGCCTTGCAGTAATAGGCCTTGGACTATTGGCTATTGATGGTGATTCTGCCCTCCTCTTGTGGGGTTAGAGGCTGTCAGAAGATATGGCCTCCTTGTCTTTTTATCACATAGTAAGTAGGAAAAATATTTAATTTCAACTCTGATAAAACATTATAAAACAAGAAATGTGAGTTAATAAAAAGGTATCCTAAGTATTGGTAAATTTCCCAACATTTTAGCTAAATCTAAAACTAATTTTTTAAATTCTATGAATTGAATCTAGTTATGAAATGTGATTCAGTTGATCTACCTTTCTTATTTAACTGCATTAATTTACAAATATGATATGCCCACAAGCTGATACTACAGAAAGATCAAAGAAGCATATAAAGATGTGCTTTCTGTCCTTCTCTAATGACACATTTTTAAAAGTCTTGTCTATGGGTGTTTAAAAGCAAGTTACTCCACTATTTAAAAATTTCCTTGTTTGAACTCTAACTAAATGATAGAAAATGGCAAATCTGAGTATGACATTATTTACTTCATCATAAAAATCATCATTAAATTCATTGAAAAGTATTTAATGTAAAATATATTAAAACATCTAATTCTTAGAATAATTCTTATGAAATAAGTGTGGCAGGCAAAATTATTCCCATTTTATAGATGAGGTAGCTGATGGAGAAAGGCATTTAAATGATATGTCAGTGTTCACTTATTAATTCCAAAAGTATTTACAGAGCATCTAGAACATGCAAGTGCCATTCTGTGCCTAAAACACAGATTCTTACTCAGGTAGAGCTTATATTCCAACTGGGAGAAGAAAGACAATAAACACATTAAAAAGAAAATGATAGAATGTGCCATGACAAAGAAAATAAAGTGAGGAGAGAGTTGTTTGCAATTTTAAATAGGGTGTTACAATGACACAATGACATTTGATCAGACTTGAAGGAGGTATGGGGAGTGCCATGTGAATGTCTGGGGAAGAATATACAAGGTAGAGTAAGAGCCAAACAAGTCTCTCATGTGAGAGGGTGCACAGTATATTCACAGTGAACTGAATTTAAGACTTTGCTTTGAACTTCTGGGAGGTAGTATGGTATAGTTTGAAAAAGTATAACTTACATGTTTTTAAAAGTCCTTGACATCTTAAAAAATTTTTATTTAACAAATATTTACTGCATCTCAACTATTCTTTTCTTTCTTTATTCATTTATTCAACAAATCTTATCTTAAATATTGTCTCAGTTCCCTCTATGTATCAGGTACATTAGTAAAAGGACAGGCGACTCCCAGGGACATGTGCTGAAATGTAAACATAACCACTGTCCTCCAGGATTTTATCACTCAGCGCTTAACACACACTACCACTAACTTATATCACATGATTATCTAATTCAGACTGCATTCACAGATAATCATAGTTAATGAGAACAAAAAAGCTACATCTCATAAAATAACTACAATAACATTTAGTATTTACATAAAATTTTCATTTGGAAATTTAACTCTTTTTTTTTTTTTAATTTTATTTTGATTTG
>NW_006921620.1:10850741-10854906 GCF_000298275.1 Orycteropus afer afer | reverse complement strand
GCAGGGTGATTTTTAGGTTAATTCTTAGGTCCTACCACCAGTTGGGCATCTCCGAGCCACCTGTACTGTCAGGGTCACTCAGTTCGCTGTCAGACCACAGCTCCGTATGTCTCCTTTTTTTGATATTTTCACACAAATCTTCTGCTAGTTGGGGTTTAGTCCAATTCTTTATCCTTCTCTTCAAGGCTCAGGGGTCCAAGATTATCTTCTGTGTCAGTGTTAATTGGTTTCCCTTTTCTTTGTTGAAGAGAGTCTGTGCAATCCTTCTGCCTAGTCCGCCATCTTGCCGGAACCTTGGAAATTTAACTCTTTACAGAAAATGTTTCAGTAATCTTTAAAACACCTATGCACTATATGCATGATATTGAATAAAGTCCCTGAATTATTTAAAGTAGTGCATAAATCCATGTAATTATCTTGAGACTTTTCATTATTTTCTTTTTAATCTTCTGGTGGTTAGTGCCTAAGGTATTTGACTGCTGACCAGAAGGCTGGAGGTTCAAACCTACCAGCCACTCCTCAGAAGGAAGACGGGGCAGTCTACCTCCATGGAGATACTGCCTCAGAAACCCAGGGTGGGGTCGCTATGAGTTGGATCTGACTCAGTGGTAATGAGTTTATATTTATGTTAAATTTTAACACTGTATTAATTATTAGCTTTATTAATTTAGATAGATAGTTCATTAAATGTATACTTGCTATAGCCTCTGAATAGACAATTTTAAAATAAAAAAAAATGTATATGTGTGTGTGTGTATGTAATACATTTCAAATCATTTTCTTTATAAACCACTATAGAGCTATATCCCTGAATGAACCATATCAATATAGGCAATATATCATGAACTTGTAAATAAAAACAGCAAATCTCATTCACAGGTTTTCTATAGGTAACATTCATTTTTGTGTTTACAATTAATTCAGATCTCATGAATTAATTTGACTTAGTGCAGCTACAGGAGCTCTGGTGACATAGTGCCTAAGGCATTTGACTGCTAACCAGAAGGCTGGCAGTTCAAACCCACCAGCCACTCCTCAGAAGGAAGGCTGGGCAATCTACTTCTGTAGAGACACTGCCTCAGAAACCCAAGAAGGCGTCACTATGAGTCGGAACTGACTTGATGGAAGTGAGTTTGGTTTGGTTTATTGCAGCTAAATAAATAATATTGTCAGCAGTGACAGAGCAACAACAACAAAAAGTGGACGTTAAGGATTAAAGTCAGTGCCATAGTCATGCTATGAAAAGAGTGAATGGCTGGTTGGTATTAAAAAATATGGTTTCAGTTTCATATATTCACTTTCTAACCATGCTTTCATCAGGTCTTTTAGTCTTTACAAGGAGCAATTCAGAATATTAAATATATACATACATATATATATATACACACACACACATAAATGTATATATATTATATATATATAAATGTATGTGTATATTTTATATATATTTAAATATATGTGTATATATATGTATGTATGTATATATATGTATATGTATGTGTGTGTGTGTGTGTGTGTGTATAAACAAGAGACCATCTATCTTTTAACTGAAAAACAAACCACCACACCTACTGCCATTGAGTTGATTCTGAGTCATAGCGACCCCCATTGGGTATCTACAGTGGTAAATCTTTACAGAAGCAGATTGCCCCATCTGCCTTCCATGGATCAACTGATAGGTTTGAACCTCTGCCTTTTAACCATTCAATTTAGGTGATTTGGGCCCATATTATAAGGGTCAGCACTACCCTATCTTTATCCCTTAACATGTTCAGGTGGTAGGAGATAGTGAATCATCTCACTGGGTCTTGCGTACTTGTTCTTTCTTTTGAGTTTATGATTTCCTAGGCAGTTCCATCTGCCTGTCTAGCTTAGATGGTGTTTGTGGAAATACAGCAAAATAACCTACTAGCCAAGAGCATAAAAATAAAGTTAGCCTGTGAGAAAGAAAGTAATAAAAATTGACACACATTGAATAAAATTCACCATCTGTGAAAATAAACCTACAATGTTTTCTATCAATGTGTGATTAAAGAGCACAGAAAAATGACTCAGAGCAAAGATATTATAGCCAGACAGATCTATCTTTGAATCTACTCTTTATTAACTGTGCAACCATGAGCTATTATATAACCTCTTGAAATAAGCTTCCCCCCACCCAATCTGTAAAATGAAGCTGATAATATCTACTTTGCAGTATTGTATTAAGGACAAGAGATAATACATGGAAAATAATAGAATAGTATCTGGTACATGCAAGTGCACAAAAGTGACAGTTCTTATTATTTTTATGTTTTACTTATTAAAATATGTGTCTGCTAATTTTTGCTACATTACAAATTATCCCAAAATTTAGGGTATTGAAGCATCCCTTCATTAGTTTATGATTCTGAATGTCAATGAATTTGGATGGGCTAAATTGTGTGGTTCTTCTGCTTTCAGCTGTTCTCATTCTATTTGTGGGCACCTTCCAGGTGGGCTGGGGGCTGACTGCTCTAGGATGGTCACAGCTGTGTTCTATATGGTCTCTCTTCCTTCAACTATGCTGTGCCAATTTATTTCTATGGCTAAGCAAGATTTCAAGATAATAAGCAGAAGAGTACAAGCCTTCTTCAAGCCTTGGTTTGACACTGGCACAACATCACTTCTTTTATGTACTCTTAATTAAATCCAGTCACAAACTCAGCCAAGATTCAAGAAGCGATAGTAAATAAATTCCTTCACTTCATAGGAGTAACTGCATTGGAAAGGGTGTTGGATACAGAGAGGTGAACACTTGTGACTTTTTTTTTTTTTTTAAAGTAATCTACCATAAGAGGATTGAGTATTCAAAACTTCAGTCAACTAGAATCTCTAATGTAAAATGGAGAAGAAATCAATATGATATAGTCTTTTTTTTTTTTTTTTAATTGTGATTTGGGTAAAGATGTACAGAGCAAATTCACTTTCCATACAGAAGTTCACATACACTTTGTCTCATGACATTGATGACAGTTTACCACAATGCAACAGCTCCCCTCCCACCTTCTCCCCACAGTTACCTCTTCCCAGTGTCCATCCTTCCATGGACTCCTGCCCCCTGAGCTGTCTTCCTGTACATAAGCAGCCCTTCTTTCTCCCATGATTGTTCTCTCCAAGGAGTGTTATCTACTTGAGGAAAATGTTCAACTCATATGCCTGTCTTGTTTGGGTGGAAGCCACAGGTGTGGGTTCAGTTCCAGACCCGAAGGGTAGTTAGGGGCCATAGTCTCAGTGGTTCTACCAGACTCTATTGGACCAGCAAACCTGGTCCCCTCCATTTTTCTTCCAAATAATTTTGAGTTTTGTTCCACATTGTTCTTCCTCTCTATTAAGGATCTCCTACATAGATCCCCTTCCAAGTGGATGACAGTGGTAGCCGAGCACCATCTAGTTCTTCTGGTCTCATAGTCATATAGGCTGCAGATCAGATGGTATACCAGTCACTAGGACTAATTATTTCCATGCATTTTGGTTTTCTTCATTCTTCTTTGCTCTGGACGAGGAGAGACCCATCGTTGCATCTAGATGACAGCTTGCTAGCTTTTAAAATCCCAGTCTCTACTCGCTAAAGTAGGAGGTGGAACAATGTTTTGTATAGTATGTTATGCCAATTCAGCTTGATGTCCCCTGCAACTATGGTCCCAAGCCCTCAGGTTCAACTACTCAGTCCCTCTGGGTAGCTAGCTGTGACCAAGCAGTGACTACAACCTTGCCCCTTGTCAGCTCTACTATACACCTAGGAATTCCAATCATTCACATAAACTTATAGGACCATTGTCTGCCAACTCTACATATGTTCTTGGATACACTCCCCATTTCATAGACATACCTAATCATTCAGCCTGTCCACCCATCTATCCACCCATATATCCATGTTTGCCTTCATTGACAATGCAGTACTATATGTGCAAAAGAGTTCATATTTGTTTTCTGTACCTCCCATGTACCTCTCTATGTCTTTCTCATCCTCAATGCTGCCATATCGGTCACACACATTTGGTACATTGCCCTTCTCTTCACCCAAATCAATACTTAACTCTATCTATCTAACAGCATTCCTTTCCCTCCCCTCCCAACCCTGGTAACCAACAAAGAAAATTTCTTTCTATAGATAAACTTTTCCTTAACTTTTACAATAACAGAC
>NW_006921620.1:10837273-10849619 GCF_000298275.1 Orycteropus afer afer | reverse complement strand
ATCCACCAGCCACTCCTCGGAAGGAAGATGGGGCAACCTACTTCCGTAGTGATACTGCCTCGGAAACCCAAGGAGGGGTCGCTATGAGTTGGGGCCAACTTGACGGCACATAACAACAACAATTCTAGAGGTAGGAGCTCTGGTGGCGTAGTGCCTAAGGCATTTGATTACTAATCAGAAGACTGGTGGTTCAAACTCACCAACCACTCGTCAAAAGGAAGATTGGGCAATCTACTTCCGTAGTGATACTGCCTTGGAAACCCAAGGGGAAGTAACTATGAGTTGGATCCAACTCGATGGCAGTGAGTTTTTGTTTTTTTTTTTTTTAATTCTAGAAGTAAAAGGGAACTCTGGTGGTATAGTGCCTAAGACATCTGACTTCTAACCAGAAGGCTGGTGGTTCAAATTCACCAGCCTCTCCACAGAAGGCAGTCCGGACAATCTACTTCTGTAAAGACTTACTGCCTTGGAAACCCAATGGGGGTCGCTATGAGTTGGAATTGACTTAATGCCAGTAGGTTTGGTGTTTTGGGTTTATGATAGAGCTGCAGAGACGAAAACCATGGGCCTTGATTCAAAGAAAATTTATTTTCTTACAAAAACATGTGAACAACAAACACAGTATAATAAATGTTACAACAGAAAAATGCAAAGGATACTGGGGATATCAAAGGAGAGGTGTATGACATAGCAATTGGAAGGCTGGGAACCAGCGAAGGCTTTCTAGAGAAGGTAATGTCCAAACAAGGAGTAAGAATTTACTAGACACATGTTATAAAATACAAATTCAATGCTGTACTGGACCAAGACAAACAAATAAACAAACCCTTGTCATCACTGATTCCAGCCCATAGGGACCCTATAGTCGAATTGTCCTATATACAACTCAAAATGATCTGCTGATTAAAAGCCATTGTTTTAACCCTTGCCTGAATAAAGCCTAGTTCTAACCTATGCATCCATTTCATTGCCATGAAGTGTGACTATTCTTTCCTTCCAAAGTCAGTCAAGTTCAATTACTTGAGATTCTAGCACACTGTTTCATGCTCACATGCTTTTACCCCTGTTGCTTATTCCATCTGAAGTACTCTCCCCTCTTTTTCTTCCTAATCAATTTCTAATAAATACCCACTCATGATTTAAGAATCTGCTTAAGAGTCACTTTTCTATGTTGCCTTCACTGATTCACAAAGGTTTGAATGATCACTCTTCTCTTTCTACTCTCACTATGTTCTGGGTAGTAGAAGGATAATTATTGTTATATTAAGTTATATGTATCTCTTTCATTATGCCATATGCTCATAGACCACAAGGACCATTCCATATTCTTCCAGACAAAAGAAATAAACATGAACAAAATAATGTAGAATACATGTTACATTCATGAATGTGGTTGGAGAAGAAGTTGCATTGTGGACTTGTATACTGTGTTAAAGAGTTGACTTTTATCCTAAAATTGGATGTTAAGCAGAAGTGTGATATGATCAGTTTTGTCATTTTAGTAAGTTGTAACAGATAACATGAGCTGAAATAGGAGATGGAGGACAAATTAGAAAGCTACTATAGTAATCTAGGGGAGTAATGGTGAGGATATTAACAAAGGCAGGCATGGTAAAGAGCCAGGATCACTTACAAGAGGTATTTGGAAAGTAGATTAGAGCTGTTGTTGTTATTGGGTGTCATTGAGTTGGCTCTAGAGGCCCTGTGTACAACAGAATGAAACACTGCCTGGAAGTACTTCTAAACTTTGCTGCACATTAGAATCACTCCATACAAATTAACTCAGAATCCATGAAGGTTTTTTTTTTAAACTCTCCAGATGACTTAATGCTCAGCCCAACATGAGAAACAGTAGATTAGAGAGTATTTAATGAATAGTTGAATATGGGCAATGAGAAAGAGATGAGGAAAGGAAATCTGATTCTAGTTTTTCAACTTGGGACAAAAGGGTAGAGCATAAGCATATTTAGGTTGGAGAAATAAGAAAATTTAGTTAGCTAATTTAGTTAATTAGGTGTCTTTGAGTCAGTTCTAACTCACAGGGACACCATGTTCAACAGAACAATATGTTGCTCACTCCTGTGCCATCCTCACAACTGTTACTAAGTTTGAACCCACTGTTGTAAGCACTGTGCCAATCCATCTCATTGAGTATCTTCCTTTCTTTCACAGACCCTCTACTTTGTCAAGCATGATGTCTTTCTGCAGGGATTGGTCCCTCCTTATAACATGTCCCAAGTAAGAGAGATGAAGTCTTGCCATCCTTGCTTCTAAGGACCATTCTGACTGTAATTCTTCCAACGCAGATTTATTTGTTGTTCTGGCAATCCAAGATGTAGTCAGTGTTCTTCACCAACACCATAAGACCAGCAGATTTTTGCAATGCAATATGTCATTTGATTTCTTGACTGCTGCTTTCATGGGGTGTTATTGTGGATCCAAGTGAAATGAAATACTTGAAATTTTAATCTTTTCTCCATTTTCCAAGATGTTTCTTATTGGTCCAGTTATGAGGATTTTCGTTTTCTTTGTGTTGAGATGAAGGCTGTAGTCTTTGATCTTCATCAGTAAGTGCTTCAATTCCTCTTCACTTTCAGCAAGATGGTGTCATCTGCATACCACAGGTTGTTACTTTTTCTCCAGTTCTGATGCTCCATACTTCTTCATATAGTTCAACTTCCCTGATTATTTTTTCGGCATATAGATTAAGTAAATATCATGAAAAGATATGTATTTTGGTACATTTTAGTACAAATGACCCTGTATTTTACTGACTATGCAAAGACATATATGTGAAACATACATTGTGGATAATGCTGCGAAGAATGGGAATTCCAGAACTTACTTGTGCACACATGGAACCTGTACGTAGAACACGTTAAGTCTCTCATAATTTCCCTCCATTTGCTTCCTGATCTCCAGTAATTTGTTTTCTGCATGCCTTTTGCTTTCTGGTGTTGTAGTGCCTAAGGCACTTGACTGCTAACCAGAAGGCTGGCGTTTCAAACCCACCAGCCACTCTTGGGAAGGAAGGTTGGACAATCTACTTCAGTAGTGATACCACCTCGGAGACCCAAGGAGGGGTCACTATGAGTCCGGTCTGACTCAACGACGATGAGTTTGTTTTCTGTTTGTTTGTTTTTTTTGTGCTTTCTTTAATCATATTTAGCACCATAGTCTGAAATTCATCAATTCTTTGCATGATTCTGTCTTCCATAGGTGAAATTTTCTCTTCATGTTTTACTTTTGACTGGTCCTTCCTCGCTTGTGATTTTGTGTGTTTTACTTTTTTTTTCTGGTGGAATTTGGTTTATTATTATTATTATTAACTTTTAATTTTGAATTCTTGTTATATTGAAGAAATTTTCTGAGTTGATACCTTGATGGGCAGGGTCCAAGCACCTGGCTGCCAATCAAACAGGACTGACCCACCATCCACTCCACAGTCCGAGATGTCACAGCCTGCCTCCACAAAGACACACAGCCCTGGTAGTCCCACAGAGCAGCAGCAAGAGGCTTGGCATCTTCTGAAAACCTCTAAAGGACACCCATATCCATAGGGTTTTTTTCAGTGCTTATTTAGGAGTTCTGGATGATTGATCTCTGGAATTCAATACATATGCCTGGGAGGGCCATCTAGCTGTTCATAGATGCTGGCATAAGAAGTTGAGCTAGACTTTCCTGTACCAAAGGTGGGGGGCTGTCAATGTCATTCCCTCATGGGTGCTCTGCCCCATGTTGACCATGGTGTCCAGCTTTGGACCTTTTTCCCTCTATCACCCCATCAGTCTGAATATTCTCTTTGCCTCTTGCTGTTCCTCTCAGTTCTAGTGCACATCCATCTTGGGCCTCAGCGAGACTCATCTGCACCCTCTCTCAGAGCCATGGTCTCCTTTCACCCTCTCCTCATTGCACAACATGTAAACTCCTATGGCCATTTTGCACTACCTAAAAAATAATTAGGTTATAGCTTCCTCAGATTAGCTCCTTTCCTATGTTCCTTGTTTGAGGTGTAACACAATCCCATCCTAAAATGGCTGTGATGAGATAATTATCTTGATGTTTACTGGTAAGTTTTCCCAGCTTCTTTGCTTTCTCTTCTCCTCCACTCCCCCACTTCTGGATTTATCCCAACAGCTGCTGTCCTGAGTTGTGAGATCTCAGTCTGTACTTGTTGTTACTCAATATTCTGTAGGTTAGTTGCTGGGGGTGTAAGTGCAAGCCTCCACTCACTTTCCCATCGTGCTCCACCTTCATTGATGCATGTTTTAAGCATAGTAGACTTTAGGTAAATGGGAATTTGATTAGATAGCCTTCTTAGAACCAATTGCAAGTTTTATGTTCCCTTTCACCTTAATTTCTGATGTGCAAACTTTACTATAATTGGCTTTGGTTGTTGTTGTTATGTGCCGTCAAGTCTGAATTGGCTTTGGAGAACTACTTAATTAAATCATTTTATTGGTTTCATGAGGAAATGGAATTATCTAAATAAAACAATTGGATACAAGTTTTGGTTATTTAAAGGTGTTTTGGATAACAATGTATCCGTAAAATGTAAAAGCATTTTACGCTAAGTGCATGCAGAGTATATGCCTATCTATTATTTTTAACCTTTTTCAGGGACAAACAACACACAAAATTTGATTCAAAATTATTATAGTTGGCATTTATATTTCAGTATTTTAATGTCTCACAGAAATTATATGTTTACAAAGTGTTTAAATTTTCTTAAGTTATATTCATTAGTCAAGATGGAAATCAGAACTATGTAAAATCCAAATTTGAAAGCATTTCTACAAACAGAATTCATCATAAGAATGATTTGTCATGGAACCCATCAAAAATACTTATGTGTTCCTCTCTCCCTCACACCTCTAATCGTCTATACTTCACGCTCAGCTGTAGACCTCTTCTCCTACTTTGTAAAGAAAATTTAAATACCAGGAAAGGTGATTTCACCCCTTCTACATGAAATCTATTCCAGAACACTTAATTGTACTCATGAGGAGCCTGTACATAGACCAGGAGACTGTCATTCAAACGAAACAAGGGGAGACTGCATGGTTTAAGATCAGGAAGGGAGTGCATCAGGGTTGTATCTTTTCACCATACCTATTCAATCTGTATGCTGAGCAAATAATCTGAGAAGCTGGATTATATGAAGAAGAACATGGCATGAGGATTGGAGGAAGGCTCATTAACAACCTGCCATACACAGATGACACAACTTTGCTTGCTGAAAGTGAGGATGACTTGAAGCACTTACTGATGAAGATTGAAGACTACAGTCTGCAGTATGGATTACACCTCAACATAAAGAAAACAAAAATCCTCACAACTGGACCAATAGGCAGCATCATGATAAATGGAGAAAAGCTTGAAGTTGTCAAAAGACTTTATATTACTTGGTTCTACAATCAACACCAGTGGAAGCAGCAGTCAAGTCATCAAAACACATATTGCACTGGGCAAATCTGCTGCAGAAGATCTCTTTCAACTGGGAGAGTAAAGGTATCTCCTTGAAGACTAAGGTGTGCCTAACCCAAGCCATGGTATTTTTGTTCACTTCTTATGCATGTGAGAGCTGGAAAATGAATAAGAAGACCAAAGAAGAGTTGATGCTTTTGAGATGTGGTGCTGGTGAAGAATGCTGAAGGTACCATGGACTGCTAAAAGAACTAACAAATCTCTCCTGGAGGAAGTGTGGCTGGAATGGTCCTTGGAAGTGAGAATGGCCAGACTTGGTCTCACTTTGGTTATGCTTGGTAAAGTGGAGGGTCAACGAAAAAGGGGAAGGCCCTCAACAAGATAGATTGAAACGATGTCTACAATGATGGGTTCAGGTATAGCAAGGATTGTGAGGTTGACACAGGACCAGACAGTGTTTCGTTCTGCTGTACGTAGGATCGCTATGAGTCAGAGATGACTTGACAGCACCTAAAAACAACAACAAGAACAACAAATGTCCTTTTAGTGTTAATGTCTTTTAGTCTGACTGAAAACTCCTAATCTCTTTCAATAAGGACTTGAATAAATTTTTGGTACTCTTTATTCCTCTGAAATAAATTCATCCTATATTTTCACAATCTTTCCCTTAGTTGTAGATAAAGATATTTGGATATTTGGTTCTAAATTTGCACTTTTAAAATGATGTATGAAGTTATTTGTTTCTTTTAATTTATTGGGTATTTAAAAATAGGAAATTATTTCAACAGTGGCAATTTTAGGTTTACACATAGCAATTGTCAAGACTCTGTTATAAATGATTGAAACCAGAATATAACTTATGTTTTCTTAAGCCTAAAGGGGTGTTCGTTCATTCGTGCATTCATTCACATGTACAGACATGTCAGTGATGCACCTGGCTTTCAACATCGCTGTAATGTGGGCTTCTCCCCATCTTACATCTTTGTTTTTCTCTCTCCTCTGCTTTACTTTTTCCTAATGCAGCCAGCTTTCAGGGAAAAGGGGTTAAATGAGGAGTCAGTGGTCACCAACAACTCCCGGCACACTTTGTTCCCATTAGGGACCAGCCAGAAAAAGAGCGTTTGCTTTCCAGCTCTAGTGAAGGATTTTGATGAGAGCAGGGTAGCAAATCACTATGAGCACAGCCTAGAATACTTACCCCTTTTTTGAGCAACAAGTTGGAGTGTTTTTTCCAGAAATCAGTGAAAGGAAAACAGGGCAGTACTTAAATGCTCAGAACACACAATTAAAACCTGGCTTTGCTAAACACAATGCATCTCTCCCACCTTGTGGTCATCCCTCCCCAGTTCATTGTTCTTGTGTGTCTGGCACCCATTCTGACTCATAGTGACCCTATATGACAGAGTAGAACTAGCCTATAGGGTTTCGTAGGCTGTAATCTTTATGGAGCAGATTGCCAGGTCTTTTCTCCTGCTGCGTGGTTGGTGACTTTGAACCATCAACTTTCAGTTAGCAGCCAAGCGCTTAACCCCATTGAGAGATTTCCAAAATTATATCCAGTCATAGTATCCATAGGCATCTGATGACACTGATGTGCTTGATGTCCAGGACAATTATCTTGGTGACACATATTTCTCATCAAGCCCAATTGTAGCTCCTCATGGTTCTCATCAACCTATAAGCCAAATGATGATTTTAATCAGCCCCAGCACAATCAATATATATTTGAAGCAAAACAAATTTATCAAAATCAAAAGTGCCATTTAGAAAAAAAAAGGAACCATGCTAAACCAGTGACAAGCATATATCATATCCTGCTGTCAGTGCTAGTAAATCTTACTTCTCTGGCAGTGCATGTCTTTGGTCAGCCCCTGTGCGGGCTGGAATCTTCCCTATTGTCCTCCATGGTACCCTGAGAAGGGTGTAGGAGAGGAGCATGTACATGCTTTGGCTGTACTGATTTAGCAGCCCCTTCATATTTGTGGGGGGTGTGAATTTGGGGATTATTTTGCCATGCTTGGAGGGCTTTTTTGTTTATTTTAAGCAGTACCAAAACAAAAAACCAATCTCTGTAAGACTCTTTAAAAAACGTAGGTGTATAACTTGGCAATTTCACCACAGGAGAATTCTATGAACTAGTAACTAACTCAGTGGCGTCACTAGCAGGGGTGGGGGAGTGCTGAGCACACCCTCTGGCACTGTCAGATGGAGTGACACCAAAATAACCCCAGGACTGCAGCAGCAGCAGCAGAGGGGACTGGGTGAGTGCTGCCAGAGGAGGGGCCGCCCAGGCAGTGACATCACTAGGGTTAATATGGTTGATGTCAACTATCACCAGAACACCACCTCCCTCCAGTAATTTCATATCTGTCTGTCTGTCTGTCTCTCTCTGACACACACACACACACACACACATCACCTGCCAGTCAGGGTGCCAGCAGAGTGTTGCAAAGTTGCTGATGAGCAGAGAGGAGGGTCTCTGCCTAGGCCATTGGGAGAGGGGAGAAGCTGTAGGGAGGTGGGTGGGAAGGTAGGGGGATGAAGAAGGGGTGGTGAGGAACTCAGGGGTGGTTTGCCAGCTGGCTTCATCCATAGGGGGGGCAAGTGACACCATGAGTTACTGCACTAAGTGACACTAACCCTAGTGACACCACCGAACTATCTAATGGCTGAGATTTTTTTCAGTATTGATCTTTGGCTCCGACTGTTCTTAAAATTCTAGAAACAAACCCAAGGCCTCTACCCATTTCCTAAATATTCAGATTAACAGTGTTTTTTTGTTCTGATGTCTACCTTGAGGTAACTGAAGACCATAAGGATCTGTCACCTGCCCTCAGGTTCCATCCTGGTTGTTTTTCTTTAAAATTCCTTTCAAATTATCTTTTTTGTTGGTTTTTTTTTTTTTTCTATGCAAGAGGACCTATCAGACAGTACTTGTTTATTCCTAAAAGATCTGGGGTTCTCTTTGCTCTTAGATATTCTTCCTGATACAGTTTCTAAGTGGAGAGTGGGTCAGAACACTCAGTATTATAATTCAGTGAAGAGCACTGATCCTGAAAGATCCAGGCACCCTCTTCTGTTTTCAAATTGGTCAGCTTCAATGTGCCTGTCTCTTTCTTGTAGCTTTTATTCAGTTTGTACTATGTGCCAAGCACTTTGCTAGTTATTGTAGATAAAATGGTGACTGATGCAGAACAAATACTATGGAGATGATAGTCTATCAGGAGGAAAAAAAAATAAAGACATACTTTTTTGCCCTCATTTTCAATACTCTTCCTGGTATAAGAAGGGGGCCTTCTGGGCCAAGTCAGAGCAAAGAAGGTGAGAGACAAAAATAGGAGGCCTGAATGACAGGCCTTGGTGACTGTGCTCTCTCTTTTCTTCATACCCTCAAGGCCATCATGTATTATATTAATTTTTGTACTCAGAAGGACTTTATTCTACATTTTCCTAGAAATAGAAACTACTTGCAGCAAGGTAAACTCACAAAAGTATATCAACAAGCACAAAGAATGACCTTGTGAATATGTATTTTTTTCCCTAGATTGATGCAAAACTTTAAAACAAAATTTTATTATTACCATTGAAAGATGATGCACATAGTCCATTTTACCTCTTTTTTTTCAGATTCGGATGTAATAACTAATAATAATTAGCTATAAATCTGAGGTTATAATTGTAACTGTTTGATGTTCTCCATAAAATGTTTTATCACCTAACATGACAACTTGTTTTATCTTAGGAATATAACTGGAATTATTGTCAATCACTGCTTTTAGTATTCCTCTGACTTTCACGGTGTATCTTTATGTTTTCTGGACATACCTGAAAAATCTGTATGTGCTGAGAACATGGTGGCTTTCAGTGGACTCCACCATTGAACTCTGTGACTTTAACCATAGCACAAACATTTCTGCCTTGATCTAATAGTCCTTAAATGGTAATAATATAAATATCACAGATTGAACCCACCAGCAGCTCTGTGGGAGGAAGATGTAGCAGTATGCTTCCATAACGATTACAGCCTTGGAAACCCCATTGGACAGTTCTACTCTGTCCTATAGGATCACTGTGAATTGAAATCAAATTAGATGGCAGTGCATTTGATTTAATGGGTTTGTAGAAATGTTACTCTTATTTGTTAATTGTATATGCAATAAACTTCATTCAATTTCTATTATTGGTTTCATGTAATTTTTATTTTAACATCACAGTGGTTAAAAGCATGAACTCTCTAGTCAAACTACCTAGATCTGAGTCCTGGCTCTGCTCCTTATTAGGTATATGACATTAACATCTCTGTGCCTCAGCATCCTCATCTGTAAAATGGAAATAATATTTGGATGATTAGATAAGTTAATAATACAACTTAACACAGCACTTGGCACACTGTAAAAGCTATGTGAGTCTTTTTGCTGGTAGTTGCTGTCGAGTTGATTCTGTCTCTTTCAGCCCCATGTGTGCAGAGTAGAACTGCTCCATAAGGTTTCCAAGGCTGTGACCTTTCAGAAGATCAACAGGCCTGTCTTCTGAAGCATGCTTGGGCAGACTGGAAACTTCAAACTTTCAGCTAGTAGACGAGTACTTAATCATTTGTGCTACCCAGTGACTCCACATAAGTCTTAGCAAACTACTGTCACTTTCTAAGTAGATAGTAGAGTTATCTGTATTGATAAGGAAACTAAGTACCTGGCCCAGGGTTAAGTAAAATCAAGGCTTTGGGGCTTCAGAGCAGGTACTAAGTACTACTACTGAGGATACCCACCATTGTAGGGTTGCTACAAGATGCTAGTTAAATAATTAGTGTGAAGTAAAGTTTAAAACTATATTGTACTATGAAAATATAAGGTATTAGTATCCATACTATAATAAATTAAGACTGAGTGAAACTATTTCTCTTCCATAGTTTGAAACTTTTTAGCCTCTTCAGTAATTATATTAATAGACATTTCTATGGCACGATGGTTGTAAGGGTTATATGTCAAATTGGGTGGGCCTGGGTTTGAGTGGCTAGGTAGCTAGGTGTAATTATTCCCTATGATGAGACGTAATCAACTCCATGGTGGAATCTACTGTGAGCAGCTGTGTAGCTGCCTTAGGGATGTGTTCTCCTTCCATCATATAAGGAGATGCTTTGAAAATGGTCTTGGCACATCTGGATCCTGCATTTGGCTGAGTCTTCATCTCAGTGGCCTGTCATGTTGTCTGCTGATCTTGAGACTGTTTCTGGACTTCAACCAGTGGCTTGCTGTGTTGCTTAATAATTTTAGGACTTAGGACTGTGTCATTTTACTTGTTGACCTTGGGTTTGTTGGCCTCAGCAGCCAACAGCTGTCTGAATTAAGAAAAGCCTCCAGCTTCAGTGAGCTGGGAGCAAGAAGCAGAGCTGAAGCCCAAAGTCGAAGGGTTTTCACCCAACCCCTAGGGCTGGCACTTGGAACTTGAACTTCTAACCTTCTAAACTGTAAAAGAATACATCTCTGTTTGTTAAAGCCATGCATTTGTGATATTTTCTGTTAGAGGAGCACTAGAGGACCCTCTGCACATACAAAAATGCATGTAACTCCCACTGCAGCTTTCTGAGGATGACAAAATTTGTATTATTTTCTCCATTTTTAAAAGGTCAAGTCCTCAAAAGTAGTAAGTGAGACTCTCTAACATAAGTCTGAAGCCCCAAAGCTTTTCTTGTTTCACTGTAATATCCTACTCTTTTCTGAAGATTTCTCTTTCAGCAGATTGAACACTAATTTTTATATTAAAGTTTAGCTGTTATGCATGTTAATATATCTTTTTTTGTATAGCACCATGACACTTTGAACTTACTTTCTTTTTTTCTTTTTCTTTTTAAAGATTGTGATTGCTAGCATCATGTGTAGTTACAACAAAAATGACTGGATGGAGCTCTCCCAAATGGCTGAGGTAATGATTTCTTTAGCACATATTTATTTTATTTCTTCTCTCCTATTTTTATTAGTTTTAAATAAAGAGCTGCCATGAAATATAATACAGTAGAAGTAAAATTGAATTGAAAAATGGTAATTTAAAGCATTTCTATTACAATTTGTTTACCCTGTGTTTTCATTAAAATGATGGAAACGTAAATTTAAAAGGAATCTATTCTGCAAAAGTGGTCCCTTGGATTTCACACACTACCTAAAAATCCTTTATTCTCTGAATCCATATACTCTTTATCTGCATATCAAGCAAACTGTATATTATGATGGATGCCGTGATAAAACTTAATTCTACCTTTGAGAGTCTAACTTGATCTTACCTTGCCTTTAGGCAAACTAGTTTGACAGTGAAAGAAGAAATTTTGAATATGAAACTCTTCAATATTTAAAATATAAAAGGTTCATTTAATACTATTCTAGTTTGAATACAGACATGCATAAAATGTTAGGACAGAATGCTCCTTAATGGAACACTAGTCAGCAGATTTTCTATACTATATAATGAATCTTGCACAAATGCAAACAACTAACCATGTGCCTCAAATTTGTATTTCAAATAGAAAATATACACTTAAAATAGTATACTTATATCCATCAGGTTGTCATGGCAAATACTCTTAAATATCCTTAGCTGAGGCTTCTTTTTTTTTTTTTTTTCCTTTTTTTTTTTTTTTTTTTTAACACAAGAGCAGTCAGCTGAAGTTATTGGGATCTTGTTTGTCATCTCTAAATATCAGTTACTTGGGTGCATGTGTGTGTTTTGTTTGTTGGTTTTTTGGGGGTAAGAGTTTTGCTTTTCCTGGGTAAGAGATAAGAAATGATGGATGTTGCAGTTGGGTGGCAGTGGCCAACATGGCTTGTCAAAACTTATCAACCACTATGATTTATAGGAGCTCTGGTAGCATAGTGGCTAAGACACTTGCCTGCTAACCAGACGGCTGGCGGTTCAAACCCCCCAGCCACTC
>NW_006921620.1:10807325-10829693 GCF_000298275.1 Orycteropus afer afer | reverse complement strand
CCTTCAAGGCTCAGGGGTCCAAGATTATCTTCTGTGTCTGTGTTAATTGGTTTCCCTTTTCTTTGTTGAAGAGGGTCTGTGCAATCCTTCCGCCATCTTGCCCCGCCTCTGCCTAGCTGAGGCTTCTTGAAAATGTCTCAGAATGTAGAAGACTAACTCTAATCTTTACCCCAAGCACAATAAAAATTAAAACGAAAGAAAGAAATGTAGATGACTAACTCTAGCAACATTTATGAGTTAATTGACTCTACATTCTAAAATATTATAAAGCTTTCCATAATGTTCAAAAATGTTTACATTTTATTTGCTTATCTTATAAATGTGAGGGGAAAAATTACTTCTGGGCTTAGGGGGGTGAAGTTAAATATGTTCCGTAATTGGCTCTGTGATTTTTGGTGCTGGGTCCATTTTATACATGTATTTACCTAATTGACCATGAAATGTTCCACAGATACCTTCTTTGGCATGAGCATTGCCAATTTAAAGCTGACTGTGATGAATGTGGTTAAATCGCTCAGCTTCTAACCGAAAGGTCAGCAGTTTGAGCCCACCAGCCACTCCACAGGAAGAGGATGTGGTAATCTGTTTCTATAAAGATTTACAACCGTTGAAACCACATGGTCCTATAGGGTTACTGTGAGTCAGAGTTGACTCAGTGGCAGTGGGTCTGATGAATGGCTTTATCACATTGCTTGCTTCCCTGCCTTTTCATAAGAATAAAATACTTTAAAAAATTATTTTCTTAGTAATAGGCATTAATTTTTAAATAAATGAATTTACTATTGAAGTCAAAAGCCTCTAATTATAAAATACTAACAACTAAAAGATATCTTTAACAGTCCATATATATTTGTTTAACTGTAATTTTATTTAATTACACATACTGTGTTTAAAGCACTGAGCTGGTAAATGAAAGGCCAATGGTTCAAAGCCACAAGAATTTATCAGTCTTTCATCTCACTAGGAAAGCTTTGTGGAATCAGCATTTGGTTTTATTTTTATGAACATGTGCTTCAAATATGTTAAAACAGATTTCTTCATGATGGGGGCAAAAAAAAAAACCCATTTCCGATTCCGATTCATGGCAACCCCATGTGTTATAGATAGAGTACAACTACTCCCTAAGGTTGTTTTGGCCATAGTCTTTAAGGAAGAAGATTACCACACCTTTCTTCAGTGAAACCACTAGATGGATTTGAACCACCAAGCTAGTTGAGCACAAACTTTTGCACCACTTGGGAACCTTTTACAATGAAATAGCCTACTCAAAAAATGAACAAAAAACAAAAGTATTCAAGGAAGAGTTAATGTTCCACTTAAAATGTACATTTCTTTGAGGATAGTGAGAATGGGATGTGAGAAATTAGCAATACCACACCAGCAAATCTAGCATGCCAATATTTTTAAGTCCAGCAAATGATATGGCGATGTATATGCTTTCAATTCATTAATCCTAGTAGTAGATTAATTATTGGGTTATACACTTGGGAGTTGAAGAAACTTGCTATCAGCTTTTTACTATTATATCTGAAATATCTTTGTTGGAGTGAAAATTTGTACAGGGAGGAGTTAGTATTTTTTATTGGTCTGTTTGCTTGTTTCACCAGAAGATACTATGTTATTATTTTGAGTAAACTTTTTAAAGATTATGGGGGTGATTAAAAAAAGAAGAACCTAGGTATACTCTTAAAGTGTAGTTAAGTTCAGCTGAATACTGTTTGTAAAAGTTAAGGTATGTCTAGTATATCTTTTTTTTTTATCAGAATATGCATACTCTAGAGAAAGCTTTACATGTTCCTGCAAATAAAGCCATGTAAATGAAACCATGCATTTCTCCCTAGCTTTAGAATGGACATGCTTATAATGTCTTCTCATCCATTCCCAAACCCAGTTTAGATGTGTCATGTTTTTTGAGCATCATAAAGAAGCAGCAATCTTGGGAAAATTTTCACAGCTTGGTGTTAAATCAGTAGCATTGTTAAGCTCTACACAATTTTATTTTTTTATTTTTTGTATGGATATCTGAATACAGTCTCTCCTACTTCTCTGGAATGTTGTTAATCTATTTCAGTTTTATGCAAAGGAATATGAAGCACCTGGGAGCTCTGGTGGCATAGTGCCTAATGCATTTGACTGCTAACCAGAAGGCTGGTGGTTCATTCCCACCAGCTGCTCCTCGGAAGGAAGATGGAGCAATCTACTTCCGTAGAGATACTGCCTCGGAAACCCAAGGAGGGGTTGCTATGAGTCAGATCCAACTCAATAGCAGTGAGTTTGGTTTTAGTTATGAAGCACCTACTATGTGTAAAATCACTAGCCAGAGTAGCCTAGACTAGGTAGATGTGTTCACAGTTCAATTATGTAATCAGATATACACCAAACTGAGCCATTACTTAAAGACTCAAAATTTTAAGTGTTAAAATAGATCCTGAATCCACTTATTTCTTAATGTGAATTACCCTAGAAAACAAAGCCTCGTTCAAACTAATGTGAAAATTCTTTATTGAATGATATGGTTCCAGAGCAGTAAAAGTGAGGAAAAAAGATAGGCGAGACAGGGAAGAGGGGGAAGGAGATAGAGTGTGTGCCTTACAGAGTAGGCAAAAGCTTCAGAAGGAAATAGTCAAGTGCTCAGTCCTGTGGGACAGTGGTGACATATGGAATCATACTGCCTCATAACAGTTTAGAAGAGAGAAAATTGAGGCAGGAACTTGCTGGTTTCTTACTGTTTCCTATCTCTCTCTCATTGGGTCAAGTTGCACACCACAGGGCTTTCATTTCCTCTGTACTTGTGAGTTATGTTTCCTGCCCCCTCTGCACAGTTGCTAGGGAAACCAAATCCTTCACCAAGTGGTGTGATGCTTCATCTAAAGCAGAAGTGGAGGGAAAGACCAGAGCTTCTTGGTCAGGCCTAGGCACCGGTGCTGCTGTAGCTCCCACAGTGACAGGTACAGTGCAGCCTGTGACAAAGTCCAATTCTTACCCTGAGGGGCACAGTGAGAGTCAACAGTGACAGAGGATGAGAGGATGGCTGCAGAGAGTAGGGCTCCCTTGTGAGCTAGTAGCCAAAACCTGGGTGGCAAGTAAGGCTATTGAATTTGAGGAAGCATATAAATTGGCCCAATATGCATTGCTCTCACCCTAATTCAAGGTTAACCACGGTAGCTTCATTAATCTTCTTGCCTCCAGTCAATCAAAAATCTCCTTAAGATTTCAAAATGTTTCTTTTTATTTCTTTTTTAAGTTTTTATTGTGATTTGGGTGAAAGTTTACAGAACAAACTCATTTTCCATACAGCAGTTCACACACATTTTATCTCATGACATTGACTACAGTTCCCCACAATGTAACAACTGTCTTCCCACAGATTTCAAAATGTTTCTTAAGTTCCAAATGTTTAACTTTTCTTGTAAGTCCTGCATGATCTGGCCCCTGCCTGCCTCCCCAGTGTCACCTTGGTGCGCTCGCTATATTCTAGTCACTGTTGGCATTTTTAACTCCTCTAACACATAACCAGTTCAGACTGGTTTTGTTGTTCCCTTGCCCAGATTGTTTTCTCTTCCTCAAAGATGTTTTCCCTGAGCCCCCTGGCTAGCTAGTTAAACTTCCCTATCCTACACTTTCTAAAATTCTATTCTCAGATGCCAGTTTACCTTAAAGGTAATGAAGGTTAAACTTCAGGTCACTTATTTATATAGACCACTTTCCAGCCCCTGTACCTAATATTGTGTTTGTAGTTTTTAACTATTTTTTAAAGAGGGTTCCCAAAATTGTTTAAGCTTTAGGCTCCCCAAAATCTGGATCTGCCTTTGCCTATGTTTTTCCTGTGTAGCATTTAATAAAATGGTTGATTTAATCTTGTGTCATTAGCAGTATGTCCTCTGTCCTGCCTACTGTATAAGGCAGGCTACATGAGGGCAGAAGACTACTGTTTGGTTCACAGCTAATCCCCACTTAAAGCACAAGGTTTTGCCCATCAGTGAGTGTTCTTCAAATATTGGTTGAATGTGCATATGTGTTGGCATGTGACAAACAATAAAGAAACAACTATAGAACACGTGGGGAGCTCTGGTGGCATAGTGCTTAAGGCATTTGACTGTTAACCAAGAGGTTGGTGGTTCAGACCCACCAGCCACTTCTTGAAAGGAAAATTGGGCAATCTACTTTTGTAGTGCTACTGCCTCAGAAGCCCAAGGAGAGGTCACTATGATCAGATCTGACTCAACAGCAGTGAGTTTGTTTTTTGGTTATAGAACACATGAGAAGGGCAGCAGTTTATTTGGCACTAATAAACTTGAGGTGATTAAAGGTAAAACTAGTTTTTAAGCCAGAGACCTGATAAGGATTGCCAAAAGTTTGGCCATAACTGGTAGGATGAGACAAAGAAAGTCTGGTCAAGAGGCACAGGTACCAAAACCAGGTGGCCTTGACTATTCCTAGCAAAGAGTCAAACTACTTAAGCTAGGTTGTCTTTTTTTTTTTTTTTTTTTTTTCCCCTTTTTCCGGTTTTTGGGTGGCCGGTTTTTTTTTTTTTTTTTTTTTTAAATTAAATAGGTGTTGCAGTTGGGAAATCTCAAATAGGCTGAAGTTAAAAAGCAGATATAAGCACATTACAGATACATGCAGGACCAAATGGATATAAGGCCCTGAAGAGTGATGGTAAGCAGAATATAAAGGCATCAGTGGAGGTGGATACCTAGTGTGGAATGGAAGATACTCACAGATTTTGTGCTTACTAGGATATTGTTAAGGAGCTCTGGTGGCATAGTGCCGAAGGCATTTGACTGCTAACCGGAAGGCTGGCAATTCAAACCCACCAGCCACTCCTCAGAAGGAAGATTGGGCAATCTACTTCCATAGTGATACTGCCTTGGAAACCCAAGGAGGGGTCGCTATGAGTCGGAATTGACTCGACGGCAATGAGTTTGGTTTTCTTCTGATTTGAGGATATTGTTAAGGAGTTCTGGTGGCATAGTGCTAAGGCAGTTGGCTGCTAACCAGAAGTTGTTCAAACCCACCAGCTGCTTCTCAGTAGGAAGATGAGGCAAACTACTTCTGTAAAGATTTACGGCCTTGGAAACCCAGTGGGGGTTGTTATGAGTCAGAATTGACTTGGTGGTAATAGATGTTTCTTGTTTTTTGCCATTGTTTGACTTGAAACAATTCCTTAAAAGGCCAAGTTTCTAAAGCACACCTAAGGGCTGGGTTCTCTAGAAGAGCAAAACCAGTGAAGTATATATATATATATATATACACACACACATATATATATATATGTACATTTTAATAGATTTATTTCTAGGAAATGACTTATGGAGTTGTTGCTAGCAAGTCTAAAATCTGTGGGTGAGGCAGAGGCTTCCTGACTCACATGGTAGCAGAGGCTGATGAACTCAAAATGTGCAGGTCAGGCAGCAGGCTACTGGCTAATGTCCCAGGAACCAAAGGTCAGAGTATGATGAGGTAAATGCAAGATCAAATCCAAAATTTAGACAGCATGAGCTTTGCCAGAAAATCCATATATATGGGAAGCAGACCACATCTCCAAGCAAACTCCCTTTTCAACGGATTGGCTGCTTCAGTAAGCTCACTAAATGGAGGATGATTACCTAATATCTGCCAAGCCCCTGAGAATTATGGCCTATCTAATTTCACACATATATTTAACCATTACTATGTTGTTATTGTTGTTAGGTGCTGTCAAGTTGGACCTGACTCATAGTGACCCCTCCTTGGGTTTCCAAGGCAGTATCACTACAGAAGTAGATTACCCAACTTCTTTCCGAGGAGTGGCTGGTGGGTTTGAACCACCAGCCTTCTGGTTAGCAGTCAAGTGCCATAGACATTACACTCCCAGAGCTCCTTACCATCACTGTAGGTCACCCAAATTCCATGAACCCAAAAATTTAGATTTCAGGAGAATTGAGTGGCTTTGTCTCTTTCATGCCTTGCCAAAGGGATGTCCCCCTCCACTTCCTTGGGCTGTCATGTCCTGTGCCAATCCCCACCAACCCAATGCGGCCTTCCACACCACATGGGCTCTGCTACACCATGCCAAGCCATCCCTCCACATAGAGATTCTCCTCCCTCTGCTTGGGTTCTGATACCCCTGATATCCCACACTGGGGTGGTGCCATGATTCCCCTTCATATCTTCACAGCCATCCACCTTGCCCTGCCCGATGACTTTACAACTGCACTTATCAGGAAGAGAAAGAAAAGAAAGGGGGAGGTATGGTAAGGAGAAGTAAAAGAGGAAGAGTCTTTTTACCTAGTTTTGTCAGACATATTATACATGGGATTTTGGTTTTGCTACCCTAGTTTTTCTGAGAGTTTATGTAAAGTGATTTGGAGAGTTTGAGAAATTATACTACTACCAATGCTCCAAGTGACAGAATAAAAATCCATAGCCCTACAAGAAAGACCAGTTAATCTGACAGTTTTTCAAATTTTTATACCAACCAATAATGCCAAAGATGAAGAAATGAAGATTTTTACCAAATTTTGCCATCTCAAACTGATCAAATGTGCAATTAAGATGTTATTGGCATTGAAATGTGAAAACTATGAACAAAGAAAGATCAGTAGTTGGAAAATGTGGTCTTAGGAATAAAAATGACACTGGTGTTTGTATATTAGAATTTTGGAAGGCCAGTGACTTCATTACAAATACATTTTTTTAACAAGTAGATGATAACTATACATTTGGACTTCACCTGATGGGATACAAAGAATTCAAACCAATCTCATCACTCAGAACAAGGCCAGGGGCCTACTGCTGAACAGACCATTAATTACTCATATGCAATTTCCAGTTCAAGCTGATGAAAAGGAAAACAAGTCCACAAGAGCCAAAATGCGACCTGATTACATCCCACCTAAATTTAGAGATAATCTCAAGAATACATTTGATGCACTGAACATTAATGACTAAAGACCAAGTGTGTTGTAGGATGATATCAAGAACATCATTCATCAAGAAAGCAAAAGGTCATTAAAAACACAAAAAGAAAAAAACAATATAGGTGTCAGATGAGACTCTGAAACATGCTCTTGAACATTGAGTAACTAAAGTGAAAGGAAAAATAGTGAAGTAAATGAGCTGAACACAAGATTTCAAAGGACAGTTTGAGAAGACAAAGTAAAGTATTATAAGGAAATGTGCAGAGCAGAAGTTAGAAAAATCAAAGGGAAGAATTCACTTGGCATTTCTCAAGCTGAAAGAACTGAAGAGAAAATTGAAGCCTCGAGTTGCAATGTTAAATGATTCTATAGACAAAATATTGAACAATGCATGAAGATTGAAGGACTATACAAAGTAACTGTACCAAAAAGTTCTGGTCGATCATCAGGCATTTAAGAAAGTAGCATAGTAGAAGAAATGATGGTATTGAAAGAAGTCCAAGTTGCACTTATGAAATTGCTGAACAATGAGGCTCTGGGTTGATGGAATACCACCAATTGAAATGTTTCAACAAATGGTTTTAACATTGAAAGTGCTCACTCATGTATGCCAATAGATTTGGAAGACAGCTGTTGAGCCAACCAACTGGAAGACATCCATCCATCTTTGTGCCCATTCTAAAGAAAGGTGATCCAACAGAATGTGAAAATTTTCAAATAATATCAATAATACGAGTCTACTACTACTGATACTTGCCATAGAGTCAATTCCAACTCATAGCAACCCCCATTGGGTTTCCATGGCTGTAAATCTTTACAGAAGCAAACTGCCTCATCTTTCCTCTGTGAAGTAACTGGCAGGTTCTAACCACTGACCTTTTGGGTAGCAGCCAAATGTCTTAACCACTGCATCACCAGAGCCCTTTCACTAATATGAAAAATCCCACTGCCACCAAGTGAATCCAACTCATAGCAACCCCCATTGGGTTTCTAAGGCTATAAATCTTTACAGAGGTAGATTGCTTCATCTTCCTCTCACAGAGTAGCTGGTGAGTTTAAACCACCAACCTTCTGGTAAGCAGCCAAATGCCTTACCCACTATGTCACCAAAGCACATTTCATTAATATGATTTTTTTTTTAAAAAAAAAAAACCTCACTGCCATTGAGTCGTTTCTGACTCATAGTGACCCCATATAATAGGAAGTAAAATTTTGTGGAAGATAATTCAAAAATGGCTGCAGTAGTACATAGACAGAGAACTATCAGGAATTCAAGCTGGGTTCAGAAGAGGACATAGAATGAGGGATGTCAGATGTCAGATGGAACTTGGCTAAAATCAGAGAATGCTAGAAAGATGTTTACCTGTGTTTTATTAACTATGCAAAGGCATTCAACTATGTGCATTATAACATATTAAAGATAACATTGTGAAGAGTGGGAATTCCAGAACACTTAATTGTTCTGGTGAAGAACACTGAAAACACCATGGACTACCAGAAGAATAAACCAGTCTGTCTTGGAAGAAATACAGCCAGAATGCTCCTTAGAAACATGAATGGTCAAACTTTGTCTCACGTACTTTGGTCTTATTTTCAGAAGGAACCCATCCCTGGAGAAAGATATTATGGTTGATAAAGTAGAGGGTCAGTGAAAAAGGGGAAGGCCCTCAATGAGATGGATTGACACAGTGGCTGTGTCCATGGGCTGTAACATAGCAAAGACTGTGAGGATGGCACAGGACCAAACACTGTTTTGTTCAGTTGTTCAGAGGGTCACTAAGGGTTGGAGCTGACTCAGTGGCACCTAATAACAACAACATACAGACCTATATGTAGATCAACAGACAATTGTTTAAACAGAACAAGGGGATACTGCATGGTTTAAGATCAGGAATGGTGTGCATTAGGGTTGTATCCTTTCACCATACTTGTTCTATCTGTACACTGAACAAATAATCTGAAAAACTGGACTATATGAAGAAGACTGTGGATCAGGATTAGGAAAAAAAACTAACAACTTGTAATATGCACATGACATAACCTTGCTTGCTAAAAGTGAAGAGAACTTGAAGTACTTACTGATGAAGATCAAAGACTACAGCCTTCAGTATGGATCTTACATCAATATAAAGGAAAGGAAAATCCTCACAACTGGGTGAATAAGCAACATTATGATAAATGGGGAAAAGACTAAAGTTGTCAAGAGTTTCATTGATCTTCAGTCAATGCCCATGGAAACAGCAGTCGATAAATGAAATGACGTTTTGCATCAGGCAAATCTGGCACAAAGGATTTCTTTAAAGTGGTAAAAAGCAAAGATGTCACATTGAACATTAAGGTGCACCTGACTCACACCATGATATTTTTATTTGCCTGATATATATTTGAAAGCTGTATGATGAATAAGGAAGACTTAATTAAATTTATTTAGACTTTATAATGGTAAACTTATGGCTTAGTACCATTGGTATCATTGTTTTCTATTTTTTACATATGAAATAACTAAGGTAAAAAGTAGTTAAACAACATGCCCAAGTTCATATTGCCCACAACTTCTCTGTCAGTTTGTCATACTGTGGTGGTTTGTGTGTTGCTGTGATACTGGAGGCTATGCCACCAGTGTTTCAAATACCTGCAAGGTCACCTATGATGACAGGTTTCAGCAGGAATGCTAGACTAAGAGAAAGAGGGGGCCATCCTCTTCTCAAGGAATTGGCCAGGGAAAACCATATGAATATCCCTGAAACACTGCCTGATGTAGTGCTGGAAAAGGAGCCCCTCACGTCAGAAGGCACTCACAGTATGATTGGGAAGAGCTGCCTCCTTAAAATAGAGTCAACCTTAACGACATGTATGGAGTAAAGCTTTTGGAATCTTCATTTTCTGATGGGGCACAACTCAAACTAGGAAGAAACTGCTGCAAACATCCATTAATAATTGCAACGTGGAATGTACGAAGTATGAATGTAGGAAAACTGCAAGTAGTCAAAAATGAAATGAAATGCATAAAGATCAATGTCATCAGCACTAGTGAGCTGAAATGCACTGGTTTTGGCCATTTTGAATCTGACAATCATATGATCTACTATGCCACAAATGACAAATTGAAGAGGAATGGTGTGGCATTCATTGTCACAAAGAATGTTTCAAGATCTGTCCTGAGGTACAGTTCTGTCAGTGATAAGATAATATTCCTATACCTACAAGGAAGACCAGTTACTACTACTATTATTATTCAAAATTTTGCACCAACCACTAAAGCCAAAGATGAGGAAATTGAAGATTTTTACGAACTTAAGCAGTCTGAAATTGACCAAATGTGCAATCAAGATGCATTGATTATTCTGGTGATTGGAATGCAAAAAAATTGGAAACAAAGAATTACTGGTAGTTAGAAAATATGGCCTTGGTGATAGAAATGATGCTGGAGGTCACATGATAGAATTTTGCAAATCCAATGACTAATTCATTACAAATACCTTTTTCAACAACATAAATGACCGCTATACATGTGGACCTTGCCAGATAGAATATACAGGAATCAGATCAAGTACATCAGTGGAAAAAAGCAAAGGAGATACTCAGTATCTTCATCCAAAACAAGGCCAGGAGCTTACTGCAGAACAGACCATCAATTTCTCCTATGCAAGTTCAAGTTAAAGCTGAAGACAATTAAAACAAGTCCATGAGAGTCAATATATGATCTTGATTACATCCCACCTTAATTTAGAGACCATCTGAAGAATAGGTTTGATTCATTGAACCGCAGTGACCAAAAACCAGATAAATTGTGGGATAACATCAAGAATAACCTTGCTTGCTGAAAATGAGTATAACTTGAAGCACTTACCGATGAAGATTAAAGACTACAGTCTATAGTATGGACTATACCTCAATCTTAAAAAAAAAAAATTAAAATCCTCACAACTGGACCAATAAGGAGCATCACTATAAATGGAGAAAAGATCGAAGTTGTCAAAGATTTCATATTACTTGGATCCAAAATCACCACCAATGGAAGCTGCAGCCATGAAATCAGACATCATATTGCACTGGGCAAATCTGCTGCAAAACACCTCTTCAACGTGCTGAAGAGCAAAGATATCTCTTTGTACACTAAGGTGTGCCTAACCCAGCCATGATATTTTCCATTGCCTCGTATGCATGTAAAAGCTGGACAGTGAATTAGGAAGACCCAGGAAGAGTTGATGCTTTTGAGTTGTGGTGTTGGCGAAAAATACTGAAAGTACCATGGACTGCCAAAAGAACAAACAAATCTGTTCTAGATGAAGTGCAGCCAGAATACTCCTTGCAAGTGAGAATGGCCAGACTTATCTGACATGCTTTGGCCATGTTGTCAGAAGGGACCATTTCCTGGAGAAGGATATCATGCTTGGTAAAGTAGAAGGTCAACAAAAAAGAGGAGGGTCCTCAGCAAGGTGGATTGACCCAGTGGCTGCAATGATAGGTTCAGGTATAGCAAGGATTGTGAGGATGGCACAGGATGTGGACAGTGTTTCGCTCTTTTGTACATAGGGTCCCTATGAGTCAGCGCCTACTCGACAGCACCTGACAACCACACTACAACAGTTCATACTGTCAGTATGTGGTAAAGGTGAGATTTAAATCCTTGAAATGGGGATACGAGTCCACACTATTAACACATACACCCTACATCATATAGATAAATGGATGATAGATAATATATAAATTATCTATCATCTGTAACACAGTATGAAATAACGCCTTATTTCCTGTGTTCTCCTTTAACCACAGTACTTTATTTCATAAAATCATTTAGGTGAGACAGATAAATTCTGTGCTAAATGACTAAACTAAAATACCCGTAACTAAGAGGAGTCAGAATGCATGCCTAGTTTCTGTTAAGTTAATATTTCTTGTTAATTCAGCAATTAAGGCTTTTTTGAATAGTTTTAGTCACTCAGAATTGGAATTAACTGCCTTTTAAGATGATGTGCATCCCGAGACAGGAATATTCCAGCAGAGGCCAAATGCATATTCCTAATCTCTTGGACGCACCTTGAACAAGATTAATTCAGCTTTTGAGGTGCTCATGCTAAAGGTTTTCCAGGTGTGTTTGGTAGGCTGATGTTTGTATATAATGTGATATTGGGAAATTTTTAATAATCTGCAACTGAAAAGTCTCTGTTTTGGATAACCAAAAACCAAACTCACTGTCGTGAGTCGATTCCAACTCATAGCGACCCCCACTGGTTTTCCGAGGTAGTAAATCTTTACAGAAGTAGATTGTCCCATCTTCCTTGTGTGGAGCGGCTGGTGGGTGATTGTAAAGGATTTTAATTTTTACTTCAAATTTAAAAGCTTTAAGGATGCCAAGTTATTATATCTTTCATAATACTTTGTACCAACTCCAGCCATGGAATAAAGAGTTTCTAATGAATTGTAATTTTGGGCAGAAACACAGGCTCTGAACTCAAAATACTTGAGTTCAAGACCCTATTCTCATATACAACTTGTGCGCCCTTGGGTAAGTCACTTTAGATCTTTATGTCTCGGTCTTACCATTTGTAAAATGAAAATAAAACTGTTTCTTACCTTGTAGAGTTGTCATAGGATTAAAGAAGATAAAATATATGAAGGGCCTAGTAAAGTGCCTGCGTATTTTAAGTGCTCAGTAAGTGTAATTATTCTCTCTTAAGGTAACTAATTATAAGTTTGCAGTTGCAGTTTATGAAATAAATGTAGCTCTTTGTAATGTGGATCCCTGGTGGCACAATAGTTAAGTGCTCAACTGCTAATAAAAATGTTGGTAGTTCAAACCCACCAGCTGCTCCAAGGGAGAAAGATGAGTCAGTCTGCTTCTGTAAAGATTTCAGCCTTGAAAATTCTATGAAGCATTTCTACTCTGTCCCATAGTGTCACTCTAAGTTGGAAATGAGTCAAATACTTAGTAAATATTAGACTGCTGTTGTTGTTGTTCATGTTATACATACCTTTAGTTAAGAGAATCAGAATGTATCTCATAAGATAACTGTGATGAAAAAACAGAGTAAAGTTCCACAAACATGACCTTTGTTGAATTATCAGTGGTGAAAGTATGTCAGCATACAAATAAAGCTTTGCCTTTTCTTTCATTTTCTTTCCATGTCTTAAAGGATTCTGGAGCAGATGCCCTGGAGTTAAATTTATCATGTCCGCATGGCATGGGAGAAAGAGGAATGGGCCTGGCCTGTGGGCAGGTAAGAACCTCGACCAAGGCCACTATATATATATATATATATATACACATAAACATATATATATGTTTATGTGACATAACAGCACCTTAGACAAGGAGATGGGTGGATCAGATGACTGGCTAGAGACTTCCAGGTCTGCAATGTTTAACTATTTAGTGTTTACAAAGTGGAAAATTAAGGATGCTGAAATCACAGCAACTGTTTAGTTTTATTGAGGAAAATATAATATTATGTGCTTGAAAGGAAGCAATATCATAACAAATAGTTTTTAAAAGAGCTGAAGCCAAATTAGCTGATTTCAAATGCAGTGTTCTTTGTTCATTCCTGATGCTGATCCAGTTTCCCTGGAGCAATATGCTGTACAAAATACATTGTTTGTAGTGATTCTGTAGTAAATGGGACACAGCACAAATTGCATTTTACATTTTTTAGCATACAATCATTATTCCCTAACTGTGTTTGGGGAGCCGCAAAAAGACTTTGAAGTTATTTTTATTTTTGGATACAATAAATGGAAACTTCATGCTAAAATACATTCAAAAACCTAATGAACAAAATGTGAAAAATATGTTGATATGTTGAAAATACTGGATTTTTATGTAAGTAGATATAGTGTTGTGCAGTGTAAAAGCTTAATGCTAAAAAGGTAAGTGTTTTTCATCTAATTTATCTTTTAAGCCCAGAGGAAAATGGTGTGAGTTAAATAATATGAGATGTTGTAATTTATGGCAGTTATTTTAGTCCTAGAAAGTTTACTTGTATCTCCCTATATGGCACAGAGTCTTGAACATAGTAGGTGTCAAACTTTTTTTTCTTTTCTTCTATTTTTAAGACATTGGCTTCATTTGAATCAAATTCAGCGGCACTTAATTTGGGAGGGCATACTTTCTGCTTAGTCAAATGAACATAAATTGCTATTTTCGTATTAGCATTCTGGGAGAATATTAAAGTGCTTTGGAAATATTTAATTAACATTCAGAATAGATTTATGAATTAGGGAGATACCATATTTAGGCAGAAGCAGAAAAAGAAAGCCTCTTGAAATGTTGGAAATGTATATCCTCTGCTCCACTCACAATGGATTATGCAGAAGATCAGTAAGTATCCTAACAGAACTAAGCCTCAGAATTACTCTGGTGGCGCAAGTGTGGGAAGGGAGGTGATCAATAGATTGACTTAAGACTTTTATGAGTTATGTGATTAGATAGTAGTCAGTGTGTTGAGAGTGTAACTTGATTCAAAGGAGGAAGACTCCTTAGAGGACACCGTAATAAAGGGCCTGAGGTGTAGTGCATTCTTCCCAGCTTGGGTGAAGGTTCTCCCCAGCTTGGGTGAAGGTTCTCCCTATACACTGTTCACAGTCTCTGAAACTGAGAACCTGTTCACAGTCTCTGAAACTGAGAACCAAAATATTTTTCAGTTACACAAAATAATACAGCTTTTGAAAATCTGAACCCATCAGCTACGTATCTCAAAAAGGATGTGTTTTTATGTATTTCTTTAGGAAGTTTCTTTTGAATTATATTGTCTTCATAAATTCTGTATTTGAACAATAAAGCTAATTTAATCATTTTGGTCCAATATCACTCTTCCTTGAGACACATGAATATTCTGTATTTTAAGTGAAAGGAAGGAAGAATATTTGTGCACTTAAAAAACTGTTCTACTGTAACTGATGATTTGGAGTGGGCACAGATACATCTGGGACGTATTTGTCTTTTCCTTTACTTTTCTTTCCTCTTTTCTACCTACTATTCCATTATTTTTTCTTCCTCCTTCCCTAAGGTTCAGAGTCATGAACCCTTGAAGTTGGTGAGACGGGAAATTTGTACTCAGTTTGGGGAGCTGCGGAGCCATTTCAGTTCCTCTTTTCCATTGCATTGAGTTATTTCTTTCCTCTTGAAGGAAGCTGCCAGTGTGCAAGCAAGAGCAATGTACGTTGCCAAAGCTTGATCAATGTTTGCTTATGAATGAAACAAACTGACATTAGTTAGGCAGAGTATGTTACTGTAATGCATTTTTCTCTTTAAACACGTGTTTTTCCCCTTTATCCCAAATACTTTTCCACAAATATTTAGTAAATGAAAAATTCTGCCTTTGTACCTAAGTGACTGTTATTTTTGTAATAGCAGAAATTAACCATATGTGTGTGTGCATGTGCATATGTGTGTATTTATTTCTAATTTCTTTCTAAATGTTTCCACGAGTGACTAAAATTATATGAAATTTATGAACAAGGGAAGGCCATAACCTCTATTCTGAAAAATAAAAAATAGAAGAAAAACATTGCTGTTGAATTGATTCCAGCTCATGGTGACTCCATGTGTACCAGATTAGAACTTCTCCTTAGGGTTTTCAGTGACTACAGTGTTACCAAAGTAGATAGCCAGGCCTTTTTTTCACAGCACTGATGGGTGGATTTGAACCACCAACATTTTGATTAGTGGCTAAGTGGAAACTGTTTATGACACCCAGGAATTGCTACAACATGAAGATACCACATTTATTATTATATTTATGAAATTCATAGAAATAAAGAAAGCCTCAAGCTGACCTTCAAAATCTGAATTGTATAGATCCTGCAAAGTGAAATTTGATATAAACTCTTAAACCATACTAAGTGTTTAAAGGCAGTCTCATTCTGTATTCTTTCGGTCAACCATCTGTGTCACACTGATCAAGCCACTTACTCTCCTGAATCATCAGTTTCCATCTCTAAAATACAGGTTTTAAACTGGAAGATCTCTAAGTCCCATTTCAGCTTTAATATTTTGTGATCTTAAGGTTATAGCCCAGCAAGCTAATATGCTATTTTCAAACTACCTTCAGTAACACTGATAAAACAAAGCAACTAAAGAAATAAACAATAAAGCATATATTGCTGTTCTTGAAAAAACACTTCATTATTTTCCCTGGTGTGTGTAAGAGTCGGTGTTTTACTTATGCAGTTACTGATTGTTTTCACATCAGCGTATGCTGCTTACTTTTTGGTATATTTTATTTTATTTGATAAATGAATATCTAAGTAGCAATTATTCAAATAAGAGTGACTGGTTTAGTAGACATCTTGTACCTACTGTGACCCAAACAGAATCCTTGATCTTTCGCATGCCACGCCTGCTCGTCAATCTGATTTCGCCATTTTAGTTAAAGGTATTTTAATAACTTTGATGTTCAAAGAGGAATATATGCTCCAGTTTTGGTTGTATCCACTTAAAAAAGTCTGAGTTGCATTACCATATTTTAGAGCAGTTCACAAATCTGGTCTGCATGTGAGCCTGAATATAAGAATGAACCTAAGATATTTCCTAGAAAATAAGTATTCCAATATCAGTGTTAAATATTATTTTTAACTGAAATTAAGTACAGGATTAGGTTACCTCTGATATCCTTTGTAGTTCTAAATTCCCATTTAACACAAGTAAAATCAGAACCCGCTACTTAGGTGTTTGGTCTAGTAGGAATAAAAGAGCTTCTGTGATGCCTTTGAGAGCTCTGGTAGCCTGGTGCCTAAGGCATTTGAAGAAGGTTGGGCAATGTACTTCTATAGTGATACTACCAGAAACCCAAGGAGGAGTCACTATGAGTTGGATCCCACTCAACGGCAGTGAGGTTTTTTTTGTTTTTCTGTGATTCATTAGCATTCAGATTTAAAATTATTTACATGCAATCTGCATAAACCATTTCCAATGTATTACTTGTAAACATAAGTGAACTGTAATAGATTTTTTAACTCTATCTAAAATGGCACTTCTTTAAGGTCTTTTCCTCTTCCTAAATGCTAAGTGTTCTTACAACATTGACTAAATAACCCTCTTTTGTCTTTTTATAATTATATTGAAGCTTTTTACTTCCATCCTGAAGAACCTTCTAAACTATAATCAGAAGAGGGCTGAGTAGACCTTAAATAGCTTTTTTTTCCCTTAGTTGTTGATTGGTTTTGTTCTTTTTTTTTTTTTTTTCTAATCTTCCCCAAAACATTTTATTTTGAAAATATTAAACAGTACAGAAAAGTGGAAAGAACGGTATAATGAATATGCTTATCCTCCATCTGGATTCAACAATTAACATTTTGCTGCTTGTTTTTGCACTCCATACTTTAAAAAATAAAATAAAAAAACCCAACAATTTGAAAGTTGTAGATATCAAAACAACTCAGTTCAAATACTTCAATATATATCCCTTAAGAATAAGAACATTCTCCAGAATCATAAATACCATTACTGTAAGTAAAAAAATTAGCAATAATTCCATACTGTCATCTAATAAACAGCCAGAGTCAAAGTTCCCCAGTTATCCTAATACATATTTCAAAATCTGGATTTTATAAAGATTCATCCACAGCATTTCATTATGGTTTTCAGTTTTTTTAAAATAATATTTTCTGAGTTTTTGATGAACGTTTATGCAGCAAGTTAGGGTACCATTTGACAATTTGGTAGCATAGTGCCTAAGGTACTTGACTGCTAACCAGAAGGCTGGCGTTTCAAACCCACCAGCCACTCCTCAGAAGGAAGGTTGGGCAATCTCCTTCCATAGTGATATACCACCTCAGAAATCCAAGGAGGGGTCACTATGAGTTGGGTCCAACTCCACGACACATAACAACAGCAACAACACACAAGTTGTTTAGTGGCATTTAGTTTCATTTACCACAATGTGTCAACATTAGTTTTATTTTATTTTTTAACTTTTCATTGTGATTTGGGTGAACATTTACAGAGCAAATTGATTTTCCATTCAATAATTTATATACATTTTGCTTCATCACATTGATTACAATCCTCACAATGTAAGAGCACTCTTCCCACTTCCTTCCTGTGTTTACCATTTCCATTTGTCATTCTTTCCTATTCTTTCCTGCCTTCTGACCTTTATGCATAGGCAAATGTTACCTTTATGATCTCTTATGGTTGATTGTGCTAAGAGATGTGTACTTCTCTGGTTCATTTTATAATCATTTTATAATCCTGTCTGTTGTTTAGCTGAAAGTTGAGCCATGAGGGTGAGTTCAGTTCCAGTGCCTAAGGCATTTGACTGCAAACTAGAAGGGTGGTGGTTCAAACCCACCAGCCACTCCTCAGAAGGAAGACTGGGCAATCTACTTCTGTACAGATACCACCTCAGAAACCCAATGAGGGGTCACTATGAGTCGGGATCAACTCAATGGCAGTGAGTTTTTTAAGGACCATAATCTTGAAATTTCTACCCATCTCTACCTGATCAGAGTTTGGTGTTTTTTATAATTTTGAGTGTCCTTCCACATTTTTCTCCCCCTCTACCTAGGATATTCTATCAAGATCACTTTCAGAGCTGTCAGCAGTGGTAGCTGGATACCATCTAGTTCTATACTCAGAGTCATGAAGGCTGAGGTTCAAGTGGTCCATTAGTCCTCTAGACTAATTGTTTTCCTGTGTCTTTGATTTTCTTCATTCTTCTTTGCTTCAAAAGGAAGGAGACCAAGAGTTGTACCTTAGATGACTGTTTGCAAGCTTTTAAAGCCCTACTCACCATAGCAGAATGTAGAACATTATCTTTGTGGACTATGTTGTGCCAGTTAAACTTGATGTACCCTGATACTATGGTCCTGAGCCCCCATGCTCATTAACACATTCTCTCAAGGTGTTTGGTTATGGCTAAGAAGTTTTCTTAGCCCCCTGTTGTTGTTGTTGTTAGGTGCCGTCGAGTTGGCTTCAACTCATTGTGACCCTGTGTACAACAGAATGGAACACTGCCCAGTCCTGTGCCAGCCTCACAATCTTTGCTATCCCTGAGCCCATTGTTACAGCCAGTGTGTAAATCTGTCTCCTTGAGGGCCTTCCCTTTTCTCATTGACCCTCCACTCTACCAAGCATGATATCCTTCTCCAGGGAATAGTCCCTTTTGACAACATGACCAAAGTAGTTCAGATGGAAGTATTAGCAGCACATATAAATCCATATAGAAGTATCCTCTGTCGAACCTATATATATTTGTGGTGTAGTCCCACTTGCCTTCACACACTTGTTCAACTTGCATGTCTATCTATATATCCATTCAGAGATTATTGCTATTACTGCTGTTGTAGGATAGTATATGTAAGGAACTCTTGTGCTCCTCCTATTATCTTCCTTTGCCTTGATCATTTTTTGCTGACTTACAATTTGTCTTCTCTTCTCCTTTGTGTGTCAACTTGGCTGGGCCTGATTGAGTGGCTGGGCAGCTGGTGGTAGTTATTCCCCATGATGAGACTGGCAATCAACTCCATGGTGGGATCCACCACAAGCAACTGAGTAGCTGCCTTTGGGATGTGGTCTGCTTCCTGTATATAAGGAGAAGCCTTGGGAATGGCCTCTGCTTTATGGCACACTTGGACCCTCCATGTAGCCATGTTGTTCAGTAGCCTGCCATGGTCTGCCAATCTTGGGATTTACAATGGACTTGAATTAATGGCCTGCCATGTGGTTTGGTAACATCGGGACTGTGCCATTTTATTTGTTGACCTTGGACTTGTTAACCTCAGCAGCCAGTAGCTGCCTGAGTGAAGAAAAGCCTCTAGCTTCAGTGGTCTGGGAGCAAGAGGCAGAGCTGAAGCCCAAGGTCAAGGGGCTTTCACACAGCCCCTAGAGCCTGGCACTTTGAACTCGGACTTCTAGCCTCCAGACTCTAAGAAAATAAACTCCTGTTTGTTAAGGCCATCCCATTTGTGGTATACTCTTGTCAGAGTGGCTCTAGGTAACCAGAGCATCCTTCGATCCCTAGTAACCTTCAAAGAATGTTTGCTATGTGTCAACTTTTTCTTGACCTTATGTAGTAGTAGTCTCATACAGTGTTTATCTTTTTGTCATTGACTAATTTCACTCAACATAATGTCACCCATGTTCATTCATGTTATGAAGTTTTTCATAGATTCGTCATAATTTTTTAACATTGTGTAGTATTCCACTGTGAGTATGTATCACAGTTTATCCATTCATCCATTGATGGGCACATAGATTGTTTCCATCTTTTTACTAATGTGAATAATGCTGCAATGAATGGGTATGTGCATATATCTATGTGTATCACACCTCTTATTTCTCTAGGGTTTTTTCATTGCTTATAGTAGGATTGCTGGATCATGTGATATTTCTATTTCCAGTTTTTTAAGGAAGCACCACTTTACACAGTGGTTGCACCATTTGGTTGTAGTCTGTCAGCAGTGTATGAAGTCTACATAATTCTAGTCTTTCCACACTCTTGCCAGCAATTTTTGTTTTCCTTCTTTTTGAACTTTTCTTTTAATGCTTAGGTGGTGCTCTTTCATTATTATTATTTGAAATCATTATCAAATATTTTTTAAATGGGTGGATTTGACAGAAAAAGCCTACTCTCACTTCTCTTGAAATAATGGGATCATATGGCCCCACTTAGCCTACATTCCCACATAGCAAGAAGGAATTAAGGCTTAGTAAGTCTCCTAAAACACTGTACCTGGTCCATTTAAGGAGTCAGTAAACATTTAAATAGCAATGAGCGCTCATTCTCATACATTAATTTGATCAAAATGTGTCCTTTTAATTCAGTCTCTAAATTCAATCCAGGATTTTTGTAGACCCTGCTGGGTTCTTGACAGTGAAGTGCTCTTGACTGCCTTCTTCTGCCACCAGTGGTTTAACCTTTTTAAACCTGCCATTAGCTACCAAAGGAAAAATAGTTGGCAAGGTAGGATGGGTAGAGATATGGGATAAGTTGTCTTGCCTTATCTTTGGTTCCTGTTTTATCTGTATGACAAGAAAGAAGTGCAGGAGACAACACACTCTACAGTGCTTCTCAATACTTGTTATTTAATCCTCTTGATAGGATTTTTTTTCTGTCATTAGAAACCATATAATTTTTTTAAACTTTGTCTTCTCCCCACCCCAAGCTCTTTACCTTGAGTCAGTGACGTGACATAGTGTAGTACAGACTTTTAAGACTGACAGGACCCTTAAAGATTGTTCAATTTAATCCCTTTATTTACAAAAGAGGATAAGGGACAGGGAAAAATGCCTAATTTCCCTTAGCCTAAGGTATCCGACATTGCTAACTAGCAAAGTCCATAGTTTAGTGTCCCAGTCACTGACTCTGTCTGGTGTTTTCCCCAGAATTTCCTGCAGTATCATTTGGGTATATCCAAATCTCTAGTGAAACTGACTAAGATAGTACAATCTCATGTGTATTCCTTAGTTTGTACCTTTGTTCATAATACTCTTTGTTCTGCTTAAAATTTCAAGCTTCTCAACTAAAATTATCCAAATGTATATCATCTTTCTATTTGTATCTCCAGTGGCATCTAATTCTTAAATTGGGTATGTCTTATCGATCAACCAAACTTTTCAGGAAAAGGGAGAAGAATATCTGTGAATGGATTTAAATATGGAAACTATGTACATACTATCACTTGAATTTGTGAGGGCCTAGAGATTGAATCACAGTCAATAAATGTGGATTTCTTTACCTAACAGTCCTAAGAGGTGACAAAGATGACGTTTTCCTGTTCCATGTAGGATTCCCATTGTTCAGGGGTTTGGATGTCTTCATCCTAGGTGTGACTGCTAAGTAGTTCACAACTATTTGAATACAAAAAAAAAAAAAAAAATTTGCAAGGAAAGTTCCAAAATGATAGTGTATTTGGAGGAAGGACTGCTTTTCTCTTCACAGTCAGAGCAGTGTCTGGGATGAAAAAGGTGAGTACACTGTTATCACCTGGTATATTTTTCTACCTCTCAACTCTCTCCCCTTTATTTATACACATTCTCTGCATTGTTGTTGTTGTTATGTGACGTCAAATTGGACCCGACTCATAGCAACCCCTCCTTGGGTTTCCGAGGCAGTACCACTACGGAAGTAGATTGCCCCATCTTTCTTCCAAGGAGTGACTGGTGGGTTTGAACCAATTAGAATATTTAAACACTGGAATGTTCTGTTCAAACAATCTTACCAGTTGTTTTGACATCAGGAAATAGATACACAGCTAAACAAGCACAAAAATGGTAAATCTTAAAATGTTCAGCAATGTAAAGGATAATCAAATGCAATTAGGACATCCAAAGTAATGCTTTGATAGTTCCTTCATAACATATTCTATTTCCAAATTTAATTTATACAAACAGTGAATGTTTATTTTTTTAAAAAAGAAAGGCTTGAGGCGGGGCAAGATGGCGGACTAGGCAGAAGGATTGCACAGACCCTCTTCAACAAAGAAAAGGGAAACCAATTAACACAGACACAGAAGATAATCTTGG
>NW_006921620.1:10741896-10799500 GCF_000298275.1 Orycteropus afer afer | reverse complement strand
AAAAAAAAAAAAAAAAAAGAAAGGCTTGTACCTATTACAACATGCCAAATTATTCAGAAGACATCAGCCATAAATGATTACTCTTGCCATTGCCAAAGACCAGATGCTTATCATTAGGAAAAGAATCTGAAACTTAGTATGAGTACCATTTTGCCCCAGATGTGCTAGTGTTTCCCCTGGGAAATAAATCTTTCTCTAGACACTGAGCTCACAGAGAGCAATGACCACATCCCTGTCTGGATCACATCCCTATTAGCTATCTTTGTAGGGGATGATCTAAAGATGCCTTGTACAAGGCCAAACAACTGACAAGTCATAGTATTTCCTGTATTTCCTAGAGTAGTGAAAGCTCAAGGAACTTGGGAGTAACCCAATGATTAGGGAAAGAATGAGTGAGTACCACCTGTGATAAAATACTAGAGTTGAAACTTGAGATATATGAGCTAATTGGATAAATATAGGAAAAGTTAGGTTAGTTTCAGTGAGTCAGATCTCTGAGACATCATATTCACAGGTTTGGATATTGCTGCATTGTGAAATAACAGTTCCATGAAGAGACATGAGAAAATGCTGTGTGGCATGTACTTCTGCAAAGATGACTGGAATCAGATATTACCTCTGCAGATTCTATTTATAAAATAAATAAAAGAGAATAGTTCTCTTTTATTTTTCTTGTGGGACTGTAATTTTAGAATACTTTAAAATGAATTATGAACTTGTTTATGAAAGAAAAATAGCTCTAATCAAAAATAAGTATTTGCTTTATATTGAATTATGTTGTCAACTTTTCATTTGATTTTAATTCTCAGCCATTTGAAAAGACATGGGTGCTTGCATAAGTAGATAACTACAGGAGATCTGTAAAGGGCATTGATGTAGCTGCCAATATTTTGCCTAACGCTGATTGTCTATGAGTTTTCTAATTTAAGTATTAATGTTGGTTAATGATATAAAAATGATTGCTTTCTTTTAAAAATTGTAAATTTTGAGTAGAAAATAATACCATTTAAATCCAACTGAAATATTAGTTTGAGGTCAGAGAGTTTTATTCTGTTTATCAAGGATAGCAATCATGTATATATATATATATACACCAAAACCAAATATAAACCAAACCAAACTCAGTGCTATCAAGTGTATTCTGACTCAAAGCAACTTGCCTTTGGGTTTCCAAGGTAGTAAATCTTTACAGAAGTAGATTGCCCAGTCTTTCTTCTGTGGAGTGACTGGTGAGTTTGAACCACCAACCTTCTAGTTAGCAGTCAAATGCCTTAGGCACTATGCCACCAGAGCTCTCTCTCTCTCTCTCTCTCTATACACACACACACACACACACACACACAGTAACAAGTAGGGAGATTTCTTGGTGAATGGTTATAGGAAAAACATATAAATCTACACTTTTAAAATTTAACATGGTTTTTATTGTACTAATCTTTTATTATATTCCAAAAATAAAACAGTAGTAAAAAAAAAAAAAAAAACTTATTGCTGTGGAGTCAGGTCTGACTTATAGCGACCCCTCCTTGGGTTTCCGAGGCACTGTCAATACAGAAGTAGATTGCCCAACCTTGCTTCCAAGGAGTGGCTGGTGGGTTTGAACTGCCAGCCTTCTGGTTAGCAGTCCAGTGCTTTATGCAGTACCAGAGCTCCCAAAACAATAGTAGCACTTAAATTTTTTTTTTTTAATTACTCTCAAATAATAGTTGCTAATATCACTTTGAATTTGAGAATTATAGCATAGCCTTCTATGTGCTCATTAACTACAGAAAAAAAATAAAGTAAATGTGTTTTAGGAGCTCTGGTAGCATAGTGCCTAAGGGATTTGACTGCTAATCAGAAGACTGGCCATTCAAAGCCGCCAGCCGCTCCTCAGAAGGAAGATTGGACAATCTACTTCCGCAGAGATACTGCCTCAGAAACCCAAGGAGGGGTCGCTATGAGTCGTATCAACTTGACAGAAATGAATTTGGTTTGAGATGTGTCTTTGGCCTAAACAGAAAAAGGGAAAGGTGACATGGAGAGGCTAAGATTATAGTCTATGAAATCATGGAAAATTTGAATAGCATAATGCCACACTAGGATTAGCAGTGCAGAGTAGAGATATAGTGGGAAACCAAGATTAATTAAATATAAATATTGACAACTAAATTTAGACTCCAATTATAGGTGCCAACTAGCCTCATATATTTGGAAGAACTAGTAGACAGGACAGACCCATGCATCAGAAACCATCACTGCTTATTAGGATAAAAACAAGACAGTGGACCAGAAAACTAACAAGCACTCAAGAGCCAAGAGGCACATAGGCAACTGAGTTCAAAATAAGGCAAGAAAGAGGCTAATGAAGAAGAATCGTGAAAAGAGTTAAGAGGCACCAATTTCAGGAAGACCTTAAAATTAAGGCAACTTTCTACCTGAGACAGAAAGTTTTTACAGTCTTCCTGCTGGGGTAGAACAAACCTTTTAGAGTGCAGTCAATTCAGGGCTTCCAGCTGGGAACAGGTAAGCCGTGTCAGAAAAGAATAACATGGGTTTGCCTTACTAGAGAAGAAAATATTGGGGAAAAGCAATAGATATATTAAAATCATAGCATTTACAACTTAGGAGCATTGATTGAAGATCAGAACCTTGATGGTTTTTGTCAACATTACTTGGCAGCTGTATTCTCAGGAATTGTAAGGATTCCCCCACATAAACAAAGTGGTACTTACTGGGAATCACAGATTTTACACAAACATAAAATCTGTCTTGACATTAATCACTTTGTTGGTATCTTAGTGACAGTCATGATTTGTAGCTAACATTGTTTTTTCTCTCACCAAAAGTAACAACATACTGAGTCTCGGTATGATTAATATACTTCATAGAGAGATGACATTTAATGAGGAATCAATTTAAAGCAAGAATTACAGTTTTAGCGACTTTTAGATGTCTTGACCATCTCTGATTCTTTCTTCACATTATTTGCTATTTAGTTTTTTTCTAGGGTTGAGAGTTTGTGAGTTTATCTTTCTCTCCATAACCGTTGCTACTGGAATGTTCAGCTTTTAAAGTCTTTCTAGATCAAGTTGGGGTTGGCAAAGAGATAGATGCCAGCAACACCTAGAAGCAGAATCTTTGATGTGCTAAAAAAAATAAAGTGAAATTGTTCACTACATGTTAGTAAGTAAACACAAGGAAGCTCATGCTTACCTTGCATATTGGGTAATCCAACACTGAAGGCAAAGACAGTGAGAGTCCTGAACAAATTATTTGCTTTCCTGGATCTAGACAATCCTGATGTCAATTCCAACCTTATTCCATCTGGTTATAAACTAATACATCTGTTTTTTTAATACCAGAATTCGTCTGTCTATATAAACCATACAGCAAAGTTTTATCTTGCCACTTTTTTATTCCTCAATAATCATATCTAATCCATCCCTAAATACTGTTGAAATCCATTACTTATCTTTGGAACGCCTACTTCTATCTCTACTATTACTTCCTAATCTAAGCTACAAACTAACATTATTTTTCACCTCACCTACTACAGGGATTCATAGGCAGCCTTCTCAAGTCTATTTTCAAGGTCTTGTAATTCATTTTCTCAAAGATCAAAACCAAAAACCAAACTCACAGCAGAAGAGTTGATTCGACTCATAGTGACCCCTCTTTGGGTTTCCAAGGTGATATATTGCCGAGTCTTCCTTCTGAGGAGTGGCTGGGGGGTTTGAACTGCCAGCCTCTGGTTAGCAGTCATTTGCCTTAGGCACCACATGTATCATTCCTACTATCATCATCACCACCTTCCACCACATACATGCAGATGTGTGTGTGTGTGTGGCATTTGTCAGGCTCCCAACCCCCCAGCACCTTCCTACAGAATCAAAGGCTCTTTTCAAATTTATAATAGCTAACAAGGATAGAATACATGGTAAGCACAGTCTTGCTTGTGCTTACGACTAATCTGTAGTAGACAATTTCATATGGGTAATTTGCCTCTGTCTACTTTTCTCAGCTTCATGGAGAGATAGATGACTTGTGATTAGTTACAGCAGGTGAGCATTCTCTTTCCATCAGATAACCTATGATTCCAAATTGCATATCCCAGAGTATCTTCATCTTTCTATCCTTAGACCATCCACTGATAACTGTCCACAAATACCACAATTGGTATTTTCAGTAGAAGGTTTCCAACCCCACCAGTAAGAAGGTTTACTGAAAACCTTCTTTCAAATGGAACCATCATTATTTTAAACTATTTAAAATGTAAATATAAAATCTATTAGATAGCCATTATATCTATAGAGATGATCAATTTAGGATAAATAAATGAAGCACAGATTCCCCAGGTGATAGTAAAACTAAGGGACTGTGTTTTCTGAGGTGACTACAATGATTGTATAGTTTCTGTGGTACAAATATATCCCAAGATAATAAATTCATAAGGAATTTTTATGGGGAATAGAAATTGTGTCAATTCCATCATTGCCCATTGTATTGTAAGCATTGTGTTAGCTATTTATATATAGGATCACACTTATTCCTTAACCAACTTTGAAGGAGAAGATAGAACATCTTCCACATTACAGACCCAGAAACCAAGGCTAGGATGCCTTGCCTCACTATTGAATCCGCACTTGTTAATGTGACTCTGGTATATGGCAGGTGCTCAGTAAATCATTTTTTAGACAGATTAATGAAAGTATGAATGAGTAATGAATAATGGACTGAACGAATAATTGGATGAATTAAACTTCTCAAGTAAAATGTCTCTTTGTTCCATTGGCAATAAGATCTTGAGAAGCGCAGTTTGTGAATCTTACTCAGTAAAGCCCTCCTTGATTTTAATAAGTTGAGAATTTTTATACCCAAATTATCAAAGGCCAGTTTCCATGCCTTCTGATTTTTCTTATCTTTCCACTTCAGTTATTTTATACTTCATGTGCCTTATTTCTCCAATTTATGTTTGTCTAGAAGTACATAATACTCCTGTATATGTGTAATTCATAATTCCCTGTGCCCTGGATAGGAGTCTCTCTCCTTTTAAAATATTCCCTTTTAGAACTCAATAATAATTTTTGTTTGAGAATAAGGATTTTTCACTTATTGAAAACCTAACCAAACTCACTGCCATTGAGTCGATTTAGACTCATAGTGACCCCTCCTTGGGTTTCTAAGGCAGTATCTCTACAGAAGTAGATTGCCCAATCTTCCTTCTGAGCAGTGGCTGGTGGGTTTAACCACCAACCTTCTAGTTACCAGTCAAATGCCTTAGGCACTACGCCACCAGTGCTCCCTAACCATCCCTGCCGTTGAAATTATTAGTACTTAATGAATCACTTTCTGTTCAATAACAGTCCTGTCTGTGGAAATAATGAAAGTTCCTTTATCTAAATACTATGGAAATGGCCAGTTTCATGGAAATGATTGGTAAAAATGATTTGAATGATCTCTGTTTTTATATGATTTAATTTTTCTGCACACAAATTCATTTCTAAAGAGAAACCATAGCAATTTAAAAAATCTCCAGACATGATTAAAACATAATTCACTTTTCTAGTAACTAATGTTAATTTTCAAAGTCTGTTTTAATGAGTGAATTCATTTTTATTGTATACATTTGGCATCACCCCTCTCAAAAAGGAGGGAACATGTGGTATCAGGTCTTCAGAAACTAATCCTGATAGATGGTGATTATTTAGGAGAAGTTTGTAGTTGGGGTGGGGAAGGAATCCCACCACAGAGGTACCCTGAGTGTTAATTCACCCTGTCTTCGAATGGCTGGGAAGACTAAATATGCAGAGCTCTCCAGCCCAGTCAGTGTAAGTGCTGTTCTGCCCTTGCCTGCCATTTCCCAGCTCTGCCGGTCTACATAGTGTAGATCATTAAGCCATCTAGGTGGTGGGGAGTATTTTCATATAGCTGTTGCCCTTTATGGCAACCTGGCAGCAAGGGACCATAATAAATTATGCACTGCTCTGTGAGACGGTGACACAATGCACGGGAGGGACAGCGGGGGTGTTAGAAAATCCATTATTTGAAATTTTTGTTTCTTTTTCTTACTAGCTTCCATGCTGCTCTTTTCCTGTCATCTTGTTGCTTTTTTCCCTATCTATTGTTTTGAGGGTTTTGTGTCTGACAGTTCTTTTCTACTGTGGGTTTTGTCCTTTTTGTTAGCTTGTTTCTGCCTTCGTGGGCTCCCCCACCTCCTTTTCTTATTCTTGTGTGTTCTTAGCTTCGTTCTCCATTTCTGTCATGCCTTCGTCTGCTTTACTTTTCTTTCTCTTTCTGCTTAATTGTCTCATGTGGTGCCAAAAAAAAAAAAAAAAAAACCTCTTGGTCTGCATTCTTTTACATGGTGTTATGTAGTTGTCATTCTTTCTTCAGGACAGATGCACTTTAATATGTGTACAATTAATTTTGGTTTCAAGAACCCCAAACACATGTCAAAAGAGCTGCCAAGACTGGGGCAATAATTAAAAAAATAAAAAATAACCAGGAGAAGGGTTCTTTGAGAATAGTGCAGACCCATTTCTTCCATGTAGATTAGTTCACATTCAATCTGTAAGTTTTAGTTAATAATTTCAAATTATTTAATATTTTCTTCTTTTCTCAATAGTGACTCTATTCCATAGTGTTCATTGTTTTGACATTATTCCTCAAAAATCCACTTATCTGTTCACTTATCTCTTATTCCATTTATATTCCTTATTATTTTTTGGGAGCTCTGGTAGCGTAGTGCCTAAGGCACTTGACTGCTAACCAGAAGGCTGGCAGTTCAAACCCACCAGGCACTCCTTGGAAGGAAGATGAGTCAATCTACTTTCGTAGTGATACTGCCTCATGAACCCAAGGAGGGTCGCTATGAGTCAGATCTGACTCAACGGCATATGACAATAACAACATTATTTTTACATTGATGAATACAGCCTGAAAAAATTGTTCCAGATGGTAGAAAATGTACTGATTTAATTCAGGTCTCCACTTATGAATTAAGCAACTATTAATGTGTTGCAGGCATGCAGATGTTGGGAACATTGGAAGCCATTAGTTTTGTTCTACTTAGTGTATTCTTTGGGTGGCCATGGTCATATCTGGTCTCTTTCCTCTCTCTGTGGACACCTGACATTGTTACTATTGTGGCTTCTCCACTTTTGTTTCCTTGATCCTTTTTGACTTTTCATTTAGCATTATTTGAGAAGGACTTCCAATTTTTCTGCCTAACTTCATGTCATCGGATTAGAAACTCAACTATCCTTGCAATGAACACCCAAGTGTGTTCCAGATTATTCCTCTCATTTTTGTATTGGAGTTCAAAAATGTCACCTTTGGCATGGTGGTAGATTTTTGGAATACTTAACAGTAGCTGAATTTAATAGTATTAATTTGTATACTCATTAAATATCAGGAAATTAAATCAAAATCTACAATTAAACTCTCCCTTTTGAAGTAGTTTTTTTCTCCTTTAAAGTTTTTCTGTTTGCTTTTATTTTCCTGTCATTTCCTCTTTTTATAACTTACTCTCTGTTAATGCTGTTTCTTTTGAATCACCTTTAACTTTCCGTTTTTCCCTCTATTCTGCTTTCTCATTTTCCTTTCTCCATTTTCTTTACTTTTTGTATTTGAGGGTTATTGTTTGTTGCTGTTGTTGTAATTATTTTAAATAAAAATTGCTTTAATAGTTAAAAAAAGGTCAGTTTACTGGGTTCTACCACTTAAATAGGAGCTCTGGTAGCATAGTGGCTAAGGCACTTGACTGCTAACCAGAAGGCTGGCAGTTCAAACCCACCAGCCACTCCTCGAAAGGAAGGGTGGACAATCTACTTCCATAGCGATACTGCCTTGGAAACCCAAGGTGAGGTAGCTATGAGTTGGATCCGACTTGATGGCAGTGCATACCATTTAAATGATTTCTCTATTACTCTGCTTTTTTTTTTTTTTTTTTTTTTTTACATCTTTTAACTCCCCACTCTTCCTCAAACACCCAAATCTATAGTTAAGAATTTCCTTCTTCTATTATTTCTTCTTCTCTACTCTTGCCACCTGTTTGAACTCTGTATTTTAATGTTTTCCCACCTCAGGTATATTTTAAAAAGAGCTACTGGCCCCTTTAACATTATTTTTCAGATATCTTGGGAACTACATCTATTATTATTATTTTACTAATTTAACTTTCAGAATAAACTCTTATATCTGTATCGTAGTTCATTTTTAGCACCCATGAGAATATGTCAATTGACCTGTCAATTTCCAGATGTAGTAAACTGCTCATGTTAGACTCACACATGTTTCTTAATTCCAATTTTTAATTATTTCCTTCTTAGTTGTGGAATGAGAAGAGGGAGGAGCAGAAAAGAAGAGCTGTGAAGATAATTGTTAAAGTGAAAGATAATAAACTGAACTAAGTAAATGTTACAAGTAGGATATTTCCCTTCTTAAAACATGTTACAGGGAAAATATTTGTGATGACAGAATGGAATATGTGAATTCAGAAAAGTTCCCACTGATTTGTTCCAAAAGGCCAGGGCGTCAAGTGGCCATATCTACCAAATAAAGCTGATTTTTATATTAAATGCACTCGGTTCGCTCTACAGTGTTTCATTCATTTCATTACTAAATGGCTCTGCCTTGATGAGACATTACTCCTATTTTACATGCCTTTTAAATGGGGCAGTAATTTTTAAACATGCACAGTAACAGTCTCTTTGAATCTACTGTTGCATTTATACCAATCATATTCCACTTATGTCATAAACTCTTATGTAAATGATTATATTTTAAAGTCAGTATATAACACCACTCAAAACAAACTTAGATTTGTTTTCCTAATTAATGAATTCCTTTTAATTTTATTTTTCTCCTAATTTTATGACCTATTGCATTATTAATCATTGAAGGCTAATTCTGGCTTGCCTTCGCTACTGCCAATATTAATATAAAAACTGTCCTCTTACAAAAAGATAAAGCATACCCTTCAATAATAAGCTATTAATTTATCAGTTAACTTTCTTCCTGCTCCCTATACCATCAACTTTTAGATCACTGTAGATCTGTCAAACTGGATAGCTGCCTACAGAATTGCCAAGATTTGTATATGGATGAGTAAATAAAGAATTGTTAAGAGGAACCCGTATTCTAGTGTAAAATGTGAACATAGAAATAGCAAAAGTAGGTAAGTTGGAGTCTAGATCATATATAAATATTTGGTTTTATGAACAGTACTACATTTCAGATTAGCAATCTGTTTCAGTAGGCATCTCAGACTAACGTATAGAATTTAAGTATTTAATTCTCTTCTGTCTCATCACCTACAATGCATTACCAGCCAATATTATAATAAAGTTTAGTTTTATTTACTTATAAAAGAGATTTCTGTTTTTCCATGGCTTGCTTTCTTCTTCTTGGTTGTCCTTCCCTGTCATCGTACCCCTCTTTCTTTCCCAGCCCTCAGGAGGCATGGTTTCCAAGTACCAGGGTTATTTTGTTAAGTGGCTTCCAGTGGATTTCAACTCACAGTAGCCCTAAGTAACTGAGTAGAACTGCCCTAGAGGATTTCCTGGGCTGTAAACTTTATGGGAATAGATTGCCAGGTGTTTTCTCCAGCAGAGCTATGCTGGGTGGATTCAAACTGTCAACCTTTGCATTAGCAGCTGAACGTTTTAACCCTTGTGCCACTAGGATGCCTTGATACCAAGGTGAAAGCCCCACTAAATGAGAAGAAAAAGAATATTGTTCCCATCATTAATTTTGAGAAAATATTTCTTTCACCTGATTGATTTTTAAAAAACAATAATTTGATTCTTTTTATTTCTATAATTATGTTTTTTTTTTTCCTTTCTTTTTGTTTTCTTATCATTTTTCTTATTTGGGTGACTTTGTTTCATGTAAGTCAGTTTTAAGGTTATCTCATTCTCTTAGAACCCTCTGTATTGAACCTTCCATAACCTTTTTGATAAAAAGTTGTTTCTCATTTTGTCTTTCTGCATCATTTATTCTGAGAGCTTAGAGAGAGACCAGATGCATTTTTTTTTTTTCTATGTGGGTAGTTTGATTCCTATGTCATTAACATCTTGATTAATATACTCTTTGTCATATGTTCTTAAATCTCCTTTTGTCCACCAACCATGTGAGACAGGGTCACACAGGAAGACAACTATATTCCAGGGGCTACTCTTTACTTTCAACAAAATTCCAGTTTTAAGAAAGAAATGGGAATTACAGAGGTGCAGCCTGGGGGGCCTTACTAACATGATGATAATTGCTTGTTCATTATGTCTGTGCTTCTATCTCATTTCTTTTAATAGAGGATAAATATTATCTAAGGCGAAGGAGCCTGCCAGTATAAGAGTTAAGTGCTCTGCTGCTAACTGAAAGGTTGGCAGTTTGAACCTACTGAAAATCTCTGTAGGAGAGAGATCTGGAGATCTGCTTCCATAAAGATTGCAGCCAAGAAAACTATATGGGGCAATTCTATTCTGTCACATAGGGAAACTATGAGTCAAAATTGACTCAGCACCTAACAAGAGAAAGGCCTATGTTGCATTTTTTTTTTTCATACCCTTCACAGTGCCTTCTGCAGTGATATTTGCTAAATTAAAGATCAAAATAATAGGCCCTGGTGGATGAGAAGTGTGTGCTGTTTCGTGCTTACACTGTAGCAGATGTTTTTCCTTACAATTCAACAGAAAGGAAGGCTAAGCTTTGCACTTCCTTCCATGAAGGCCAAATTGAGACATCTCAGAGCCCTTCCTACATGGTCCATTTTATAAGAATTCCATTCTGTTTTTATTTTGTTCAATCACTGGAATTAGATACAAAAAAGGAAACAGGATGGATAACTTGGCTAAGCAGTTAACTGTTTATTTTGTAAACGCCGACAATCTCAGATACTTGAAGGGGTTTTATAGAATATTTAATAAATGTTCCCAAAGAGCTTATGTTTGTATTTCGAATTACAATTCAACAACATTTAATCCCTTGTTATTGTTTTGTCACACTTTTAATTGAATTATTCAAAACATGAAACAAAGGAAGGGATTGTAGATAGCACAGTAATATTAACTGAATTACCAGAGTGCTGAGAATTATTAAAGAGGACATTATGTTTGTTAATCGGGCATTTAATTTTGCTTCTGTTTGTTGATGGGAAACATGCTCTTGGAAAGGATTTTCTCAAAAACCTTAATTGTAACAATGCCTTCTTAACATCCATGAATACACTGTACAGGCAAAAGCTGTTTGAAACCTAATTAGTCAAAAAGATTCCTAATTTCCATTTTAACTAGAGGATAGCTGACCAGCATTCCAGTCAATTTGTCTTTAGTACATAGGAAGAAGCAGACTTTCCCACATGAGTTTAAAATATAGAAAATCATGAAGGAAAGATTGCAAACTATTGTAGACAAATAGAGGGAATAGTCCCTTGATTTGTTTTAAGAAACTCGCATGTCCTGATTTCTAGAAAGAATATTACAGACCATTCTCACTTATGAACCTGGATATACAATACCAAAAAAAATTAACATACTGAACCCAGTAATAATAATAGCATTCCCAAAACAAGGCAGAAAAAGCACAAAATAGGTGACTACAGCATGTGACTTAACCCAGAAAAGCAAGGTTAACTTAACAGAAGAAAAAAGAAAAATTTCATTAAATCATCATATTAACAAGCTAAAGGATAAAAATATGACCATCACAGTAAATGCAAAAAAAGTTTGATATAATTCAATATCCATTAATCATAAAAGGAGCTCTGGAGACGTAGTGGATAAGGCATCTGGCTGCTAACCAGAAGGTCAGTGACTCAAACCCACTAGCTTCTCCCCAGGAAGAAGATGAGGCAATCTACTTCCGTAAAGATTTACAGCCTTGGAAATCCAGTTGGGGTCACTATGATTTGGGATCCAGTCCATGGCAGTGGGTTGGGTTTTTTTGGGGGGAGTGGGTGGTTATAAATAATACAATTAAATCTTAGAAAACTATTAATCAAAAAGAACTTCCTTAAAGCATCAAGAGATATTTGAAAAATATCTACAGCAAACATTAAACTTAATGGTAAAATGGCTAAGCATTTCTTTCAGACCAGGACTAAAACAATAGGAAGCTTAACTGAGCAACTTCAGAGGAAGGTTGGGCAATATACTTTGTAGTGATACTGTCTGGGGAACCCAAGGATGCGTCACTATGAGTCGGATCCAATGAACATTTAGAAAACAATAAAAGAGAATGTCTTACTGATATCATGATCTAGAAAGATTCCTAAAACAAGGCAGAAAACGCACAAGTCATAAAGGAAAATATTGATATATTTTCTTAATCAAAAGATAACACAAGGAGAGTGAAAAAAGCTACAAACTGTGAGTAAACATGTATTCTGCACAAAATAGACAAAGAAATACGTGGTGTAAACAATTAAGTGCTCCATTACTGGCCACAAGAATTGTTGGCAGTGTGATCCCACCAGAGGAGTCTCAGAAGATAGGCCTTGCAATCTGCTCCTGACAGGTCATGGCCTTGAAACCCTTTGGAACAGTTTCTACTCTGCACACATGGGATCGCCATGAATCAGAGCCAACTCTACAGCAACGAACAACAATAATGTGTATTTCTTTAAATTCAGAAGAAAAAAGATGAACAATTCAATAGAAAAATAGGCAAAAATGTTGAACGTATATTTATAGAAAACTATTGAGAGAAGAGATAAAACCAAAAACCAAACCCACTGCTGTTGAGTAGATTCTAACTCATAGCCATGGGAAAAGTATGAAAAAAATACACAATCTAAGTGCAAAATATATCATTGCTTTTGTTTTTCCATTAGACAGCAGGATTAAGAACATAGATTCCACAGCTCAACTGTGAATTCAAGCTCCATGCATACTATATGTTATCATCTAAAGAAAGTGACTTTGCATTCATTTCCTCTTCAATAAAATAGAGTTAATAATAATATTTACCTCAAAGAGTTGTAACAAAGATTAAATGTATGCAATAGATTACATTTATTTAGAACAGTGGAGCCTGTTATATACATAATTGCAGTTAAACTTCCTATCACTTTTATAATTATATTTATATAATATATATAATTATATAATTAAAAAAATATAATTTTATATGTTATATACATAATTGCAGTTAAACTTCCTATTACTTTTCTTTCTGCTGTTTTCCAGTTGTCAATTAGAAGACATTTATTACATTCCCACAGTCACCATGATCCAGCATAGAACATAATTCATGAGGAGAAGCTAACTGAGTAACTCTGCTTTGATTCAGTTTTCATCTTGAGTTTTCAAAATGAAATTTTACTTGGTGAAAAGTTCTCAGTGTTTTCTTAGTTTTATTTTGTTTTGAATGAAGTTTGAAAACCACTGTTGCATATGAACATTTAATGGTATGGGAAAATGTTGGGGCTATATTGTTGCTTGAAGAGAAGCAATAGCAAAACAGAATGGACATGAGTCTCAATCTTTACAGAGGCTACTCAAAGCATATATGTCAAAAATACTGTCTCTTCATGGATGGAAATATGGGTAGTTCTCATCATCTTTTGACACATATGCCTTTTCTAAATGAGCATAATTATTGTAAGGAGGGGGGGCAGGGGGAATATGTACATCCCACCTGATCAACAAGGAAATGCTAACTAAAGCAACACAGATATTCAGTCTTTCACCAGTTGTGTTGACAGAGAATCAATTCAGTCCTATTCTGAGTGTGAAGACGTAGACATTTCATATTATGTTGGTTGTTGTTGTTGTTGTGTGCCATTGAATTGGACCCGACTCATAGCAACCCCTCCTTGGATTTCCAAGGCAGTATCACTACGGAAGTAGATTGCCCCATCTTCCTTCCGAGGGGTGGTTGATGGATTTGAACCGCCAGCCTTCTGGTTAGCAGTCAAGTGCCTTAGGCACTATTCTACCAGAGCTCCCACTATGTTGGTTTTAAGGTAAAATTGGAAATGTATTTTGTAACATCTAATTAAATTGCAGGGCAATTCAATTTAACTTTTAGACATAGCAATGCAATTTTAGGAATTTATCCTGCAAAAATCAGCACGTTCATAAACATGTATAAAGTAGTTCAATGCAGCACTGTATGTAATACTGCCAACAACTTAAATATCCTTAAGAGAATGGTTGAGTAAACTATAACACAGCCCTACAATGAATATTTTACCACTCTTAAAAAAAGAATGAGGTAGGTATATATGTCTTAATTAGGGAAAAAGTTGAAAAAAATATGTATTACATTATCAATGTACATTTATATAGCAGTGGGATTGGTTTTGGTTGTCCTCATAGGTTCTAACCACTGTGAGCATCAGTGTGAACTCTTTTATTTTTTATCATATATTTATATAGGTACATCTATGAATTGTTTGTATTCTCTATATATGCTACTCACTGCCATCAAGTTGATCCCAACTCATAGTGACCCCAAGGGGGTTAACCAAAACCAAACCCACTGCCATCAAGTCGACGCCAACTCATAGCAACCCTATAGGATAGAGTAAAACTGCCCCATAGGCTTTCCAAGGCTGTAAATCTTTACAGAAGCTGAGTGTCTCATCTTTCTCCCACGGAGTGGCTGGTGGGTTTGAACTGCTGATCTTTTGGTTAACAGCTAAATGCATTAACCGCAGCATCACCTGAGCTCCTCTTCTGGGGATAGAGAGAGGGAAGGAAATTTTATTTCTTATTTTGTACAATTTTCTATATAAGGACAATTATCCATTCATCTATGTTTACAAACATAATCTTAGTTAGTCAGGTTTTCAAAGGTATTTTTATGTTTGAGTGTGCGCAAGTTGTGACTCTGAAGTTGAAATCATTTTATTACCACTATTGTGGGGCAGTTCTCCATCATATAGGCTCTATGAGCCAGAATTGACTTGATGGCATACAACAACAATATTATTAACTTAAGAGCTATAAAATGCTATTGCATGGCATTACTTAATTGATGTCTGATGTTGGTCTGTCTACTCAAAGAATAAAGTACATTTGGATTCATGTTGTCCTACTTTAAAATTCCTTAGAATGGTTAATAACAAGTAGCATTAACATTTGAGAAGATTCTTATTAATTATTTAAGAAATAATTAGTAATAAATTATCCTGAACTCATTTACTTCATATAAACCAACCCTGCTGCCATTCCCACTAATAGTGACCCTTTAGGATGGAGTAGAATGCCCCATAGAGTTTCCAAGGCTATAAATCTTTTATGGGAGCAAATTGTCACATCTTTCTGCTACAGAGCAGCTGGTGGATTCAAATTACTGATCTTTTGTTTAGCAACTGAGTGCTTTAACCAGTTGTTCTGGTTACCTAGTGCCACTCTGACAAGAATATACCACAAATGGGATGGCCTTAACAAACAGGAGTTTATTCTCTTACAGTTTGGGAAGCTAGAAATCCGAGTTCAAAGTGTCAGGCTCTAAGGGCTGAGTGAAAGCCCCTCGACCTTGGGCTTCAGCTCTGCCTCTTGCTTCTGGCCCACTGAAACTAGAGAAATCTCTTCACTCAGGCAGCTACTGGCTGCTGAGGCTGACAAACCCAAAGTTGACAAATAAAATGTCACAGTCCTGATGTTACCAAACCACACAGCAAGCCATTAACTCAAGTCCATTGAAAGTCCCAATGTTGGCAGAGCATGGCAGGCTGCCGAACAATGATACAGCTACATGCAGGGTTCAAGTGTTCCTTAAGCTAGAGACCATTCCCAAAACTGCTTCTTATATACGGAAAGCAGACCATATCCCTAAAGCAGCTAGTCAGCTGCTTGTGGTAGGTCCCACCATGCAGCTGATTGCCAATCTCATCATGGGGAATAACTACCACTAACTGCCCAGCCTCGGAAGGAAGGTTGGGCAATCCTACTTCCGTAGTGATACTGCCTCGGAAACCCAAGGAGGGGTCGCTATGAGTCGGGGCCGACTCGACGGTACATAACAACAACTGCCCAGCCACTCAACCAGGCCCAGCCACGTTGACACACAAACTTAATCACCACACCCGTGTATCACCAGGTCTCACTTTACTTGATAGAGGGTCCCTTTCTTTTATGAAAAAAGAGTAGTTTCTATCTAATGAGAAGTGTAATTTGATGGCACTTTATAAATATTGAATAAAGATACATTAATAATAATTACTGTAAGTTTTCAAAATAAGATGCTGGTTTCAAAAGTTTTACAGTGAATATAGTATATGGAATTTGTTCATTTAATAATAGCATAAATAGGCAGTAAATCATGATTTATAAATATAAACAAGTTGAAGTAAAGACTTGAAGACTTTCTTTAAATTTGCCATTTCTTTTTTGCAGATTTATGATTTCTTTCCAACTATTTTCTGCCTCTTTATTATAGTAAAGGGATTTTATTTTCTCATACCTGCCCACAGGAGAAAGCCATCTGTAGCCTTTGCCTTCATATATTAAAGGAGTTGTATGTTTTACTTTAAAATTTGTCATGAAAGACATAAACCTAATTAAACCTTTCTCCCTTCTAGCTGGTAACCTCTGCATGAAATAAAGGGTTGATACATTGCTAATCATGCTACATACCACTTTTTACAGTTATGACAACATTACTATGGTACAATTCAACCAACCACAAAAAATGTTTTTACTGTGTGCAAGGAAAAATAGATTTTAAAATTATTCATTATCTTAAATGACAAGATTTCTTATGAAACTACATTTTCCTTTTCTGTATTTTAAATATTTCTTCTGGGAAAAAAAAAAAGCACATTTTAAAAATGATGATAATACATAAGTAATATTGGCAACATAGACCCTCGTACTGACTTGTGACTTAGAGAGAAACAGCGTGCTAATTTCAGTTGGCAATCTTGACTTGATTCCTTCAGACCAAACTCAACTATGATTAGCTTTTGTTTGTGACAATTGAAGAGAATAATGGTTGAATTTGGGGCCTTTAATGTCACATTGAAATCAATAGCTGTAAATGGTAGTTGCCACAGTTCTAACTGATCTGTCACATTCTAACAAAAGAAGACCTTTCTCAGTTCATAGCAGATAGCTGAGACAATTAAAACACACACACACACAGACAAGTGTCTCTGAAGAACTTTATAAGTAAAGGAAATGTACTGATCTGCAGTATTTTTTCCCTGCTTTTCTTGTTTGTTTTGATAACATTTTTTAAATACCTGAAATTGTAAGTTAAGTACAAGACATATAGTAGACTTCATGTGGACCTTAAAAACTGGGCTCTGTCATAAAAATTAATTGAATTGTCTTTCTTAGAGTGGTAGTGATTGTAAGAGAGGGGAGAGCTGAAGATAAGCCCTTCCTGAGCTGGCAAGGACAGTAATTGCAAAGGCCAGTATATAAAAACAACTAAAACCCCTAGAGCCACAGCTCTGAATGCTTCTGACAACCCTCTTATCACGTCTTCATTGCCCAACAAATCCATCTTTCAGACTTCTGCACATTCATCAGTGTAAAACTTTTAGTAGTGTTTTAACCTTCTCATTACCTTTCCTATTTCTCTGGATGTATATTAAGTGACCCCAATTCATATCTCCCTACATGACTTTCATAAGCAGATTTGCCAACTCTGAACTTAATATTGGTTACAATTGGCTGAGTTACAATTGATTAATTCCATTAAGACATAAATCTACTTCTAGTTGTCATTGTTAAGTTGTATGAAATAATAAGAATGTTTCAGTGCTAGACCAGAAAGGAAAAAAATTTGTTAATTTTTTTCTCTATCTGATAATAAAATGTCTCCAAGTTTTATTAAGGCATAATATGAAAATTCTTGCTATCCTTTGAAAAATTGAATTAGTTGTTCTTGGAAGTAGAAACTAGAAAGATACAAGAACATAGGAGATTAAAAAGAAGAAAGACGACAGATCATGTTTTTAACTTGCCTTAAGTGAAAGTACTATCTTTATTCTCAGCTTGTAATTTTGTAAGATGGTTTTTCAGACTTAACATTTTCTAAATTATGAATTTAAGAACTACATGACTTCGTAAAAATTCTATACTTCTCTGAAATAAATCCATTTACTCAAGAGAATCATAATTACAGTTTTTAATGGTTCTTCTTTTCCCCCGCCATTTATTTCTTCCCATTAGAATTTGATATTGTAAAATTCATGAAATAAAATAGCTAGGACAAAAAGCAGTAGTGTGTTTGTAAACTAGCTCTACCAAAACCAAATCCCTGATTCATAGCATTTGCTGTTTTCTGTGGTTTAAATAAGGAGCTCTGGTGGCATAGTGCCTAAGTATAAATATTCCTACTATGGCCAATTTTAACCCACCAACTTGACTTCACTGAACATGGAGTAGGAACTTTCACACCACTGGAATAGTTAGGTTTCTCTATGAAAGACCTTTAATCTCTGGGTGGTACAAACAGTTAATGTGCTTGGCTGCTAACTCAAAAGTTACCGAGGTTCAAGTCAACCTAGAGGTAGTACCTCCAAAGAAAAACCTGCCAACCTACTGCTAAAAAAAAAATCAACCATTAAAAACCTTAAGGAGCACAGTTCTACTCTGACACACATAGGAGAGAATAGGAGTGGAAGGGAAAGGAAAGGAACAGAAAAGGGAAAAGGAAATCTTTATGTTCATTAACTCTTTTGGTTTGAAAATGTAAAAGACTAAAATTACAAAAGCCAAGTAAGGGGAATTCCTGACTCATAGACCAATCCATAAGAATGGTAAGATAACTGATTTAAAGGAAAATTGGATAAAAAAAAGCTGCGGCCTCAGCCTCCTCCCCATCTATTAAACTTACTTCTCTCTGTAACTCTGCATTTGTCTCACTTTCTGTGAATATCAGTACTGGATGCAAAGGTGAGGTAGGTTTTCTATTGATGATTAATACAGAGATTTACTGGATTCTAACGTCTTCCTTTTTTTTTTTTTTTTTCTTTTTTCTCTTTTTTAGTCATTGTACCTGATAGTGGTATAGTGGTTAACTGCTCAGGTGCTAACTGAAAGGTCAACGATTAGAACCTAGCAATTGGGAGATGGATAGGCAGTCAGCCTCCGTAAAGATTTCCCACTTTGGAAATCCTATGGGGCAGTCCTATTCTGTCCTATATGGTCTTTATGAGTTGGAATCAATTAAAAGGAAGTGGATTTTATGTGATATTTTTAAGCTAGTCTGGATTTTATTTATTTTTTTTAATTTTGATAGAGAATTCAGCCTGTTCACATACACACATATACACACACACACATGTATTTTTGGTATACTTAAACATCCCATTCCCTTTTCTTTAAAAAATTTTATTGTGATTTGGATGACAGTTTACAGAGCACATTCATTTTCTATACAGCAGTTCATACTCATTTTGTTTTTTGACAATGACTGCAATTCCCCACAGTGTAACAGCTCTCTTTCCATTTCCTCCCCATAGTTACCCCTTCCCTGTGTCCTTCCCTACCATGCATTCTCACCACCCTCCCCCAGCTGTCTCCCTGTGGAAACACTGCCCTTTTGTTCTCTCACAATTGATCACTACAAGAAGTGTATCTACCTGATGTAAACGTTCACCCCATATGCCTGTCTGTTGTTTGGCTGGAAGCCACAGGAGTGAGTTCAGTTCTAGACCTGAAGGATACCTGGGGGCCATAGTCTCAGGGGTCTCACCAGGCTCTATCATACCAGCAAACCTGGTCTTTTTTTATGGTTTTGAGTTGTATTCCACATTGTTCTCCCACTCTACCCAGGATCTCCTGCACTGATCTGCTTCCAAGGGGTTGACAGTGGTAGCCAACCACCATCTAGTTCTTCTGGTCTCATGGTCATATAGGCTGAGGATGGCAAGGTCCACTAGTCCCTTGGACTAATTGTTTCCATATGCCTGGTTTTCTTCATTCTTCTTTTCTCTGGATGAAGAGAGATCCATTGGTGCATCCAGATGGTCACTTGCAAATTTTTAAGACCCTAGTGAGTAGTCACTGCTCACCAAAGTAGATGTAGTACAATGTTTTTGTATTGTATTTTATGCTAATTGAGCTTGATGCCCCCTGTGACCATGATCCTGAGCCTATTAGGTCCAACTACTTGCTTCCTCTAGGTACCTGACTATGGCCAAGAAGTCACCACAACCTTGCCCCTTGTCAGCTCTACTATACACCGAGACATTCTTACAGTGCATACAAATACCCATGTAGAAATATTGTCAGCCAACCCTGTACATGGTCATGGGCACACTTCCCCCTGCCTAGACATACCTGATCCTTCAGCCTGTCCACCCATCTATCCACCCATAGATCAATGCTTGCCATCACTGACAACTCAGTACTTTACATGCAAAAGTGTTCATCTTTGTTGTCTGTACCTCCTATGTATGTCTCTCTATCTTCCTCTGTGCCACCGTGTTGATCAGTCACATTTGGTACCTTGCTGTGTTAGATTGGGTTCTCTAAAGAAACACAAAACCCAGCAACGAGTATATATATATATATAGAGAGAGACAGAGAGAGAGAGAGAGACAGAGAGAGACAGAGACAGAGAGACAGAGAGAGAAATTTATCTTAGGAAAATGGCTCACAAACATACAGAAGCTGGCAAGTCCAAAAGTCCAAAGTCCCTGGAGGAAACTTCAGGCTGGCGGCAGCCTTAGCTTCTGCAAGTGCAGGGGGCCGAGCAATTTAAGGCTGGCAGGCAGTACACTGGTTGTTGACTCCAACAAAAGATGAATCCAAGATCTCCAGGCCGAGTGGTGGGCTGCTCCTTCACGGAAGTTTGTAGTCGGCACACCAGGGTTCCAATCCCTCAAAGAATGTCTCTCTTCCCAGGATGTCCCTGGATATCTTGGAAGCAGGCCACACCCCTAGGGAAACTCCCCTTGAGCAGACTGGCCACTCAGAACACAGTCATCTGATCCCATCATGTGAACAACCACACAGAACTGGGGTCCAACCAAGTTGACACACAGCTCCAACTATCACACTTGCCCAGAATTCCCTTCACCCAAATAAAAACTTCTCTCTACCTATCTAGCAGTGTTTCAGAGAAAGGCAACGTACCAAATGTGAGTGACCAATATGACAGCATTGAGGATGAGAAAGACATAGAGAGGTACATGGGAAGTACAGACAACAAACATGAACCCTTTTGCATATACAGTACTGAGTTTTCAGTGAAGGTAAATGTGGGTATATGGATGGATAGATAGGTGGACAGGCTAAACGATTAAGTATGTCTATGAAAGAGGGAGTGTATCCAGGATCATATATAGGGTTGGCAGACAATGGTCCTATAAGTTTATGTGAATGATCAGAATCCCCAGGTGTATAGTACAGCTGACAAGGGCCTAGGTTGTGGTCACTGCTTGGTTACAGCCAGCTACCCAGAATGACCGAGTAGTTGATCCTGAGGGCTTGGGACCCTGGTCACAGGGGACATCAAGCTCAATTGGCATACCATACTATACAAAACATTGTTCCACCTCCTACTTTGGTGAGTAGCAACTAGGATCTTAAAAGCTAGCAAGCTGCCATCTAGATGCAACGATGGGTTTCTCCTTGTCAAGAGCAAAGAAGAAAGAAGAAAACCAAATTTAATGGAAACAATCAGTCCCCACGACTGGTACGCCATCCGATCTGCAACCTATACAACTACGAGACCAGAAGAACTAAATGGTGCCCGGCTACCACTGTCATCCACTTGGATGGGATGTAGGAGATCCTGGATAGAGAGGGAGAACAATGTAGAACAAAACTCAAAATCATTTGGAGGGAAAAAAAAAGGATGTTTGGGACCAGGTTTGCTGGTCCAATAGAGCCTGGTGGAACCACTGAGACTATGGCCCCTAGCTGCCCTTCAGGTCTGGAATGAACCCACTCCTGAGGTTTACAGCCAAACAAAGTACAGGCATGTGAGTTGAACATTTACCTCAAGTAGACACACGCCCTGGAGAGAACAATCATGGGAGAAGGAAGGGCTGTTTATGCACAGGGAGACAGCTCAGGGGGCAGGAGAGTATGGAGGGATGGACACTGGGAAGTGGTGACTATGGGGAGGAAGTGGGAGGGGAGCTGTTGCATTGTGGTCAATGACATGAGACAAAGTATATGTGAACTGCTGTATGGAGAGTGAATTTGCTCTGCAAATCTTCACCCAAATCACAATAAAAAAAAAAAAAAAAGAAAAGGAAAGGCAGTAAATGAGAACAAGTATTTAAAGAAATACTTTTAAAAAACAAAAGAAATAAAAAGAGAAAATAAAAACAACCCATAATATATGGGGAGAGGAAAAATAAGAGAAAAGAGTTAGGTTTTGCTGAGAAGCTGAAAATTTTAGATGAAGATTTATGTTACAGTTTTCTTTACAAAGTATATTTTGTTTTAAGAACTCTGTCTTATAAATTTAGGAGCCCTGGTGGTGCAGTTGTTAAGACCTTGACTACTAACTGAAAGTTTGGTAGTACAAGCCCAACATTTGTTCTGTGGAAGTAGAATCTACTTCTGTAAAGATTTACAGCTTTAGGAACCCTATGGGGCAGTTCGACTCTGTCCTATAGGGTTGCCATGAGTCCGAATTGATTCAATGGCAGTGGAATTTTTTGGGGGTTTTGGTCTTACAAATTCTATTTTACTCTTAATGGAATAGTTGTCAGCAGCCACCAGTGCAAACTCACTACCATCAAGTCGGACCGACTCATAGCAACCCCTCCTTGAGTTTCTGAGGCCGTATCACTACGGAAGTAGATTGCCCAACCTTCCTTCCAAGGAGTGGCTAGTGGGTTTGAGCCGCCAGCTCAAATGGTTAGCAGTCAAATGCCTTAAGCACTACATCACCAGAGCTTCCAATTATGGAAATAGTATCATATAAATTAAAACATGTTCCTCACCAGTGTTTGTTGTACTGCTCTTTCCTCTTCTTGAAAAGAAGAAATTTGTTTCTGATGGAATTTTTATCAAGTTGAGATTACTTCCTCAAGTATTTTCTTAACATATCTGTACATGGGTGACCTGTTTCCTGAATACTTGAATGTTGGAAACCATTGACCGTTCTCTTTAGTATTTGAGTATTATACTGACTGGTAAAGATTTTCTTTTCATAGTATAGTCAGATGATCTTACTTTGATAAGAAAACTGTTTTTTGTTTTGTGTAGAAAAAAAGGCTTTTTCTTTAACATTAAAGATCAAGCATTTCCCCTATTTTTGTCTAGTGTTTAGATGTGTGGCTTTTTGTAAAATTAATCTTGAGTCTTAGTGTTATGGATTGAATTGTGTTCCCAAATATATAAATATTGTAAATCCTAAACTCTAAGCCTGTGGTTATAATTCCATTTGGGAATTTGTTGTCTTTGTTATGTTAATGAGGCAGGATTATTGCTGGGTGTGTCTTTATTTTGTTTGGATTACATCTCCCCACTCTAATTTTTCCAGGAGTTTAAAAAAAAAAAACTTTGGCATTAAAATGGCAGGTCAAAATGATGGGGTCAGAATGACTTGCTACTTTATCCACAGAATTATATCTTGTGACATATAAAAGAAATTGAACAAGCAAACCTAAGCATCAAATACGGGGGAAGAGAGATGCCAATATGGGGGAAGATCTCCTCGAAGCAAAATCTCAAAAGACAAGGACCTTCCTCCAGAGCTGTCAGAAAGCCTTCCCCTACAGCTCGCACCCTGAATTCAGACTTCTAGCCTGTGAACTGTGAGAAAATAAATGTCTACTTGTTAAGGCCAGTCATTTATGGTGTTTCTGTTACAGCAGCACTAGATAACTATGACATTTACTGAGTCCCTTCAATAAAAAGGCACACGTCATTTTTCAAATCAATTTATTATTATATTATTTCCTTGATTATCATTTCTATTCATGCCCATTTTCTTCCTTTATCTGGAACTCTTCTTATTTGCATGTAATCATCTGGATCTTCCTCTAAATCTCTTATTTTATCCCTATTTTCCATTTTTTCTTTTATTTGATCTGCCAGACAACTAATTCAGTTCTCAGCAGTGGCTACTCTTTTTCAACTCCTCTATTTAATTTTAGAACTCTGAAAATCATTTTTAGTTTAAGTAATTATTATTTTTATTTTCTAATTGCATCTTCTTGAGAATACTCATTACATTTAAATTAACATTCTCCTCTGTCTAGTTCATTAGTTCTTCCTTTATAGTAGCTATCTGTTCAGCTTGACCTCTCTCCCACAAGTTACTGAGTCCATGAAATAGGTAGTAATTTTTCTTTGACTTCCCTGTAGTGTTGATTTTGTCCACACAGGATTTGAGGTTCTCTTGAGCAATGCTATATTGAAAGATTTTGGATGGTATGGTGGCTTTGTCCATTGGGTTAGTGATACACTCTGGCCTACCTAAACCCCTACACTGAGAAGAGTCTGAACCTGGTCTTAGAATTCTCTAGGTGCAAGTGGGAAAAGTCACTTCCCTCCAAAAGATGCATAATTAGAGGAATTTATCCCAGCTATGCACTCCCTTCTTCCAGGACTAGGTAGGATTAAGAAGCTTCAAATAGTACTGTGTGCAAAATCGGTAGATGTGCTCTTCTGTGCATAACTGGAGCTCCACTGACCCTCTCCATCAGCCAAAGAATCTGCTGTATTAACATCAGATCCTGCTGGCACCTCTGGTCTTGTCTCATCCCTTACTGTGGCTGTCAGCAACGTTGCATCTTTCAAAAATCCATTTTTGAAGTTTTCAGTATTGACACCAAGTATAAAAATTTTATCTTAAGCAATTTTTTTTCCCTTTTCAACTTTATTTTGTTTGGATTACATTTACCCAATCTAATTTTTCCAGTGTCTCAAATATATATATATATATATATATATATATATCTTTCAGATTAAAATGACAGGCCAGAAGAATGAGGTCAGAATAACTTGTTGCTTTATCCACAGAATTCTGTAACATGTGACCTATATAATAACAGACATACACAACAACAATAGAGGAACTACTCCATTTAGAAAAGGGGAAAGAATCATAAATGGTGCTAGCATAGATTATATTCTACTTGACAAGTGGTCACACACTTCCCATCAATTGAAATGAATTTTTTATTTAACCAATGTGGCAACAGGTTCAGATTCTACTGCTTGGAACAGCCTTTTTAAGGGTTGATATGGTCATACCTTTTAGCATAATTAAGGGGTACTAAGTTGGTAAGCAATCATATGTCACTCCGCCAGACTTAGAGTTTGTCTGGCACTCTTCCTTTAAAATCCTAGTCAGATCTGTAGTGATTTAATTTGGCATCCTCTCATAGCTGGAAAGCAATTTGAAAAAATGTGTTGAGTCACATTTTGTTGTTGTTGTTGTTGTTATATGCCGTCGAGTCGGCCCCGACTCATAGCGACCCCTCCTTGGGTTTCCGAGGCAGTATCACTACGGAAGTAGGATTGCCCAACCTTCCTTCCGAAGCTGCCTTAGTGGTTTCTTAGGCAAACAGCCTTAGTCTATCAGCTCAGATCTAGTTTTAAGGTTTTCTGCTTAAGAGCAGTGGAAGATAGTAGGAATGTACCCTGGAATGATAAATTGAAGGGGGAATATTATACTGCCAAGTTGGGCTTGTGTGTGGTGGGGTAGGGTGGGGGAGCGGTAATTAATACCTTTGCTTGGACAAAGATGTTTGGTAGACTCCTGAGGATTTCTGCTTCCTCATTGCTCAGGTGTTCCTGAGAATATTTATTTCTAGTTAGAGTCCCAGGATGGTGCAAATGGTTACACATTCAGTTGCTGACTGAAAGGTTGGAAGTTTGGGTCCACCCAGAGGCATCTAGGAAGAAAGGCCTAGTGATCTACTTTAGAAAAATCAACTGCTAAAAACTGTATGGAGCATAGTTCACCTCTGACTCAGATGGTATCTCCATGAAGTTGGAATCGAATCAACTCAGCAGCAATTGGTTGCACTGAACTTTAACCCCAGTATCAGATAAAAGAGTCTTTCCTCCTTTTAAAGAAAAACCTTTCTCATGTGGTTAATCCCAGCCTCATCAACTTCTTTAATATCTTGCTCTGTCTCCAGCTTTCTATTTTTTAAACTTTTCTCTCATCATGATCCCTCTCACATTCCAACAGAAGTCCTCTGAGAAAATCCTTGCTTCAGTCTTAACACCCTCTCAATACTCCTGCCCATATTTCGTCATCCTTCCATCACTAGTCATCTAAAAAACTGTTTTTGCTTCCTCACCATTCATAACCTCCAAACTCCTTCTGTCTTTTTTCCCACTCTACTCAAAAACCTATCAGAAATGTCACCAGTGACATTTTCACAGTCTTGTACCATCTGATCTTCTGATTAGAATTTGACCTATGTCCAACCCCTCCCTGGAATTAATTCCTATGTCTGTAAAATTGTGCTCTTCTGTTTCTCTATCCAATCTTTCTACGACTTCAGTTTTCCCCTTTTCTGGAACATTTTCATCTCATTTTGAAGCCAGGACTAGAATCCAGGTGTGCTGTTCTTTGTTCAATTCTTTTCCTTTAATATTATTTAAATTTATTGGTGCATCCATTCAATCATTCATTCATTTATTTATTCTGCTTCACACTTATGGAGCACCTATGGGATATAAAAGGAGCTCTGGAGGCACAGTGCCTAAGGCATTTGACTGCTAATCAGAAGGCCGGCAGTTCAAACTAACCAGCTGCTCCTCAGAAGGAAGACTGGGCAATCTACTTCCATAAAGATACTATCTTGGAAACCCAAGGAGGGGTCACTGTGAGTCAAATCGACTTGATGGCAGTGAGTTTATTTTTATTTTTGTTTTTATTTTGATGGACTATAAACAGCTGCAGTTTTAATTACTGGTCATTTAACTATACTTGGCTCTTTAAAAAATCTGTGTCATAATTTTTTAAACACTGCTGCAAAACTTTTAAAATTAATGTGGTCCATAAATAATAGCATCTACCTGTCCAGGATCAGGCTTTGAATAGCCTACAAAGTGTGTTTCAAGAGTCACTTAGTAAAATCTTCATTGCTCTAATATGTATTTTTTGTTATTGTGCCATGATGTTTAATTCACCATCATTGAGTCATTTTATGGGAGCTCTGGTAGCACAGTGGTTAAGCTCTCAGCTGATAACCAAAAGGTCAGTGGTTTGAACCCACCAGCCAGCCATTCTGTGGAAGAAAGACATGGCACTCTGCTTCCATAAAGATTATTGTCTTAGAAACCCTGTGAGTCAGTTCTACTCCATCCTGTAGTGTCACTAGTAGTTGAAATCAACTCTTTGGCTATGGGTTTTATGGAGTCATTCCATGAGGTGGAAACACTGTTACGTTATTTCTTGTGTTCTCATTTAAAATGTGAATATTCTTTATGAGGAAAATCATTAAGCTATTTGTAACTTTATGACCCAAAGTTATAAAACCAGTTACCTTGAAGCCAAGGGAGATGTAGGATGGAACTTGGAGAAAACAGCCCAGAGGTTTATAGGAAGAAGGAAATCTGGGTAGCCTCAAATCACTGGGGATGGAATTGGAGGAATGAAAGAATAGAGAAAATGAAAAGTGTAAAGTGAATCAGGGTTCTTTTCCTTGAAAAGACATGTGGATTCCTTGGAGGTAATGCAGCAATTGTACTATTATATTTCCAAACATGTTGTAAAATATGAAAATTCGAGTTATCCTTGGTACCTACGGTTGACCCTTGAACAATTCCATGGGTATGGGTAGGGCTGCTAATCCCCCCACACAGTTAAAAATCTGTGTATAACTAACTACCTTTGCACCTCAAAAACTTAACTACTAATAGCCTACTGTTGACCAGACCCTTTCCAATAACATAAACATTTGATTAACATAGTTCTTGCCATACAGTGATTAGATTTTCACAGCAAGACACTCACACATATGCACAACAGATAAGTTTTAGTAACTGTACAGCATAATGATTATTTACTATTAAGTGGAAGTGGATCCTCATAAATATCTTCATCCTTTTAGTCTTCACATTTTGTATACTCTGGAGGAGAAGGAAGAGGAGGGCTCGTTGGTGCTGTCTCAGGGATGGCAGAGACAGAGAGGTGGAGAAGGTGTAAGGGGAGGCAGGAGAGTTAGGCACACTCAGTAACTTTACGGGAATGTATCATAATTTCTGCCCTGACTTTTTCCTTTTTCATTTCTCTATAAATGTTTCTGTACAGTACCAATCCTTCTACCACCATTTTCTTTAGTTTCAGTGCATGTATCATAGAAAGGTCCATGTTATAAAAGATGTCAAAAGCAGTCTTGAATAATTAAAGCCCTCTGCCATTTTGTGTAATGTCAATTTCTTTTTTAGCACTGCTTTTTCTATGCCTTCCTCACTGTCTGGCACTGGTTTGGAAGTGCTCATCTCTATCAAGTCATCTTCTGTTAATTACTCTGGCATGGTGTCTATTAGCTCTTCAATTTCTTCAACGTCTATGTCTTGAAAAAAAGTCTATGTGTAAGTGGACTATCACAGTTCAAACACATGTTGTTCAAGGGTCAATTGTATACATTGATCTTACTGACTGGAGGAGGTAATATAGGACTGCATGGACCCAACTGAATCAGAAAGAATTATAGAAAATGGAGTAGGTTCTTTGAATATTGACATGTTTACAGTTAACTCTACATGGTAATATGTTCAGTTGTTTTATTGAGAAGTATAGTGAACCTCAGGAAAAACAAATATGCTATTATGTCTGATTATATAACCACTTTCACCCCATATTTTAAAGAATTGCTAAAAAAGAAATTATAAGGTAATTGTTCCCCTCAGTCATTTCTGAGTGTCAGAATTACCCATGAAGCTCTTTTAAAAAGATACCTGGACCCTTCTTCCCTCAGATTCTGATTCAGGAATTCTGGGCCCCATACATCTGTGTGTGTGTTTATTTAAGTCCACAAGTGATTCTGATGCACAGCCAATGTTGAGAACAACCAAGCTGGAAATTTGATGAGCAGAATTTGATTATATAAACTGCAACCATGGAACAAGAGGGGAGGCTCTGAGTCTGTGTTAGGAAACATCTTCTAATTAAATTTGGAAAGAAGCTTCTAGAAAAAGCTGTCAGCAAAGTTTCCTATGCTCATTGCAAAGGAAAGCATGATTAAAAAAAAAAAAAAAATGGAAATACTCTCTCTTGAAGCTTATCACAGAGACAGACATTCTGTCTTTCTTTTACAACCTACAGTTTTGGTCTGATTCACCCCCACACCTGCACAGAAAGTCTGTTACAACACTTCACAATCTGCTTTCCCAAGTGCGCACCAAGCTTTCTTGTTCCCTACAACACTTCATTTCATGCTTGTCCTGTGACACTGATTTCACTCTGAATGACTGCCCAGCCAAGCCTATCTATTCTTCAAGGACCAGTTCAAATACTTTAATACATCACTGCTCCCCAGAGTAACTCTTCCCTTTTCTAGTCCCTGAAGTAGTTTGAGCCACTTATCATGTTATTACAATTAACTGAGCTTCTACTATGTGCTAGGCACCTATTATTCAGCTACTAAATGGCAAAGCCACTAAAACAGAGACTGGGCTGATGTCAACCCCATATTCTTTGCATGATGCCATGCCATGCATGCTGCCTCCCTCACCCCATATTACCCTGTACTATGATTACTTAGGAGCTCTGGTAGCATAGTGGCTAAGACACTTGCCTGCTAACCAGACGGCTGGCGGTTCATACCCACCAGCCACTCCTCGGAAGGAAGGTTGGGCAATCCTACTTCCGTAGTGATACTGCCTCGGAAACCCCAGGAGGGGTCGCTATGAGTCGGGGCCGACTTGACGGCACACAACAACAACAGCATGATTACTTAGGCCTTATCTTCCCTCCTGAGTCTGTGAGTGGTACAATCAGCATGCTTGGCTGGTAACAAAAAATTTGATTGCACTCAGAGGCTGCTTGGAACAAAGGCCTGATGATCTATTTCTGAAAAATCAGCCATTGAAACCTGGAGGAGTACAGTTCTGCTTTGACACACGAGTCACCTTGAGTTGTAATCAACTCAGTGCTAATGGTTTCTCATTGATGACCTCCCTCCTAGACTATAAGTTACTTATGACCATAGACCATATAATATGCATTCTTCTTATTGTTGGGTGCCATTGAGTCAAATATAACTCATAGTGATCTCATGTGAGGCAGTACAAGTAACTCATGAAGTTTTCTTGGCTGTTATTTTTACAGAATTGAGCCATGGTGATAAAATGGTTATGCACTTGGTTGCTAACTAAAAGGTTGGCAGTTCAAACTCTGATTCCATGAAGATTATAACCAAGAAAATCCTATGAGACAGTTCTGCTCTGTTACATATACTGTATGAGTCCAAATTGACTCGAGGGCTCTTAACAACATTTATGGAAGCAGATCACCAGGTCTTTTTCCCTCAGAGCTGCTGGCTGGGTTTGAAATGCCACCCTTTTGGTTATCAGCCAAGTGTTTTAACCATTTATACCAGCAGGTGTGAGTAACCCCCATAATGTCTGCTGTAGTTTAAACACAAGAGATAGAAAAATGAGTCAAACATTTACAAGTGGCAGGAATTAGCAGCAGCAAGGGGTATAACTTTAAATGGGGCCCATGCTAACACTTGGACACCTGGAGAGGTTGCAGTTTTTAAGACATCTTAACTCTTAAGTTTTTAAGCATTTTACTGTCGAATTTGAAAATAACTTACAAGAAAACAGCATCTTTAAGAAAATTAAGGTTCCAGGCTAAGCTGAGTAAGCCAAATTTCAGCAATTACTGAAGAATTAACATGAAATCCTGGGGGAAAAGTAAATCTACAAGTGCTGAGATTTAGATATTCATGAGGGATCTGTCCCAGGACCTTGTCAAGTCCCCAAGTATCACTATAATATATAATTTCCCCATAAAATGCAGTAAAGTATAACTGAAATATTTAAATGATCCCTGTAGACCCCTAATGATTCTATAGAAGCAGAACTAAAGTCATTTATAATATTAACATAAACTCTGAATTGAGCATAGGTTGAAACCATTTTAATCATTGCTTTTCTTTTTTCCCATACAGAGCATATGGTAGACTCATTTATGTCTGAGTCATCACCAGCTTTATCCAGAACTTTGATTTTCTGGCAAAGAGCCATAAATTTTTAAAAACAGTTTCCCTTTTTCTTCTTCTCCATCATAAGCATTGGCAGTTGGTTTTCTTTGGAGGTCATTTTACATAAAAGATATTTAATCAGTTACAAATATTAACTTGACTTATAAGTTTAAAAAAAAATTCAGTGCTGCACTGCCAGCTAGAAAACATTTTGAAAGTTAGGCTTGTTTCTAGCTAAGTGATTAATTTCCTCATGATTCAATTTTTTTAGAGGTTTATACATTAATGTATGTTCAATGAGATCACTTGCCAGTTGTTGAAACTGCGAATGTTTAGTCTAGAAATACCAGAGATTGAATATATTATATAGTAGTTTTCTTTAATTCTTGCTTTTGTGTTTTTCAGTGTATCCATTAATAATAATAATAATAATAAAAGAATTTAATATTTTATTGGCCATGCATTTAGTTTATTTTCCTAAGACTTGTGATTTATATCACTGCTGATACTATGTCAAGAACTCAGTAAATGGTAAATATTTCATCAGCCTCATGATAAGGCACCACTATCATTTGTTCATAACTCTCCTTGGAACAGATGGAGATAATTTAAGATAGAGAACTATACAGAGCCACTCTGAATAGTCAATCCTACAAAAATAGAATTGCTAGAAGTAGGCCTCTATTCATGCTATTCCTAATCCTACTTTGGTATTGTTGTTGTTAGGTGCCATCATGTTGGTTCTAACTCTTGGCAATACTATGTATAACAAAACTAAACACAGCCCAGTCCTGCAACATTATCACAATTATTGGTGTGGTTGAGCCCATCATTGTAGCCACTGTGTCAATCCATCTCATGGAGGGTCTTCTCCTTTTTCACTGACCCTCTACTCTACCAAGCATGATACCTTCATCAAAGTCTGGTGCCTTCTGACAACATGACCAAAGTACCTGAGATGAAATCTGGCCATTCTTACTTCTATGGAATATTCTGCCTTTACTTCTTCTGAAACAGATTTGCTTTTTCTGGCAGTCATGGAATTTTCATTATTCACCAATATCACAAGTCAAATGCATCAATTCTTCAGTGGTCTTGCTTAATCATTGTCCAGCTCTCACATGCATATGGGACTATTGAAAATACCATGGCTTGAGTCAGGCACACATTAGTATTCAAAGTAACATCTTTGTTCTTTAATATTTTGAAGAGGTCTTTTGTAGCACATGTGCCCAGTGCAATACGTCATGTGACTTCTTGACTGCTGCTTCCATGGGCATTGATTGTGAATCCAAGTAAAATGAAATCCCTGACAACTTCAATCTTTTCTTCATTCATCATGATGTTGCTTATTGGTCCAGTTGTGAGCATTTTTGTTTTATGTTGAATGTAATATGTACTGAATGCTGTAATCTTTGATCTTCGTCAGTAAGTGCTTCAAGTCTTCTTCACTTTCAGCAGCAAGGTTGTGTCATCTGCATATAGCAAGTTGTTAATGAGTCTTCCTGCAATCCTGATGCCACGTTCTTCTTCATATAGTCCAGCTTCTCAGATTGTTTGCTCAGCATACAGATTAAATAAGTATGGTGAAAGGATGTACCCCTGAGGTACACCTATCCTGATTTTAAACTATGCAATATCCCCTTGTTCTGTTTGGACAATGGTCTCTTGGCCTATGTATGGGTTCCATATAAGCACAATTAAGTGTTTTGGAATTCCCATTCTTCACAAAGTTATCTGTAATTTGTTACAACCCACACAGGCATATGCCTTTGCATAGTCAATAAAACACAGGTAAACTTCTTTCTGGTAATCTTTGCCTTCATCCAAGATCCATCTGACATCAGGAATGATGTCCCTCATTCCATGCAATCTTCTGAATCCAGCTTGAATTTCTGGCAGTTCCCTGCTAATATGCTGCTGCAGCCATTTTTTAGTTATCTTCAGCAGAATTTTACTTGCATGTGATATTAATGATATTGTTTGATAATTTCCACATTGTGTTGCCTCACCTTTCTTTGGAATGGGCACAAATATGAATCTGTTCCTATCGATTGACCAAATAGCTGTCTTCCAAATCTTTTAGCATAAATGAGTGAGCATCTCCAGTGTTGCATCCATTTGTTGAAACATCTCAGTGGGTATTCCATCAATTGCTATAGCCTTGTTTTTTGCCTAGTCCTTCAGTGCAGCTTGGACTTCTTCCTTCAGTACTATCAGTTCTTGATCGTATGCTGTCTCCTGAAATGGTTGACCATTGACCAGTTATTTTTGGTGCAGTGACTCTGTGTATTCCTTCCATTTTCTTTGGATGCTTCCTGAATTGTTCAATATTTTGTGCATAGAAACATTTCTTCAATCTGGCAACTCAAGGCTTGAATATGTCTTTCAGTTCTTGAAATTTGAGAAATGCCTGGCATGTCCTTCTCTTTTGATTTCCCAACTCCAGATCTTTGCACAATTCATTATACTTTGGTCTTAGTACCACCCTATTACATTTACTAAGGAGCTCTGGTAGTATAGTGGTTAAGGCTGCTAACCAAATATTGGTGGTTTGAACCCACCAGCTGCTCTGTAGAAGAAAGATGAGGCTGTCTGTTTCCATAAAGGTTTGTAGCCTTGGAAACCGGACTGGGGTCACTGTGAGTCTGAATAGACTTGATGGCAGTGAGTTTGGTTTGGTTTTGAACTATATTTACTACACACACACATTTGTGTGTGCATGTGTGTGTCTTCAGTAAGAATTAAATTCACTCATGAGAAATTTTGGATAACTTCTTCTTGTTGTTGTTATTTATTTATTTATTTTATACTTATTTATTTTTTTTTTTTAATTTCAGACTCAATCTGGCTCCTTTAATATAAGTAAGTTACAAAACAGAAGCAGGGAAGCTGACTTAAAAACCTCATGTATAGACAGGCTGTTCCATTATTTGAAGGACACAATTTAGACCTCAGAGCTCCAAATAGCAGAGCTAATCAAGAGTGGTGTATGGTTCCTGACAGTATTTCTATGCCCAGAGACACAAAAGTCATTCTCAGTATTCACAGGAACACAATTATAGGATACTTAACAATGACCATCTCTGCAATGTCTCAAAATCTGGAAATATAAACCTTGAAGCTGAGAGAAATAAAGCATTCATCTTCTAATGTGAAAATGTCTACTGACTAGATAGATAGTGGCAAGAATATTCCATTAGTATTTAAAAAAAAAAAAAAAAAAAAAAAAGCTCACTGCCATCAAGTCAGATCCAACTCATAGTGATCTCTCCTTGGCTTTCCAAAGCAATATCAATAAGGAAGAAGATCGCCCAACCTTCCTTCCAAGGAGTGGCTGGTGGGTTTGAACTGCCAGCCTTCTGGTTAGCAGTCAAATGCCTTAGGCACTATGCCACCAGAGCTCTTTCCATTAGTATTAAGGGGTTATATTTCTCCAAATTCCTGCTTTAACATAAACATTATATATCTTCCAAGTAAAAATCTAATGTGTTAATTTCTTAATAAAAGTACAGTTCTTAATAAAAGGGATTCAATTAACCTTGCATTATCCTGAAAAAGTAAAACTACCCTTGTTCTTTAGTTGCTCTAAACAGATGCCACTATTATTTGTAGCAAAAACGCAATTACACCAGTCTTTATTATGTACAATGTACTATACCACATCTCAGTCATCTCTCTCTCCTTATCCTCTTACTTTGCTGTATTTTCTTCTTAGCACCTACTTGAAATTGTATGTTTATTTATTTTTTATTATATTTTCCACTAGAATTAAAACTCCATGAAAATAGTTACTGTAATTTTGTCTTAGTTACTGCTATAGCCTCAGAAACTAGAGTTGTAGTTAATAAGTAAATATTTGTTGAGTGTATCAATCAATGAGGGAATATCACCCAGTAAGGAATAGATCATTATGAACTGGTTGTATACCAGACAGGCCACTAAGATAAATATGACTAATATAGTAATTTTAGTTATTTCCCAAGTTCTAGTCTTCATTAAAAAATAATCTCGACAATGAAGTACAACAGGAAAATGATTATAATTCATTTAAGACTGCTATTACCTAATTGACATGGGATAATTAGTCAGGAAAATCAGTATTTTCATAACTGCATTTTATATTGTATACCAAGAATAAAATGCAGGATATTTAATGTTCAAACAATTGTCCATTCCATAATAAAGAAATGGAATATTGTGTGTGTGTGTGTGTGTGTGTGTATTTATAATAAACCAAATAACTAAAATAAAATGGTCTCTGTTAGTTAAGGTATATTGTACATACCTCTCAAATAAGATGTTTTCTATGTGTTAACAGACTGTATGTTTCTATGCCCAGAAACACAAAAGTCATTCTCAGTATTCATAGGGACACAATTACAGGATACTTAACAATGATCATCTCTGTAGTGTCTCATATAAATTGTTCTAAAGTTTAGACTTAAATTTTTCAGAAAATTTAAATAGATTGTTAAGTGTTCATTAAATACATTGTACATTTTAATTTTATAAAAGGATATCATTATATCACAGAAATATCAAAGAAATAGCATATCAAGGTGTTTATATTATTTTGTAAATTTTAATATTGATCCAAATTATCAATATGATATAAGAAGATCGAGTAATAGACTTTCATGTTTTGTGAATATTTGTGTTTTTACATTATGGAATAAGTCATCAAGCATTATGGTTCAGGCTATGTATCTCTTATCCTTACTGGTCTGTAACCAGGGAGCTCTGGTGGCATAGTGCCTAAGGCATTTGACTGGTAACCAGAAGGCTGGTGGTTCAAACTCACCAGCCACTCCTTGGAAGGAAGGCTGGGCAATCTACGTCCATTTTGATACCGCCTCGGAAACTCAAGGAAGGAGCACTATGAGTTGGATCCGACTCGAAAGTAGTGAGTTTGGTTTTGGTTTTTGGTCTGTAGCTACAGAGTTTCATCAAACATCCCTTCTTAGAAAGGATTAACATACTGGAAATAAAGAAGGCTAAGATTGTACATTTGTAACTCTGATCACATCCCAAAGAGAAATACACTTGATTTCAAATGTGTGTAAGATATAAATGACTGTATCATTCCAATATGGATAATTCAGAGTTAATCACATCTCCATAGAAATGAACTTATGCAAGATACAAATTGGTAGCAATTCCATATCCTAAAATATATTTTTGTTAATGATCATTTGTATTCATGCAATCGTAACAAAATTTACAGCTAATCATCTAAAAGTTATACGTTTGTATTTATACAATAACATTTACTTAAAACTTACTGAAATTTTATTGTGATTATCTTGCAATTAATCATTATAGAAAAGAGATATCACTCGTGCATTTTCTAAGTTAATCATATTGTATCATTTGTTCATACCAAGGTTTCTTTTACTTTATGTTCTTTGTTTTAATTCACATTTAATTAACACTAACAATTTGTTTAATGTGTGATAAATTAGAGAAAATATTTCCCAAGATAAGTGAGACACAACTTGTAAATATTACTTCCTTGTCTTTTGGAGAATTTGGTAGGATGAAGTTAAGCTTAAAGGGCTATTAAAGATGAAGGGGAAAGAAGAATAATCTACATTTCATATAGTCTGCCATGGTTTTTCACTCATCAGTAGTATATAATTTTTTTTTTTTTTTTAATGAATGTGTCTTTGGAAATCTATAGCTCTTGATGTTCTATAAATATTTTATCATATTATCTAGTTATATAACAAATAATATCCATTAATTCATCTATTTAATTAAGCAATCAAAATAGAAGTATGTATAAAATTATAAGGAAAGATAAATGAGGAAATTACTTCTCCCAAGGGCTGAAGCAAGGATGTGTGGCATGAATAGGAATGGATATGGCAAATGGAAGAAATAATATTAATAAATTCTGATCTAATTGATTGAACGTAAGTGGACTAATGTGATGGTAACACATTGTGTAATGACTGATTTTGACCGCATATCATGGTTTACATCTATGATATAGGTTTTTGTCTATTTTTAACTATTTAGGAAAAACTGTGGCTACAATGTAATAGCATTTTTATTTATTCCCTGTTAGTGCTTTCCAGGGTGCATAGAGTTCAAGAAAATCCCTTGATGACTAGCATAAGGTTAACTTTTGAAGGAGAATCAAATTATACATGTGCCATCTGAGGAGACACGTATATGTGAATGAGGCATGGAGGTCCAGTACACTCTTCATTGTGTGAGTGAAGAGCATATGCAAAGGCTGATTATCTGTTTGCAAATGGGCTTTCAGTCTATTCTACATCAACTGCAAGACTGACTTCTTTTTCCTTCCCTGGTTGTCCCATGATAACATACAGCAGCCTAAGTATTCACTAGTGTCAGAGTTAGGCCTATAGACCATCCAGGTCTCCTAAGAGTTAATTCTAGATGCCTACTTTTGTTTGCTTGCTCCACCTCCCCTTTTCTTTAATTAAAATTTTGCCTGTAAACATAACACTTAGCAAGAAAGTCAAGGGAATCATGAATAGTAACCAACAGAAGATATTTAGCTCAATGTTACATATAATCAAACCTGGAAGCAATCTCAAAATCCAAATATTTGGTAATGATTAATTTTAAAAATGATACATCTATAGAACAAAAAGGAGCTCTGGTAGCATACTGGCTAAAGCACTTGACTGCTAACCAGAAGGCTGGCGGTTCAAACCCACCAGCCACTCCTCGGAAGGAAGGTTGGGCAATCCTACTTCCGTAGTGATACTGCCTCGGAAACCCAAGGAGGGGTCGCTATGAGTCGGGGCTGACTCGACGGCACATAACAACAACAACAACATAGAACAAAAAAGGAGCTCTGGTGGTATGGTGCCTAAAATATTTGACTGCTAACCAGAAGGTTGGCAGTTCAAACCCACCAGCCACTGTGCAAAAGGAAGACTGGGCAATCTAATTCCGTAAATATTTACCATCTCAGAAACCCAAAGGGGGTCACTATGAGTTGGAATTGACTCGATGGCAGTGAATTTGCTTTTGGTTTATAGGATGAAATATTATATAGCTGTTAAAATGGTATTTTTAAAGTTTAACATAGGAAATGCACATGATAAGTAAAAATGAAGGATGTGATATTGGAAGAAAAGAAAGATCTAAATTTTGAGGAAAGTGTTTTCTAACTCAAAAAAATAGAAGGAACCATACCTTTTTAGTATTGTTGTTATTTGGTTGTTTCTTAGAAGTATTTTTTTTTTTTTAAATCATGATTTGGGTGAAAGTTTACAGAGCAAATTCCTTTTCCATACAACAGTTTGTATATATTTTGTTTCATGACATTGACTGCAATCCCATAATATAAAAGCTCTCTTCATTATGAGTAATTTTTTTTTTCTTATACATTCTTTTTCTTCTTCCATAATAATCATTGAATCATCCTTTTATAATCATGAAAAAAAGCTTTCTTAAAAATAATGTTTGAAGAAAGAGTTAATGCAGGAACTACTCTGTCACATAGAATTGGAATGAGTCAAAATCAACTCAAGCGCCCTAACAACAATATGGTATAAATTATGGTAAACAGTTGTTCCATTTCTCTTTGAAGATAAGAAAAAAGCATTCAGTCTGTAGCATTGTGGGAAAGATTTGTATGAATTTTTTCAATCCAAATAGTGTGATGAGCAGAGTCTACTGTATCTCTTACTAGAGATAATGTGAAATCAAACAAAAACTAGAATGACTTAAGCCCAATAAAGTTAATATGTGTGAGAGCACTTGGTAAATTATTTAGTGTTGTATGTATATTAGTTTTTAATATTATCTGGGACTGATGTAAGCAGCCTCTTCAGATCCTATCCAGCCTGTAATTACAATGATATACTTAAGAAAGTCATTTTTTTAGGTTTCAGACACTCATTGACTTCATATTGGGAGAATTTAGAGGTATTATTTAAGCCATAATTATTGCTTTAAAAATGTCACACAATCTGACCTTTACACAATGCAATCCGTTATGACATAGCAAATGATCTCTTCCACTACACCATTAGTTCTAATTGTGAGAACTACAAAATACTAATTAATGTGACATTCTGCCTCTGTATCTATTTCATGTCAGGCACAGTTCTAGTGTCCAATAATTCAGATTAATTAGATACAGGTTATATTTGACTATATGTGTTTGTAAATATTTAACTTCTAAATCCATTGTAATCTGCCTTCCATCTTCATTAATGTCTCTCTAACCATTTACCCATAAATAGTCAATGTCTTTTAAGTGATATAATTCATCACCTGCATTTCAGTCCTCATCCTACCTGATTTCTGGAGTTGCTCCTCTCCTTTATATTTTTTCCTGGTTATGCTCTTCTCTTCCTGACCATACACTGCAAGGATTTCTATACCTTAGTATTAGTAATCCCAAGGCTTCAGTCATTTTTCATCCATCTGCTCATCCATTCACATAACTTCAACCACATTATATTGACTGTCAACCAGACTCTTTCAGCTAGATGTTTCACTTTCATTATACCCCCACAACCCTTGCCAAACCTGCATCTTTTGTATTTCCTAACTCATTATTTGATGAAATTTCTCAGAGAATTATTCTTTACTGATACTGTTTTTCATTCCCCAACTCCAATTTTTCCTTACCTTGCCTCTTTTAATATTCTTCTTTAAAATGATTGCCAAGTCCACATGATCATCTTGTTTCTTACTGCCACCTTTTTACTTTAGACCCTTCTTCTTTTTCATATTGTTTTTCCTACTTGTACTGTGTCTTCACCTCACCACATAGACACATATACCTTCTCTAAAATATTGTGGTAGGTATCTTTCAAAAACATGGATCTAAACATATGACCATCCATGTTTTCTTGTTGCTCAAAAGATAAGCTGGATTGATTCTAGCTCTTGGTGACCCTATGTATTAGAAAGCATAATTGCTTCTTACAGTTTTCTTGGCTGTAATATTTACAGCTACTCTCTTTCTCTAAGGAGCTCTGGTGGTGTAGTGCCTAAAGCATTTGACTGCTAACAAGAAGGCTGGTGGTTCAGACCCACCAGCCACTCCTCAGAAGGGAGATTGGGCAATCCACTTCCATAGAGATACCACCTCAGAAACCCAAGGAGGGGTCGTTATGAGTCGGAACTGACTTGATGGCATTGGGTTTGGTTTGGTTTGGATCTGTCTCTCAGTTTATCATATTCTGGGAGCTTGTATCTTGCTGTGATATAGGAAGCCATGGCACTGGTATTTCATGTATCAGCAAGGTCACCTGTGGCAACAGGTTTCAGCAGAATTTCCAGACTAAGACAGACTAGAAAGAAAGACTTGGTGATATAATTCCCAAAAATTAGCCAATGAAAACCTTATGGACAGCAACAGAATCTCGAACAATATAGTGCTGGAAAATGGGTCCCTCGGGTTGGAAGGCACTCCATCTATGACTGGGGAAGAGCTGCTTCCTCATAGTGGAGTCGACCTTAATGATGTAAATAGACTAACATTTTCAAGATCTTCATTTGCTGATGTAGCACAACTCAAAATGAAAAGAAACAGCTGCAAACATCCATTAGTAATCAGAATGTGGAATGTACGTAGTATAAATCAAAGAAAGCTGGAAGTCATACAAAATGAAATGGAACACTTTACTATCCTAGGCATCAGTGAGCTGAAATAGCCTGGTATTGGCCATTTTACATCAAACTATGATACGATCTGCTATGCCAGGAATGACAAATGAAGAGAACCAGTGTTACAAAACAACATTCCAAGATTTATCATGAAGTACAATGCTGTCAGTGATAGGATAATATCCATAAGCCTATCAGGAAGACTAGATAATACAAAGATTATTCAAACAACCCAACTGCTAATGCCAAAAATGAAGAAATTGAAGATGTTTACAACTGCTGCAGCCTGAAAGTGATCAAACATGCAAGCATTGTTAATTACTGGTAAGTGGAATGTGAAATTTGGAAACAAGGAAGATGGATCACTAGTTGGAAAATATGGCCTTGGTGATAGAAATAACACCAGAAATGGCTTGATAAAATTCTGCAAGACCAATGACTTACACATTGTAAATACTCATTCTTCAACAACATGACAAGTATACACATGGACGTTACCAGATGAAATACACAGGAATCAAATTGACTCCATGTGTGGAAAGAGACAATGGAGATGCTCAGGACAAGACCAGGAGCCAACTATGGAACAGACCATAAATTACTCATATGCAACTTTAAGTTGAAGCTGCAGAAAATTAAAATAAGTCCAAAAGAACCAAAATACCACCTTGCCTTGATTCAGCCTGAATTTCATGAGCATCTCAAGAATAGAAGTGACACATTGATTTTAATGACCAAAGTACAGAACAGTTGTTTGATGGCATCATATATGAAGAAAGCAAAAGGTCATTGTGATTGGGAGTTGTGTGTCAACATGCCTGGACCACAATTCTGAGTTATTTAAGAAGTTATGATGTGGGTTATTCCCATGATGAGATTGGATATATATGTTTTTAGCAGCCAGTCCTTTGAAAGAGAGTTTCTCTAGAGTTGTGGCCTGCTTCTAATTTATTTATGGACATCCCAGGAAAAAGAGACACTTTTGTGTGGATATGGATGCTGTTGTGGTGCCTACAACTGTCCATGAGTGAACAACTCACCATTTGGCCTGGTGATCTTGGATTTATCATTTGTCAAAGTCAACAGCCAGTATACTGCCTGCCAACCTTGAGCTGTCAGCCCCTGCAGCAATGTGAGTCTGGAAAAGCCTCCAGCTTGACATTTGATCCAAGAACTTGGGACTTTCCAGCTTCTATAATTGTGTGAGCCATTTTCCTAAGATAAATCTCTTTCTCTCTCTCTCTCTCTGTCTCTCTCTCTCTTTCTCTATATATAAGCTTTACTGGTTTTGCTTCTCTAGAGAACCCAGCCTAACACAGTCATTAAAAAGAAAAGGAAGAAAGAAAAGCCCAACATGGATGTCAGAAGAGACTTTGAACCTTGCTCTAGAGCACAGAGTAGCTAAAGCAAATGGAAGAAATGATAAAGTAAAAAGCTGAACAGACAATCTAAAGGGTGGCTCAAGAAGAGTAGGCAAGGTATTATAATAAAATGTCCCAAAACCTGGAGTTAGAGAAACAAAAGGGAAAAGAGTCAGTATTTCTCCAAGTGACAGAATGGAAGAAAACATTTAAGCCTCGAGTTGCAATATTGAAGGATTCTTTTGGCAAAAAACTGAATGATACAGAAAGCAGCAAAAGAAAATGGAGGGAATACACAGAGTCACTGTATCAAAAAGAATTGGTGAATGTTCAACCATTTCAGGAAGTCACATATAATTGAGAACCAGTAGTACTAAAGGAAGAAATCCAAGCTGCACTGAAGGCATTGGCAAAAAACAAGACTCCAGGAATTGATAGAACATGGATTTATAAGCCTCAACAAATGGATGCTGGAAGTACTCATTCATCTATGCCAAGAAATTTGGAAGACAGCAACCTGGCCAACTGACGAATAGATCTACACTTGTGAACATTCCAAAGAAAAGTGATCCAGCAGGGTGTGGAAATTATCAAACAATATCATCACTATCACATACAAAAAAAAAAAATTGCTTAAGTTAATTCAAAAACAGCTGCAGCTGTATATCAATAGAGAACTTCTAGACATTTAAGCTGGCTTCAACAGGGGACATGGAAATGGAGATATCATTACTGAATTTAGATGAATCTTGGTTGAAAGCAGTGAATACCAGAAAGATGATTACCTGTGTTTTATTGACTACACAAAGGCATCCAGCTGTATGGGTCATAGTAAATTATGAGTAACATTGCAAAGAATGAGAATTTCAGAACAATTAATTGTATTGATGTGCATTCTGTACATAAAACAAATGTCATTTCAACAGAGCAAGGGGATACTACATTGTTTAAAATTGGAAAAGGTGTGTGTCAGGTTGTGTTCTTTCACCATACTTACTCAATCTGTATGCTGAGCAGATAATCCTAGAAGCTTGACTTTCTGAAAAAGAACACAACATCAGGATTGGAGGAATTCTAATTAACAACTTATAATACACAGATGACACAACATTGCTTGCTGAAAGTGTGGATGACCTGGAACAGTTACTGATGAACATCAAAGATTATAGCCTTTAATATGGATTACATCTCAACATAAAGAAAGCAAAAATCCTCACAACTGGACCAATAATCAACATTATGATAAACAGAAATATTGAAGTTGTCAAAGATTTCATTTTACTTGGATCAACAATCAGTGTGTGTGGAAGCAGCAGCCCAGACAACAAATGATGTATTGCAATGGGCAAATCTGCTGCAAAAGATTTCTTTAAAATCTTAAAAAAACACAGTTGTCACTTTGACATCTAAGGTGTGCCCGACCCAAGCCATGGTCTTTGCCATCTCCTCCTATACATGCAAAGTTGGACAGTGAAAAAGGAACACTGAAGAAGAATTCACACATTTTAATTTTGGTGTTGATAAAGAATATTGAAAATACCATGGACTGTCAGAAGAACAAATCTATCCTGTATAGCCAGAATGCTCTTTAGAAGTGAGAATGGTGATTCTTCATCTCAATTACTTTGGAGGTGTTATCAGGATGGACCAATCCCTGAAGAAGGACATCATGCTTGGTAAATTTAGCAGTTCAGTTAGAAAGAGGAAGAAGATCTTCAACAAGGATTGACATAGTAGCCGCAACAGTGGGCTCAAACATTATTACTATTGTGAGGATGACACAGACCACACAAGGTTTTGTTTTTATATACATAGGGTCATGAGGTTTGGGAACCAACTCTGTGGCACCTAACAACAATCTGTTTGTGCCACCCAGGGACCTGCATAAAGATACAAAAAAAAAAAAAAAAAAAAAAAAAAAAAATCCCGCTTGAACTACCAGCCTTCTGGCTAGCAGTCAAATTCCTTATTTGACTGCCACCAATAGATAAGACATTATTTTGGAATCTAAATTCTAGCTGAATGATCTAACCATGTTTGCTACCTACCCTCTTCATATGAACTTTTTTTTTTTTTTTTTTTTTGCCCCATTTCTCATCATATCATGCATTCACATGCTTTGGTGTCTGTTCTAGTGCTGCTCTGACAGAAATAAACCACAAATGGGATGCTTGAACAAACAGGAGTTTATTCTCTTACAATTTGGAGGTTATAAGTCCAAGTCAGTGCTGTGCTCTAGGGGCTGGGTGAAAGCCCCTCAACCTTGGGCTTTAACTCTGCCTCCAGCTCCCAGTCCACTGAAGCTAGAGGCTTTTCTTCACTCAGACAGGTGCTGGCTGCTGAGGCTGACAAACCTGGGGTTGACAAGTAAAAAGGAACAGTCCTGATGTTACCAAACCACACGGCAAGCCATTAATTCAAGTCTATTGAAAGTCTCAAGCTCAGCAGAACATGGCAGGCTGCTGAACGACAACACAGTTACATGCAGGGTCCAAGTGTGCCATAAACTAGAGACCGTTCCCAAAGCTGCTGCTTATATACAGGAAGCAGACCACGTACCCAAAGCAGCTACTCAGCTGCTTATGGTAGGTTCCACCATGGAGTTGATTGCCAGTCTCATCATGGGGAATAACTACCACCAGCTGCCCAGCCACTTAACTGGGCCCAGCCAAGTTGCCCCACAAATATAACAACCACAATTCCACCCCTGGTCAACTTGGCACCTGTACAGATCTTCAATGGTTAGTATCTGTACAGATCTCTTTCAATGGGTGACTACAGTTCCTGAGTGGCGACCTCACTTTCTTGGCCTGGTGGGCCCTATTCCTCTCCTTCTTGGGCATGGGAGCCCTACCCCTTTACTCTTGGGCAGCGGCTTCACTTCATCCCACTAGCTTACATGAACAATCAGCCCCACACTCCAAATCCAAGTTGGTGAAGCTCTGGCTCGTTGAAACCTAGGAGGCTTGGTGGTTCTACCCCCAAAGGCATGGTCCTACCCTTGAGGCTGAGGTAGCTCTGCTTCTGCCAATTAATGCCCGAGGGCAATCCACTCTGCCAGGAATCTTCCTGCCAAAAGGACTGTCAGCTTTCTTGCTCTGTGGGCTGGCCAACCTGCTATTCCATCTCATGCCTGTCTCTTCTACCAATTAATGCCCGAAGACAACCCACTTCACCAGGAAATTGTCTATCCAATGGCACCCAACTTTCTCCTCCATGGGCTGGTAATAGTGGTAACAGCCTGTTACTGTTTAATGCCGGTCTCTGGGCTCTGCTACTACCATCTCTCATTCTGGTCTCTCGGCTCTGCTGCTGCCATGTCTCATGCTGTATACCAGGGTCTCTTTGCCAGGGTCTTGGGTCAAGGATGCACTCCACTCCTGTTTCCACATTTTAATTATCTGTCAGAGCAGCACCCCACTCTCTCAGTACCATATTCTGTTTTGGTTACCTAGTGCCGCTCTGACAGGAATATACCACAAATGGGATGACCTTAACAAACAGGAGTTTATTCTTTTACAGTTTGAAGGCTACGTTCAAAGTGCCAGGCTCTAGGGCTGTGTGAAAGCCCCTCAGCTTGGGTTTCAGCTCTGCCTCTTGCTCCTGGCCCACTGAAGCTAAAGGCTTTTTCTTCACTCAGCTGCTGGCTGTTGAGACTGACAAGCCCAAGGCTGACAAGTAAAAAGGCACAGTCCTGATGTTACCAAACCACACAGCAGGCCATTAGTTCAAGTCTGTTGAAAGTCCCAAGCTCAGCAGAGCATGGCAGGCTGCTGAATGATGACACAGTTACACGCAGTGTTCAAGCGTGCTATAAACTAGAGACTGTTCCCAAAGCTGTTTCTTTTATACAGGAAACAGACCACATCCTTAAAGTAGCTACTCAGCTGCTTATGGTAGGTCCCACCATGGAGTTGATTGCCAGTGTCATCATGGGGAATAACTACCACCAGATGCCCAACCACTCAACCAGGCCCAGCCAAGTTGACACACAAATATAACCACCAGTCTTTCCCTATTCCTTCTTCATATGTGGTTCTATAGGGCCTGATCCAGATTGTGCCATTTCATGTGCCCTTTAAGATTCCAAACTACAGTCACCTTCACTGTTAAGTCTTTTGCCTCCTCTCCCCAGGTAGAAGTAAATGAAATTAATCACTTCCACTTCTAAGACTCATTCATTTTTATCAACCAAAAAAGGGAAGACCCTCAATAAGATCGATTGATACAGTGGCTGCAATGATGAGCTTAGGTGTAACAAAGATTGTAAGTTTGGCACAGTACCAGGCAGTATTTCATTCTCTTATACATAGGGTCACTGAGTCAGAGCTGACTCGACCACACCTAACCACAACAGCAGCAACAACTTATAAGTTTTATTCATTTTTACATACCTCTAGCAGAGCACATTGTATTGTATTATTCATATATCTCTTATTCTAAAATGAAATTGTTCATAAAGTTGTCCTCATTAGCTGCTCATAGAATATGGTCAATCTTCGATACAAAGCTTTTGTTTATACATTACTAGTTCTTGCACTTTCAAAGTACCTTTGCCTCCATAGGGGCAAGAGTGAATAATTGTAACTGGTATCAATGTCATAGTACAGGTTGGCAAGATTCCACAAATCTTGGAATAAGCACCCTTGTCATATGGAATTCCACTTTGCCAAAAACCCTGAGTCTACACAAAGCAGTACGAACCTAGCATAGCAACCATGCTGAAGGTATCCAGCTCACTCATCTGAACAGCTTCCTAACTTCATTTTGTGGGTTCAATGGATGATAGAACAGTGTAGCTAGCTATCTGCATAGCACGTGAAGGATATTCCAAGCCTGTCATATAGAACAAGTGGCTTGTGCTATGAAAGGTCATCAAATTTTAATATATTTTATGTTTTTAAATAGAAGATAAAACGGAAGAAGAGGAGAGCAAGGGTTGTGGATACATGTTCTCAGTTTAAGGGCTTTAGTTTAGATATAACTTTTGCTATCATCACAAATCCTTTACTTATCAAGAAAGAACAAAGCGGTAAGGATTATATGAGTTACATTTATGATGTTTGCTGGTACATGTTAAGATGTAGGAATACTAAACACTGGAGAAATATAAGAAAAAATCCTCTGCAGTTTTGGATATTGCCTTTGCCCAATCATGTAAAAACTTAAATGCACTGCTGCATCTAGACAGTAATACAACCCTGTGAAGTTCACTATAGTACAGTTGTTTTAAGTGAAAATAAAATAGTACAGTTTTCACCTGTCTGAATCTAGTAATCCTTTGGATACTTTAAATTTGTTAAATATTTCAAAAGTAAATACCTATCTGTTTTTTTAGTACTAATATAATTTTGTATAGGAGCTTTGGTGGCGTAGTGCCTAAGGCACTTGACTGCTAACCAGAAGGCTGGCGGTTCAAACCCACCAGCCACTCCTCGGAAGGAAGGTTGAGAAATCTACTTCTGTAGTGATACTGCCTCGGCAACCCAAGGAGGGGTCGCTATGAGTTGGGCCCAACTCGACGGCACATAACAACAAAACAACATGATTTTGTATATCAAGTAGCTTGAAGATCTTCCCTCCCCCCACCATGCAAGCTTCATCCACTGTTTTATCAACAATATAGGCTTCAGGCACTTTGTAAAGTTGAGTTGGGATAAATGAAAGTTCCTTGTTGAGTTGGTAATCATTCAGGTATTCAGAGTAAAGAGGAGATCATATTTTAATTTAATTTCAGTGCCTTAAGATATTTTTCCTTATGGGGTCTATTACCATTCTCTGTTTACATATCCATTTTTTACAAAATCATACCTACTCTTAATACATTTGAAATCAAGCTTTGCTAGATCTGGGTGATACATATTGCTTCCTTCTGCAAGAATCTCTTGAGTTATATGAGGGCTTGCTCATTATGACATATTCAAATGCTAAATGATTTATAGATGAATAGAGATACAGTTACTCCAAAGGCCTTTTCTTATATAGTCTATTAATTCTGACAAATTTTCCATCCTGTAAGTGTTTATAACTTGAATGCAAGCTCTTTGATGACAAAGTTGATGCCTTACTCTGTAATTCCCAAATTTTATTGACATATTTTGGGTTAATTATTAGGTGCTAAATAAAAATTGGCATTGCCTTTCCATATAGTCCATAAAGCTGAAGGCTGGCTATGCACATACCTGTTTTCCAAAGGAAAGTAACCAGAAGCAGGAGTTGCCACAAAAGCATGTGTCTTAACTACCAGGAAGACAATTCCCTGGACTAGATATTGTATTCTAAGCAAAAGCCAAATGCCTACAGAATGAAACAGAGGTCAACATATTGAAAGAGTGTGGTGCCATAGCCTAGGCAATATGATCACTCGACTGCAGCAGTGAATTTTTTATTTTTTATTTTTTTATAGTTAGTACTGGATCATAAATAGACTTTAGTTATCAGATGGGAAAAGGAGATTTATCATCAGAATGCTAGGTATCTCATAAAATGAAGGAAGGTAGGAAGAAGCAGTTATAGCAAATGGGCAGAAAGCAAGAGGACCCAGATAACAGGCAACTAGAATGGATGTCTACCATGACTGCTTGTTGGATGCTACCAGGAGACATTGTCATCATACACCACCACAAGATTTAACTACTTTTTTTGACTGAGATTAATGCTCTCATCAGAAGTTTCCATTTACTATAGGGTGGAGAGAGAGAGAGAGAGAGGAACTTCCTTCCCAATGGCTTACCTAATGAGAGTAATTCTGTATCTTACCAATACTTCATACAGTGAGAATTTCCCACAAGTAGGCGAAGTGTTGGACACCCAAAATAAATAGACAACTGTACTGTCTGTATTAAGTCTTCTTATATGTGGGTTTTATTTTTGAAATATATATATTCTGTAGTAGATAGGAGAAAAATTTAACTGGAGAACCAATTAGCAATATAGAAAATAAATACAATATGAAGAAAAGTGGTAAAAGAAAAATAGAAAAAAGATGTTGAGAAATAAATACAGATTGACTAGTATCACAGTTTCTGGTGCTTAAAGCAATACCATCTACTTGCAAAGGAAGAACAAGAACTTCCTTCATCAGTGGTGTGCCTGGTGGGTCATATTCTATGACATGAATGAGAGAAATTTCAGTCCCTTGAGACCTGGCTCTTCCTTTGTCAAAAGCATTTCACCTGCTTTTTACTTCCCCATACATATGTCCTTGTTCCAACACTAGAGATAGCTTCGTCATGCTTTTTTTCCTTGACACCTGAACAACTTTTAAAAATAGTTGTCATTGTGAGGTGCCATCAACTCAGCTCCAACTCATAGCAACCCTATGTATAATAGAATGAAATACTTTAAAAATAGAGAAGCCCCTTTTTACCCATCTTTGTATAATCTCTATCTTTATCTATCTATATAAGCAAGAGAAACAAATCAGTTGCCCTGAAGCAATTACAAAGCATGGCAACCCCGTATGTGCTGGAGTAGAACTAGGCTCCATGGGGTCTCTGGTGACTGATCACCAGGCCTTTCTCCTGAGGTAACTCTGAGTGGATTCAAACTACCAACCTTTTGGTTAGTAGTTGAGTGTTTAACTCCATCACCTAAGGGTACTATATTTCTCTCTCTCTTGCTATATATCTATATGAACTTTATGATATGTGTTCTTATAATACACTAGAAAAAACATACATTAATCAATACAAATTAAGTCAGATTCATGATTGCTTAAATTTTAGGTAAAATCTAGCATCCATGAATATTACACTTACAAAAGACCAAGTTTAATATCTTCTGAAATGTTTACACAAAGACTTTTCAACAGAATCACCCTTTTAGTATCTCCAAATCCTTTTCAGCTCAAAGAAGGAAATCAGTCCATAGAGCTGGCAAAACGGGAAAGGGGCTAGATATTTCTTGCTTGCTCTTACAGCAGCAATAGGAAAAAATCCCTTAGGGAACTGTACCAACTTGTTACGGATGAGTTCCCTTTAGCTGAAACCATTCATTGTCGAGGGATTGAGGTTTTCTGCACTATGTTATTTAAAATTGCCTCAGCAGTAATTCCTTCTTGCTTGGATTTCATAAACTTCCCAAGACAGAAGCATGACTTCCCTAGACTGTCTTCATCTTAAATACATTAGCATAGTGGGTGCTCCAGGGCAGAATGCTGTTTTAGACTAGCCTCCTCCGCCTGTTGGTTAATCATTCACACCAATATGGGATTATAAAGATACTGAGGTTTTGTGCTTTGGTTGCTTTCTAAATCTAGTCCTTGAAAATATAGGCTAAGTAAATAGATGAACGGATGTGTAAAATACCAATTGTTACACTGTTTACACTAATGCTTTGCATTAAGAAAACAAATGCCAAGCTGCCTGAAGTCTGCAAATAATAAAAACGCCTTATTATACACTTAAATACTCACTTGCCCTTATCTAAAATGAATCCATACACAGTAGTACAAGCAACTGCCTGCACTTCATTACCCACTGAATTCTTTATAGTGTGTTCTAAGCAGTGTTTGGGAAACCTGCTGGAGTGCAGTTTGGCTCAGCTGGTCCACAATTTTGAACACTTACAGCTGGTATCAGCAAAGCAAGTACATAGCCTGTTTCTCCATAGGATTTTCTAGGTTACACTGCATGACCTTATTAATAAGCAAACTATGGACAGCACCCTTTTTACATCATAGATAATATTAGCATTTTAATTCACAGATAAATAATATGCCATGTATATGGAAAATTCAAGGTCTTTATCATTTATTACAGAAATCTCAGAGATCTGGATAATGCTCTAGTATTTCAGAATCTGTACCATGGGACTGCCACATATAATGGCAAATATTGCTGAACTGATACATTGCACAAGTTATCATTGTTATTTCCATTTACTTAGAAGAAAATTGGGGATATAAAATTATTGGGTCCAGGATAACCAGCTGCTTTAGTCTCTATGCATTAGACTAATTTTTCCATTTATAGAATTTTATATGAATGCATTCATACAGTAAGTATGTGTCTGGCTTCTTTAACTTGGTGTGATACTTTTTTCAGTTAATCCAAGTTGTTGGATTAGTCAACCATTGTTTCTTTTGTTTTTATTACTGAGTACTATTACCTTGTGTGGATATACCACAGTTTGTTTATCCATTTACCTAGTGATGAATATTTGGGCTGTTTTCAATATTTGAGCTGTTGTGAAAAAGTTGTTATGAACATTTATCTGCAAGTCTTGTGTGAACATATGTTTTCATTTTGCTTGCATATGTAACTATGAGTGAAATTATAAGTACTATGAAATGCATGTTTACCTTTATAAGAAGCTGCCAAACTGTTTTCCAAAGTGGTTTTACCACCCTTAAAATTGTTGAGTCAAGAAAAACGATGCAAGAAGGACAGACACATGCTAACACACAGGTTAATTTAAAACATCTCCATTCCAAAACACAAATTTTTCATTTCCTAATAATTGCACCTTGAATAATTAAGTCTTTCTGTCCTATTTGACATAGAAGGATAAAGGCATTATTTTTGCCTATTACTTTGAGGGTGCAACTTGTCTTATCATGTATAAATGAAATAGAAGCCTTTTACAGTTCTAGTGTACAATGATGGCTGAATTTTACTGTAAGGAGCAATTTTGTAAAAAAGATGATAGTTTGGGACATGATAATGGGAAAGAAAATTAAGAAGGTGAAATTGGTACTGAGAATGATCTGAGCCCCAGTTCTCTCCATCAAAAAAAGTGGACATAATAAAAATGGCAGCTATCTCTTGGCATGTCATGTGAATTAAGATTTAGGAGTTCCTTAGTGGAAAACATTTTATAACTGGTAAAATTTTTCATTGGATTCATTGAAATGCCAGTTTCCAAGAAATCCATTTTGAAAAGAATAGTACAGAGTGAAAATTACCAGGTAAATTGGAGAGAATTTTTTCTCCAATGCAAAATTTCACTTCTAATTTAAACTTATCAGAAATTCATATAATCTCTTGCTCTCGTGCTTGCTCCAGAGGCATCAGCATGGGAGCCTGGGGGATGTGGACCTAAGCAGGTGACACTGTCACAGAGGGAGAGTGACACCAAGGGACTATGTATAAAATTTTTGTGCAGTATTTCAGCAAAAATGTATATATATATATATATATATATATATATATTTTAAAATAGAAGTATCCCTACAGTTACTTATAACAACCAAAATGGTTTTTTATAAGCCCAACTTACATCTACATCTGTCACTATACCTATGAGGCTAAAACTCTATGCTTATTTATTTTTAAAACCTTCTAAGGGGCTCTAGTAGCACAGTGTCTAAGGCATCTAACTGCTAACCCGAAGGTTGGTGGTTCAAATCCATCAGCCACTATGGAAGTAAGACTGAGTAATCTGCTTCCATAAAGATTTACTGCCTCGGAAACCCAATGGTAGTCGCTATGAGTCGGAATTGACTTGATGGCAGTAGGTTTTTTTTTTTTTTTCAGTTAATACATCCCAGTAAGCTCTTATTATAAGCCAGTGATGCTTCAAATCACATTCTTTCACCTGCATTCTCTACAAGCATGTTATTGTTTTGCTGCTGTTGTTTTTATAGTCACTAATTTTGTCAAATTTTCTGGTGTTTTTGCTACAATGTTGTGGTAAGTACTATTTCCAAACCTATATAATTTTTTTTTTTTAGAATAAAGTAGTAATTAAAGGAAAAGAAGAAGGAAAATCAAAAAAGGTTTCTGCTCTGTTACCAATAAATTAACTTGTAATTCAATGTAGAAATATTTTACAAAACAGTTTTATTTTTTCTTTTGTTCCCTGGTGCCATCTAGTTGGTTCCAACTGATAGCAACCCTATGTACAACAGAACAAAAACACTTCTTGGTTCTACACCATCCTCACAATCATTGTCATACTTGAGCCCATCATCTCAGCCACTGTGCCAATCCATCTCATTGAAGAATTTCCCTTTTTTTTGCTGACCATGTATGTTACATAGCATGACATCCTTCTCCAGGAATTGGTCCCTTCTGACAACATGACTAAAATAAGAGAGATGAAATCTGCTCATTCTCACTCCTAAGGAGCATTCCTATTGTACCTCTTCTAGGACAGATTTGTTCATTCTTCTGGCATTCCATGGTATTTTCAGTATTCTTTGTCAAAACCACAATTTATATGCATCAATTTTTCTTCAGTCTTCCTTATTCATTGTCCAGCTTTCACATGCATATTAGGCTGTTGAAAAGATTAAGGCTTAGGTCAGGTGTACCTTACTCTTCAAAGTGGCATCTTTGCTCTTTAATATTTAAAGGAGGTCTCTTGCAGCAGACTTGCTCAGTACAATACATCATCTGATTTCTTGACTGTTGCTTACTTGCATGGGCACTGATTATGGATCCAAGTAAAATGAAATCCCTGACAACTTCCATGTTTTCTCCATTCATTGTGATGTTATTTATTGGTCCAGTTGTGAGGATTTTTGTCTTTTTTATGTTGAAGTAGGATCTGTAGTCTTTGATCTTCATCAGTAAGTGCTTCAACTCTTCTTCACCTTCAGCAAGCAAGGTTGTGTTATCTCATTTTGCAGATTGTTAATGAGTCTTCCTCCAAACCTGATGCCACATTCTTCTTCATATAGTTCAGCTTCTCTGAGTATTTATTTGCTCAGCATACAGATTAAATAAGTATGGTGAAAGGGTACAATGCTGACAGACAGCTTTCCTGATTTTAAACCACGCAGAATTCTCTTGTTCTAATGACTGCCTTTTGGTATGTACACGTTCCTCATGAGCACAATTAAGTATTCTGGCATTTCCATTCTTTACAACGTTATCCATAATTTGTTAGAATCCACACAGTTGAATGCCTTTGCTTAGTAAATAAAACAGAAGTAAACATCTGTGATTCTTCGCTTTCAGCCAAAATCCTTCTGACATCAGCAATGATATCCCTTATTCCATATCCTCTTCTGTATCCAGCTTGAATTTCTGCCAGTTCTTTGTCAATATACTGCTGCAACCATTTTTGAATTATCTTCAGCAAAATTTTACTTGCATGTGATATTAATGATATTGTTTGATAATATCCATATTCTTTTGTATTACCTTTCTTTGGAATGGGCTCAAATATGGATCTCTTCTAGTCATTTGGCCAGCTGGCTGTCCTCTAAATTTCTTGACATAAAAAGGTGAACACCTCTAACACTGAGTCTGTTTGTTGAAAATCTCAAGGGTATTCCATCAATTCCTGGAGCCTTTTTTTTTTTTTTTTTTTGTCAATTCCTTCAGTGCAGCTTGGATTTCGTCCTTCAATGTCATCAGTTCTTGATCATCTACTTGCTGAACTGATTCATTGTTGGCCAGTTCTTTTTGGTACAGTAACTCCATGTATTCCTTCCACCTTCTTTTGATGCTTTGTGCATCATTCAATATTTTCCCATTATTTTATTTTAAAAATAAACAAAACAAATTCACTGCCATCGAGTCGATTCTGACTCATAGCAGTCCCCTCTGGGTTTCTGAGGTGGTAAATTTTTATGGGAGTAGACTGCCCAGTCTTCCTTTTGCAGAGTGGTTGATGGGTTTGAACTACTAACCTTTTGGTTAACAGTCAAGTGCCTTAGGCATTATGCCACTTCTTGTTGTTGTTATGTGCCTTGGAGTCAGACTTGAGTCATAGCGACCCCTCCTTGGGTTTCCGAGGCAGTATCACTACGGAAATAGATTGCCCCATCTTCCTTCTGAGGAGTGGCTGGTGGGTTTGAACCACCAGACTTCTGGTTAGCAGTCAAGTGCCTTAGATACTATGCTACCATAGCTCCTATTTTATTGCAGCCCAAACCTTGAATGTTTCCTTCAGTTCTTTCAGCTTGAGAAATTCCAAGTGTATTCTCCCTTTTTGATTTTCTAACTCCAGGTCTTTGCACATTTCATTATAATATTTTACTTTGTTTTCTTGAGCTTCCCTTTGAAATCTTCTGTTCTATTCTTTGACTTCATCATTTCTTGTATTTGTCTTAGCTGCTCTACCTTCAAGAGCAACTTTCAAAGCCTCTTCTGACATTCATTTTGGTCTTTTCTTCCTTTCCTGTCTTTTTAATGCCCTTTTTCTTTCTTCATGTATGATGTCCTTGAAGTTATCCCACTATTTATCTGGTCTTTGGTCATTGGTGTTCAATGAGTCAAATCTCTTCTTCAGATGGCCTCTAAATTCAGGTAAGATATACTCATGGTTGTATTTTGGCTCTCATGAGGTTTTAATTTTCTTCAAATTTAGCTTAAGTTGCATATGAGTAACTCATTCAAGCCATGGCCTTGTTCTGACTTATGACACTGAGCTTCTCCATCACTTGTGTCCACAGATGTAGTCTATTTGATTCCTGTGGATTCCCTTTGGCAAGATCCACATTTATCATGTTGAAAATAGTATTTGCAATTAATAAGTCCTTGGTTTTGCAAGGATGATGTGATCATTGATGTTATTTTTTTCACCAACGTCATATTTTCCAATTGCTGATGCTGCTTGGATTCATACTTTGTATATTCTCCATTCTGATGATTAATAGATATTTGCAGCTGTTTCTTCTCATTTTGAATTTTGCCACGTCAACAAATGAAGGTCCCAAAAGCTTTATTCTATCCATTAGGTTATTATGGTTGACTCTACTTGGAGGTGGCAGCTCTTCCTCAGTCATATTTTGAGTGCCTTCCAACCCGAGGGGCTCATCTTTGAGCACTATATCTGATAATGTTTACCTACAGTTCATAAGGTTTTCAGTGGACTATTTTTGCAGAAGTAGGCCTGGCTATGTCCTTCTCCCTAGTCTGTTTTAATCTGGAAGCTCTGCTGAAACTTGTCCACCTTGGGTAACCTGGCTGGTATTTGAAAAAACAGTGGTATAGCTTCCAGTATCACAACAGTAGGAGAAGTGATGCTTTGTTTTTATTATCAGTATTCATATAATCTAAGATATATTACATTTAAGCAATTTGACACTATATTTATCACATATTATTCTATTATCAAATTGATAATAAACTTTACTGAGAATGCTGTATGATTTGTTGCAAGAAGAGATCCATGGGGAGGTGACAACATGAGTTTCTTTACTGGGTGACACCAACCCTAGTGATTCCACTGGCTTTCTTCCTTGTACAAAGCATGAAACCAATGAGATCTGATGCCCTAAGTAATTGGTGGAAGTGATTATCTCACAGTGGAGAGGTCACTTTAGGGGCTTCAAAGTCAGTGGAGTGGATCATTCTTAGTCAAAGTCAGTGAGATAGATCATTCATAGACCTCTCTTAATGTGTCCTGGGAGAAGTGCACCTGGAATGCACTTTGTAAGCAAGAATGGCCAGACTTCATCTCACCTACTTTGGTCATATTGTAGAAGGGACCACTCTCTGGAAAAGGATATTATGCTTGGTAAAAAAGAGGCTCAGCGAAAAAGGGGAAGACCCTCTGTAAGATGGACTAACACAGTGGCTGCAGTGATGGGCTCAGGTATAGCAAGTATTGCAAGGCTAGCACAGGACCAGGGAGTGTTTCATTCTGTTGTACATAGAGTCACTATGAGTCAGAGCTGACTTGACAGCACCTAACAACAACAACTACAAACATCAACAACAAGCACTCAAACGGGATTACATTAAGCCTCAACTGCACTGTTGTTGTTATTATGTACAGTCGAGTTGCACCTGACTCATAGTGACCCCTCCTTGGGTTTCCAAGGCAGTATCACTATGGAAGTAGATTGCCCCATCTTCCTTCCAAGGAGCACCTGGTGGGTTTGAACCGCCAGCCTTCTGGTTAGCAGTCAAGTAACTTAGCTACTATGCTACCAGAGTTCCCGACCAGGGACGCCCAAAGCAGCACGCCAGAAGAGCAGGAGAAAGGGGATTAAAAGCCAGGAAGCCAGACAGAGGAACAGTCAGCCACAGGGACCAAGGTGGGGGTGATACGAGAGGTCTCTAACAGCAAGACAAACTTGTCTGTCAGTTTGTCCTACTGTGGTGACATGTAGACGTTGAGTTTTGAAGCTGAGCCTCTGGTGTTTAAAACCCAGTGGAATGCACCTGGTGCACAGGTAACAGCCCAGCTTATAGACTGAGACAGACTATGAAGAAGGAAGAGGCCATCCACTTCTCAAAGAATTGGCCAGGGAAAACCTTATGAAGAGCAAAGAAACACCGTTTGGTACATTACCGTGTACCTTTAGGAATAGTCCATTTAGGCTAAAAGGCTCTCAAAATAGGACTGGGAAAGAGCTGCAACATCTGAGTAAACCCAACCTTACTCATACTGATAAGAGAAAGCTTTGGAGACCTTCATTTGCTGATGTGGCACCACTCAGATTGAAGAGAAACAGCCGCAGACATCCATTAATCATCAGAACATGGAATGTACGAAGTATGAATCTAGGAAAATTGGAAGTTGTTAAAAAGGAAATGGAACGCATTAAGATTGATATTCTCGGCATTAGTGAGCTGAAATGGACTGGTTTGGGCCATTTTGAATCAGACAACCATATGATCTACTATGTCAGGAATGACAGTTTGAAAAGGAATGGCATGGCATTCATCATCACAAAGGATGTTTCAAGATCTGTCCTGAA
>NW_006921620.1:10722613-10739919 GCF_000298275.1 Orycteropus afer afer | reverse complement strand
ATAAGGAAGACCAAAGAAGAGTTGATGCTTTTGAGTTGTGGTGCTGGCGAAGAATGCTGAAAGTACCATGGACTGCTGAAAGAACTAACAGATCTGTCCTGGAGGAAGTGCAGCCAGAATGCTCCTCGGAATCAAGAATGGCCAGACTTTGTCTCATCTATTTTGGTCATGTTGTAAGAAGGGACCATTCCCTGGAGAAGGATGTCATGCTTGGTAGGGTGGAGAGTTGATGAAAGAGGGGGAGGTCTTCAACAAGATGGATTGACACTGTGGCTGCAATGATGGGCTCAAGTATAGCAGGGATTTGGGGGCTGGCGCGGGATCAGGCAGTGTTTCATTCTGCTGTGCATGGGGTCGCTATGAGTTGGAAACGACTCGACGGCACTTAACAACAACAACAACAATGTGTCACTAGACACATACTAGTTACTAGAGTTAAAAGTCTTTATCATATAGCCTAGATATGAAATAAACTTTAAAACCAGTTTTGAACAATGGAAACTATTGTTTTGAACAGTCCACTCTGCACTAGATTTTCTGGCTTTTGCTGTTGTCATTCTTTGATTTTCATAGGAATCTGTGCCAGAGTGTACACATTACAGGCAAACAAGTGCTCCTTAAAATTGTCCAAATAGACAAAATTTGTCTCTAGCCTGCTTTTATCCTCTTTTTAGCACTTCACTTGTCTGATCTGGCACTTTTAACTCATGTAGTAGCTTCAAAATTGTCATTTTTCCTCCAGCCCTCATTGATTCCCTTAAGGGCTTCAGCACTTTCCTCCTTATAATGCTACAGGCCTTTATAACAGAAAACCCTTTTTCATTATCTCAGATCACATAAATAACATAAAGGTGGTGGTAGAGGTGGTGGTGATTTGCCCTCATCCATTCCAACTCAGAGTGACCCAGTAGAATAGAGTAAAACTCTGCAATCTTTACAAGAATAGATCCTTAGGTCTTTCCTGCTAAGCCTCTGGTAGCTTCAAACTGCCAACCTTTTGGTTAGTAGCCAGTGATTAACCATTGTGTTCACAGGGCCCCTTATAAAAGGGTTAACAGATATCAAAGAAGTACACAAACACACACACACATACACACATGAGAGGTACTGTGTGAGAGACTGAGAAGCATAACTGAGGGTAGGAATTACTGATATCTGTATAAGGAACCATTAAAAACGTCAAGATCAAGGTAGACTCTGTGGATAAGACACATTAAAAGAATTAAAAGAATTGTAAAGTATTTTTGCATATTTGTCTATCATTTTTCTTCAGAATCATCCCATTTATAAAAGAATTTTAGATTTGATGTTTTCAGTCATCTGTAATAAAAAAATATATATAGCTTTTTCTTAAACCTAGTCACAACCTAGATTTTGATGAAGATTCAGTGAAAGACTGAAAATGTGGTGATTTTTGATCTATTCATTCACAACACAACAAATATTTGTTGAGTACCTACTATATTTTGTGCCTGGAAATAGAATAGCTGTCCAGAACTGTTTATTTGGTTTTTGCTTGTATTGATACTCTCAATTTGTCTGAGAGGTACTAGTACCTTTACGTATTTCCTATTCTAAAGATTTTTTGGGGAATTAGAAGTTGTCTAAAATTTACTGCTTTCAATAAAATCCTAAAATCTATCTTATTGGGAATAAGCAAAGCCATCTGATGCTTTGCATAGAAAATGAGAAGATCAAGGTGCAGAAACACTATAAGTTGTTTGTAGATATTGAACATTCACATCAAAAGTGTGAGGAAACCAGCGAAGTGTGAATAGTTATAGTCTATCTTTTAATTCCCCAAAGTATACAGATTCATTTTACCACACTATTATCTGTACCACATTTCTAGTTTTATTAGATTATTCCCTATTATGCCTGTCAAACAGAACTTTGCAATTTACAGAGAGACATTCATTTTCCTAATAATGTGGGTCAGAAGTTGTTGTTAAGATTCTCAAGTAATCAAATTTTGTTTCAGCAACTTACAGTGATTAGTCAGCAGCTGGCTTGGCTGAATATAAAGATGAGATATTTTGAACAAAATCAACCTTACTCAGAGAACTATAGAAGGGCCAAATTATGGTATCTTGAAATAGACACATGAATCAAGTGAATAGCAGTAGCCAAAGGACTATATTTTTTTAAAAGCTGAAAACTTTGAGCAAATTCCAAATCTTTAAACAATTGGTATAAGGGACTCATTTAAAACAGTCAAGTAGAAAAATGAAAATCAACAGAAAAAAAAAAAAGGTCTGACAAATGTTTGAGGTAAATTATAAGGACATGCTGGTCAATAATATTGAGTGCCACTTAGAAGTCTATATCAGATTATTAGTGTTTACTCTATTGGAACCAAATAATATTTTAAATTTGTCAGTAATTCTTATCAGGCTACCTTCCATATATTATGCAATTCAAGTGGTCTTTAAATTATTGTCAAATTCTACCTGAAAGAGAACTTTCACAAAGGACATGCAATTTATATCATCTAGAGTTACTGTCATTTCTAGGCTAAGTCCCATGGAAATTCATAACTTAAAAATGAAAGTCACAAAGATGCAACTGCCTTCATAATGCCAATGCAGCAGTTATAAATATTTCATGAACATTGCATGGGCAGGGGCAGATCTCCATTTTCATGAGTTAGAATTTGTACAGCTAAGTCTCTAGATTTTACTATTCATAATGCACAGTATGCCCTGTAGAGCATTCCATATAGTGCTTTTTTAATATTTATGTTTAATGAAGAAATTACTGTTATGAAAAAAAGAACAAGCCAAATATTTCTTGTGAAAATTATTAAGTTTTGCTGAATAGAGACAATAACAATCAACAGAAATCACCTCATTGCAGTATCTTAGCACATAAATGCCTAAGTTTTAGAGTAATACAGGATGAAAGACCAAGCCACCTTAAATCTAAATGAAAAGGTTCTTTCTAAAGGTTATAACTTTAGAAATCTCATCTTAAAAGAATTAGAAAGGTTAAAATGAAAAGAGCAACTTCCTTACATATAAAAATATTAACTAAAATTGATATACTTGCCTACTGTTTTATAATTTAAATATATGTCTATATTTTTCTGGGATTTTCTTTTATTCAAAAAAAAAAAACATTTAAACTTGCTAAGATAATATTACCAAGTTCAATAATGAATTGCTGTTGCATATTTTAAGATAATTTATCAAAGCACATTAGCAGTACTTGTCAGAATAAATTTTGTACTAAAAGTAATGGGGAAAAAAAGACTATTGTATGTATTGAAATCAAAGAACATTACTACAGCTAAGTTATTTTCAATGGGAAAGGATAGGTGATTGCCCTCTAAATGATAGTTGTCCCATGAGGAAATAAAAGCCTGAAAAATCACAGGAAACAGGTGCAAGAAAACGTTTATTCCTTGTTTTAAAAAATGAGCGTTTGATGTTTTATTTCATTTTTGTCATTTTGATCAATTCTTTTAAGTAGATGAGTGGAAAATTGCTGTGCAGATCTTGGTGACATTAACAGAAATAAAGTTACTGATCAGCTCATGCATAATCTAAGACTGCCTTTTTCCATATTAACATACAGTAGTATCTTGTTTAGATTGATTATCAAATCAAGCATGGATTTTCTTTGCAATACATGTCAATGAAACTGAGTCTTCTAATAATGAAAACAACAGACCAGAGTTAAGCCAGGAGTGAGCAAGTTGTTTTTTTTTTTTTTTTTTTAATTAGACCTGAACCAATGAGGTCACCAGAAAGCCTATAATATTTCCTGAACTTACCACCAGAAGTTTATGTTTTATCCCTGATATTATTTAACTGGAAGTGGGAAACACTTTCTTCCATTTGGTTCTTTGTAATTTTATTTCCAAAGACTCCCTTGAGGAATTTACCTTTATGTGATGAATTTGCAGTTCACTTGAAGTGTGTTAACCTTAGTTCCTTAATGAGTCTAGGTGTAATACTGAGGAGGAATTTGAGAAATATATCATGTAGCTCATTGTCAAGTTGGATTTTGTTTTGCACATCTCTGCTGTTGCTGTTGTTCTGATATACATTTTGATCACAATTCTTTAATTATGTTCTATATTTAACTGACCTATTTGAACAGGATCCAGAACTGGTGCGGAACATCTGTCGCTGGGTTAGACAAGCTGTTCGGGTTCCCTTTTTTGCCAAGTTGACCCCAAATGTCACTGATATTGTAAGCATCGCCAGAGCTGCAAAGGAAGGTAAGGATTAGACTTATATGGTTTTCCAATTAAATAAATATGGACCTGAATTATATACCATAATAAAGCATGACTTTTTCCATAAACATAAGTGTATTTCTTTCATATCTGGACTTAAGCTAGGACATGGATCCTGACTTTTGACTTGAGAACATGAGAACCTTTGTAACTTTTTTTGAATAAGCACTTGTTTCTTACACAAAGAATTATGTGACTAAATTGAAGTCACAGCAGTATGATCCCCTCCAAAATAAATGACCTCAAAATATAGCAATTAAGTAATAATAGCATTTAAAACTTTTAATAAGTAAAAAAAAAAAAAAAAATCAGTTTCCACAAAGTGAAATTGATTATAGGTTCCCTGTATATTTGATAAGGAGTCCTGATAATGGCGTGCTTAAGAGCTCAAAATGTTGGTGAAAAGTCCACAGTTTGACTGCATCAGCCACTCCACAGGAGAAATGTGGCAGTCTGCTTGCATAAAATTTATAGCCTTGGAAACCCTAAAGGGCAGTTCTACTCTGTCCTATCGAGTTGCTTTGAGTTAGAATTTTTTTTTTTTGGTCTTATATTCGATAGAGCCTAGCACATTGCCTTAAACACATGCTCAATAACTATCTGTTGAATGTATAAATCATGAAGTCAATATACGGCTTTAAAAGTCATACATGTGTGTGTTCCATCCAAGGAAATTGCACCCTTGTTTGCAATGACATTGTAAATTATCTGGAAGATAACACTGCATAAAAAAAAAAAAAAATTGGCATCAAAAATCTGTATAATAATTGAGAAAATGAAGTAGTAGTAAATAAAACTTTGTATGCCTTACATTTTAGCGTTATTGTGGGAGTTAGATTAGTAAAGACATTTGAGGGGAGGAAATGTTCTTAAGAGAAAGTAACGTGCATTTTCGTGGGTTTTGTGGGTTTGAATGGGTTTTTAATAGTTTTCTCTTTAAAAACTACAAGAAATTGGTGATGTGTTTTTCACAGGTGGTGCAGATGGTGTTACAGCCACTAACACTGTCTCGGGTCTGATGGGATTAAATGCTGATGGCATACCCTGGCCAGCAGTGGGTATTGGAAAGCGGACCACATATGGTGGAGTATCTGGTAGGTGTTGGCCTCTTCTGGTATTATGCTTCTGCTAAGATTGATGAAAAATCAGGAGGTCATGTTGTAAGCAAGATTATTTTATAGTCCCAAATTCTCGTAACTCATTGTTGGTCAATATTCCTAATAGTTGCAACAGATGGAACATCTTGAGTGTGAGGGCTCAAGTGACTGGTACCACAAAATGAGAGAATATTGAGATATGGGGTCCTGCAAAAATTTTATTCTCTTCTCGTCTGTGCTTATACCATAATTTCTCATTGTCATGACTGGCTTGTCACTTATTAGTAAAGACTAATACTAGGGTATTTGTATTAGCTCTGAGTGCTCTGAGTGAAAAATATCTGATTATAATCTCTGTTTCATAGCATGGATTAGTCTTCATTCTTGCTAGAATTAAAGTATCTACCTTCTTCAGAACAGCTTGCTTTAACACTACCCCAAGCAAATCATTAAGATGCTGTGTTTATAGCTGCAGTTGATAAGACATTTGCAGACTTCACAGTTTTGCACATTCTTTCTCATCATCTATCATTTGCATTTAAAGAAGAAGTTTTAATCTCAGAGTCCTGTTCATCACCTTTGCCCTATTCACCCTGTTGCTGTGACATGAACTTGATGTTGCAAAGACAGTGCTGATGTGAGGTTCTTGACTGTACTGGTATGGGGATTAGTCTCCTTGGTGATAGAGACAGTGGTAAATATACATAAATAACTTAGCGGTTTCCCACTGTTCAAGAAAAGCATTGCTGAATCAGACCAAAATATGCTTTTGGAAGAAGCTGGATAGACACAAATAAAGCCTCTATCCATGCTGAGATATTATGTTTTGAGAGCATGAAGTGTGTCTATGAGCTGTGATTTAAAAAAAAAAAAAGATTATATTCCGTGTTTAATTGAATGCCGTTCCCACAATGTTAGAAGGAAGAAAGCTGACGAGAAACACCTGCTCGGGGTCTGCACACAACTCTCTTTTATCAGGAGCTATCAAACAGGGCCTTAAATATTATTTGTAATGCAGAATAACATGGACTATGTTAGCATGTGCCATAAAAGGGAGTCAAAAGCCTCCAGAGTTGGGCTGTAACATGCTCTATGTTTTCTGTCAGCCCATTTCAATTTTCCCAGCCTGCCATGTTGACAGCAAGAGAATAAAGAAGGTCACAGAGGGTGCTGCACATTAAAAATTAATAAAAGAACTATTGCAGTAGTATTTTATGTAAGTAACACCATTCACATTTTCTCATTTAAGCTGCAATTTCTGAATATTCTTCCATGCTATAATTCAGTCTAATAAAACTACGAAATTACAGCATTAGAAACAGTCTTTTGTGTTGCAGTCTTTAAGCATACACACACTGGAAATTATAGCAGTATCTGAAAACAAGTTCAGCTATACCTCAGGGCCTGTTAACATTTCCATAAAACTCTATTTCTAAGATTTATAAATCCATATATAAATATTTACTTGGGCTATAAGCTCAGCTAAGCCTGGGTAGAACTTTCATTTTGAACAACAACAACTCCTAACATTTTTAAGGGCTTGTACCTCATTTCTAATAAGTTGTATATAAGTCCCTTTACATTAAACAATCTGTTTTGAAAATAGCCTCTTTCCATATTGACAAAGTTAATAGATTTTTTCTCCTTTAAAGCAATGCTTGCTTTAATTTAAAGGTAATAGAATCTGAAAAGCAGTTTAAGCAGACAATGACAATATATTTATAACAGAAGCAAGTTCCATAACAAAGTACCTTCGACATGAATTACAGCAAAACCTAGCCTAGCAAAACTGTATTAAATAAATGCTAAATGGTAATGACTCCAACGTTCAGGGGTGGTGGAAATATCAAAATAGCTAAATTCCATTCCTGGTTTTATCACATGTGGCTGTTAGGATTTCAAATACTGCCCCAATATAGAAATTACATAAAACATGCCAGATGATCTTTACAAGATTTATATATATATATATATATATATATATATATATATATATATATATATATATATTGCTGTAACAGAGTGCTAATGCTTTCCTCTCTGTTCTCTCAAAGCATTGGAATGTCTACACCTAGAAGGGTTGCTTGAATAATAGTTTTTTGTTTGTTTCTTTCTTTTTTAAGTGAAAACAAAATAGACTCCAGTTTTGGATAACTACCTGAAATACAACACATACATTTCATTGCCAGGAAAGAATGTTTCGCCTGTTCAGTGTAATCCCTAGCTCTTTATTCAATCTTTTTTTTTCTTTTTTCTCAGAATAAATTTTCTGCTATTTACAGGTGTTTTTGTTCATTTGTTTGTTTTTTCCTTAAAGTAAATAGGAAAATAGTGAGGTACCTGGGGTGGTGCCCATAGAAAAACGATCACCTGTCAGTAATATCTTCTCTTAAAAAAACATTAACTAATAAGAGGCAGTGACTTGCATTAGGAAGACAGACCTCAAGTAAGGAACATTAGTTGAACTATTTCAAATATGATTAGTCTGGCTTCTAGGGTAATCTAAAGCAATGTTTCTCAAACCTGAGTGTACCTTGGAAACAAGTTTAATGAGCTATAAATGTTTTTTTAAAAAATGAAATCAAATAGAATAAAAATTTGTCAGAATACTTCACACATAGTTGAGATAAGCATTGTTTCATCAAACTTATTTTTCAGTTATGTATACACTCATATGTATTTCTGTACTGGATCATGATGAAAAATGCATATTTTACTGTGATGATCTTCAAAAAAGTTGGAAAGCTACTGCTTTAGAGGGAGGTCTCCTTGTTAAATAAGTCATTATTGGTATAGAAAACTAAATAACTACTACTTTGTTACAGTTTAAAAATTATATTGTGAGGGAGAGTTAGGATCACATTCCAAAAACTCATCTGCAGCTTTGCTGTTTCAGAAACTGCCATTTTTAAATTTATCTGTAAGTGATTTGACCTGGAGGGCTGAAACACATGAACCAAACTCATAGTTGAATGATTTATAAATCTGAATTTCAATTATGGGAAAAACATTCGGCAAAATTCATGCTCAGAGTACACATCCATTACAGATTGCATTATATATATGTATACATATACACATATATATATGTGTGTACATCATATGTGTGATGTGTGTGTGTGTGTGTATATATATACACACACACACATATGTACATAGTGATTTGAGAGTGAAAGCAGTATCAAATAAAAACCTTTTTGATATTCATAAGAGATATTTTTCATAAAACTAGTATGGTTGTTTAAGCTCAGTACTATACAAATACTTTAGTCTGAAGCATTGATTCCAAAGATTTAACTTTCTATGGACAGTATAGATTTAACGCTGATAGTTTGTTATGACCTAACTTTCATTTTCTAGATTCCATGCAGAAAACATTTGTCCAACAGCAGTTACTTCATGGATCACCACACAATTTAGTAGATTATTGGGTTTTTTTGTTTTTGGAGAAATTCTTTCGCCTTATGTATTTCATTGGGAGGTCTGGTAGAGTAGTGCCTAAGGCACTTGACTGCTAACCAGAAGGCTGGCGGTTCAAACCCATCAGCTGCTCCTTGGAAGGAAGATGGGGCAATCTACTTCCATAGTGATACTGTCTGGGAAACCCAAGGAGGGGTCACTATGAATTGGGTCCGACTCGATGGCACATAACAACAACAACAACAACATGTATTTCATTGGAAGAAACCCTGTTCTCATTAGCAGCACGTTTACAAACACCATCCTCAAGTGAATTAACCATGATTTTTCATGGTTTAATTCATTTTGTTTGTTTTAAAACCTGAGCTTTTTCCTGACCTTATCCCCAAATACTGAGAACATCTTAAGTAAGTTCCTAACTCTGTGGTTACTATCACTTCTATCAATCAGTGGTGTGATCCAGTTGTAGCATGACATTTCCCATGGTCTCCCCATGGACAAGCTTCTTTTAAGAGTTGTTTAAGGGTCTTGTATGGCATAGATTAAAATTGTCTTCCTTACATCTGACTGCATGAGTATAAAACCTTTATTCATTTATTACTACATTAGGAGAAACAGTAATTGTGTGTGTACACCAAAATAATACAAGTATCTGGTTGATGGGGTAAATTTATTTGGAGGAGATTTTTTTTCTTAATGTTCTGTTTTTATTAATTTGAGGTATAACATATTTATAGGTTCATTATGTTATTCCATTGTCCTGCACTTACTTTGTTTGTTACATGTACACACACACATATACACACTCACATAGGAAAAAGTTCTAAAATTAGCTTACAGAAGGAAATTTAGTTAAAATGATGATAAATGGCTTAGCCTCAATAAAATTTATCTCCTGCAAGCTTGAAAAATTAACTCATTGTTTTAAATTATTTTTATTGGCCCAATTAAATAAAAAGAAGAAAGAAATAAAACTAATTGTTCTTAAATTCAAATTCTGGATACTGTTTAAAATTATTGATTCTGTATCAACTTGCTTAATAAAAATAATAGGACATACTTTGCTTCATTTTGCTAATTACAAGCTTCATGATTGATTTCGGTACAATTCATCAAAGATGACCTTTTTGTTTGATTTCTAATTTAGGTACCAAAATTTGGTAATCACTTTTAGGATATAACAGAAAGTCTGTGAAATGATTTTGTATTTCTGAACAAATGATAATGGCATACTCTATAAAAGCTCTCACACTCTACAGGTAAATATTGAGTGATTTGAAATCTAGCTAGACAATAAGCTCTGACCAAATTCTTACTGTCTCAGAACTCCTAAAGGTCTTTTCATTGTAAAAATAACATGGGAAGTACCAAGAAAAGAAGGTACAACTTCAAGATTTTGCAAGTAATTTGTAACTGGGATGGTGTAGGGCCAGATGTGAAAACAGAGTGAATACAATAGTTTAGAAAACTTGCACAAGCTTGATTCAGTATAGTGGCTTAACAAAGGAGTTTAAGCACTGACTTCACATTGCGTATTACATTTATTTGTTTTAAAATGGTTACTTAGGCATGAATGATTGGAACTATCTAGTGATTTAGCAGCATGCACTGAACTACTCAAAACCAAAACCAGACTCACTGCCGTGCAGTCAGATCCAACTCTAGTGACTCCTCCTTGGGTTTCTGAGGTGGCATCTCTATGGAAGTAGATTGTCCACTCTTCCTTCCAAGGAGTGGCTGGTGGGTAGATAATGCATAAATACAAATCCAATGTAATGCACTCCAATCATAAACTTATTTTGATATATTTACTAAAGAATATTTGTTTAAAGTGGGCAAGATAACAGAACATATACTAGATTGGAAACTTGAAAGTTTTAGTTCCATTTTGCTTTAAATATTTTTACACATGGGTGCAACTAAAAACTTTGGCAGGATCAATTAAGTTCTTACGCTGTTGTTGTTAGTAGCTGTGAGGTGGATTTCAACTCATAGGGAACCCATGTGACAGAGTAGAACTACTTCATAGCGTTTTCTAGGCTGTACTCTTTATGAATGGAGCTCTGGTGGCATTATGCCTAAAGCATTTGACTGCTAACAAGAAGGCTAGTGGTTCAAACACACCAGCCACTCTATGGAAGGGAGGTTGGGCAATCTACTTCTGTAGAGATACTTCCTCGGAACCCCAAGCAGTGGTCGCTATGCGTCAGATATGACTTGAGAGCAGTGAAAATTTTTTGGAATTTTTATGAAAGGAACTCTTGGTGGTGCAGTAGTTAAAGCATTTGGCTGTTAACCAAAATGTCAGCGTTGGAACCCACTAGAGAGCTCTGGTAGCATAGTGCCTAAGGCACTTGACTGCTAACCAGAAGACTGGTGGTTCAAACCTACCAGCCACTCCTGGGAAGGAAGGTTGGGGAATCTACTTTTGTAGTGGTACCGCTTTGGAAACCCAAGGAGGGGTCGCTATGAGTTGGGTCTGACTCAATGGCACATAACAATAACAGCCACTCAGTGGCAGAAAGATGAGGAAGTCTGCTTCTGTAAACATTCACAGCCTTGGAAACCCAATGGGGCAGTTCTACTCTGTCCTATAGTGTTGATATGAGTTGGAATTGACTCAGTGGCAGTGGGTCTCAGAATCTTTATGAGAGGAAATTTCTTCCACAGAGCTACTGGGTGAGTTTGAACTGCTGACCTTTCAGTTATTAGCTGAGAGCTTAACTGTGGTAAACCAGGACTCCTTAAGTTAGTTTTTTAAGTTCTTATGCTATACCTCACAAAATAGTGTTGGTATGATTTCTTTTTTTGCTTAGGAAGTAGTTCTTAATAGGCTTGATTTTTTTTTTTTTCTTGATGTGTCGATCACATGGTTACTGATGCATAAAATTCTTTTAGAAAACACGCCTATTATCTGTCATAAAATTTAAGCTATCTATTGTAACTGTCATTATCAATAAGAGCTTAGGTTTTAGCATTGAAATATCTAAAATAACCCCATAGATAAAGATATAATTTAAATGGGTAAAAGAAGTGATGATAAATCATGCCAGAAAGAATAATTAAAATGAGAGCCTTCCATTTTGTATTCATCCACATCTTTTGTATGTGTTTGTGTATCAAAATGATATAAGAATTTTGTCTACTAGTCACATATGTAAAAACATCCTTATGCTATCAAAAGTTTAACTGATCAAATTTTAAAGACCTTGTTATATAAATATATATACACTTGTATTTGCAGAGAAGTCAAAAATAGGCATAACAAATAATGATACTGAATTACATTTTTCATTATAAATTATCAGTTAGGTTGAGAGAGCCCACGATTAGAAATATTCTCACTTAAATAATGCTCATCTGAATATATTCATGTATAGATTGACAAAGGATCCTCTCTTTCATTATATTGCCTTTCCTGGAGCCTGAGTTTCTCACTGTTTGGCCGTCGTTGGTCTGTGCAGGAGATCAGAGCCCTAATAATAGATTTTTGACAGTGAGCTCGCCTGCTACCTGCCCTACACAAATCCTCACTGTTCATGTTTGTTTCATGGCAACAAAGCAGACAGAAGGAAAATGCCAAGTGCTGAGTTTGAGGTACAGCCTTGCCTTGGCTTGACATTTCAGCAGAATAGTAGTTTATGAGATGCATAATTTTTCATCTGTGACTCAGCTGCCATATTCATAGATGCTTACAGCTCATTGACTGACTGGAGCAAGTGCAAAGGTTTAAAGCATAGATCAAGGTCTATATCCTTTCCTTAGGTGTTTTTAAATAACTGCTGTTCTGCAGATAAGTGATAGAATAAACAGTACTTAAAAACCAACAAATTCATAGATACCTGGATAGCACATATATTTTTCTTGTTTTCAAAATTAGAAAAATAAACTAACTTCTCTACCAGTTCCTAAGAAAATATTTGATAAACTTTGTAAACCAGAGGACTCTGACAAGCATATTAAGAAAACTTACTTTTGCAGCAATGGTAATGAATTATTAAATTTCTTTCCTCTGTGTGTGTGTGTGTGTGTGTGTTTCCATAAGGAATGATTTCAAGCTTGAAATTAATCAAAAAATGTTCTATTATGAAAGTAAAACTACAGAGTATTGTGTCACTGTTTGAGATTGAATTTAAATATTCACAGATTCATGCATATCTACTGTACTAAAAAATGAGTGTAGGTACACGTCAGTGACTGTTTAATTTAGAACTACACATCTATGTAAGCTTCAGAAACAGTTCACCATGTCACAGTCTCATACAGAACAATGGTACAGTACATTGGATTAATTAAAGAAGTCTTGCAGAGAACTGAGTTCTCAGTATGTCAAGATTTCAGTTTTATGTTAAATATTTTCTAAAGGCCAGACCCTTAAATCTCAGGGGCTGTACCAAGCAGTGAGCTGTGAATTTAACCATAGGCTAACTGCTAATGATAAGGAAAAGAGTCCTAGTTGAGGCAGCTGTAATACAGTCATTGGATTAGGCTATCAATCACTTGGCTCCCTAAGGAAAAAGGAAAGAAGACCAAACAGTGAAAAGGGAAATTAGGAGAGGAGGGCATGACTAGAATGAGATTCTTCACCATCTTTATCCATTCATTGGCTTAAATCCCTAAGCATCAGACCAAATTGTCCAGCATTACTCTGACTATAAAGGCAACACATTTATTTCTAACATCTAGAGGACTATCAAAATGCCACTGCTTCTCAGTAGCTGAAGATGCTGAAACCTGCTGGTACCGAATGCCTGATTAAATAATAAAAAAGTTAGATTAGTTTCAACTTTTGGATTTAATATGTGTGTTTGTAATTTTTTTATGTATCAGTATTTGTGAATGTTGGTAAAGGGAAATATTTGTAGTTAACGTCTACACTGCAGCCAATTTTGTAGAAGTTCTTTTGGTGAGGTGAGACTCCTGTCAGTCCGTGGTTCTCCAGCTACAGCATGCATCAGAACCTGGAGGGCTTGTTAGAACCGGACTGCTGTGCTCCTCCCCCAGAGTTTCTGATTCGTAACTGTGAGTATGGGAGGGCCTGAGAGTGCACATTGTTGACAAGTGCCCAGATGATGCTTTTGCTTCTGTTCTGGGAATATTGGTGCAAGGGAGGAGATAACTAAGATTGTAGAGATAAGCCATTTCAATGCACAGTGTCTTACCTGTTAGCCCAAAGTTCATATGTACTGAGAGTCTTCACAAAATAGTACTTATAGCCTATTTACTATATTGCTAATTAGCCATGAAAACTGCCTGCAGCCTTTCTCTGAATAGAGGAATCTGCTGGTATACAGCAATTTAGTACCATATGAACCTCTAGGAGAAATCTCCTATAAAAGTTCAAAGAGGTCAACAAGTATTGGCCAGAAAAAAAAAAAAAAACTCACTGCTGTTGAGTCAAATCTGACTCATTACGACCCCTCCTTGGCTTTCTGAGGCGGTATCTCTACAGAAGTAGATTGCCACCCAATCTTATTTCTGAGGAATGTCTGGTGGGTTTGAACACCAGCCTTCTTCTGGTTAGCAGTCAGATGTCTTAGACAGTATACCACAAGAACATTGGCCATAGAAGTATGCAGTATCTGATCCCAAAGGTGCTAACTGTCAAGATGATATAGAAATGGTGGTAAGAGTTAGGATGAGAATTGGAGGAGGCAAAGAAAGGAATGTGATTAGGCTCGCTTAACTTCAAATAATATGCTTGTGGATAGCCCGGTACTTTGATTTAATGAGCAAACAAGAGTAGGGTCAGATAATATACCAAAGACTTTACATACATTATTTAGTGATCTTCATATACTGCAATTTAAAATAATAAACTATGTCCTCTTTCACACATTCTTAAGTAGATCTGAAAAAAATTAGCCAAAAAATTAGTGATAGCACAAGATGTGAATTCCCATGTACTTCAAATATTTCCTCTTAAATGCAAATGGTTACATCATTCTTTAAACCCAACAGAGTCTAAATCACAATAATTTTATACTAATTATCACCCATTTCAAAATACAAAAATAAGCTATAATTAATAGTGGGGAGTTTCACATCTGTTTTTTTCTCCTTGAACAAGTTATTTCCATATGAGTTACCCCAAAATTTTATTTTGTGTGCCAAGACTATATTAAATATTTTTTTTTTATACTTGAACAACTTTTATAGATCACCCTATGAAATTTTTCTGTAACAAAATGGACATTTATATTTGCAAAACTCCTGAGTTAAGGCTTTAAATAATAAATATTTTTCTTCTGAAGTGTTATAATTTATATCATACCAAATCAACATAAATGCATCATAATATTGATAATTATTCAACATAAAAATGGATGTTGAATTTTATTGGAAAAGCATTTTGTAGTGCAAAGAATATAGCTTTAAAAAAAAAAATTGATCATGTATCCTTGAGGCATGTTACTTACTCCTAAAAAGGTCAGAGTTCAGCATGAACTCTATTTCCCTTTAATTTTTAGATACAAACACTTCAAATTTTTGTTCATATAAGTAAGTAAATGAAACCAAATAAAACTCACTGCCATTGAGTCAATTCCAACTCATAGCCACTGCCGTTGGGTAAATCTATGGAAGTAAATTGCACTACGCCACCAGGTGAAGGAGGATAATAAGGAGATTATTCCAACCAAATCTATGAATACCTTCCATGTTACAAACCAAAAATTATTTGATAATGTTTCATCAAAAATCATCAGGTGACAAGATTACAGTATTTTATACAAATAATGTTTTATTTATATGTTTGAAAATGTATAATTTTTTTAAAAAAGTTTAATTATACTTTTTTTTTTCCCCCTCAATGATGTGCTTTATGTGTGGGCACATTATTTACATGGACACATTATTTGTAAAGACTATGGTAATATATCTTTCAATTCCATTGCAACCGTTCACTTGGAAATCACCTGATTTGGAAAAGGATTAGTCTGGTAGAATAGTGGCTAAGGCACTTGACTGCTAACCTGAAGGCTGGCGGTTCAAACCCACCAGCCACTCCTCAGAAGGAAGATGGGGCAATCTACTTCCGTAGTGATACTGCCTCAGAAACGCGAGGAGGGGTCGCTATGAGTCGGGTCCAACTCACTGGCACATAACAACATAACAACAACACCCCAATAATGAGAATTAATCACTTTCTTAAAAACACCACCAGTTTTTTGAATTATTGCTTTGTTTGATACCCCAGAATTTTTACAGTCTAGGACAATAAAGCACTGTAATATTTAACATCATTGAATATCCTTCCCCTCTACCCCAAGAGCTGTTGAGAAACAGGAGAGTGGGGAACAGAGAACCAACGTAAAAGAATGACTGCATCCTTTCCCAGGCATAGAAAATTTAAGAAATAATACATATGGAAATTGGAGATGTAAAAAATTATTCCCCAAAAATCAATTTATCCTTGAGACATGTATGTTGCCAAATCAAGTGTAACACTGGGTAATACTTCTGTGAGACAATACTAGCTTATTTCATTTAATGAAAGAACTCTAGGACAATGAAGGAGTACCTTGATTTTCTTTTTTACATAAATGACTGTATCTCTTAAAGTAACACCAGCAATTTTAAGAAAATTTCTATTCATACTTTTGAAAATCTCATTATATAGATAAATATATCTTACTGGTGCTGTTAGAAAATTTCATCAGACTTTTGTGTTCTTGGCACAATTGATCAGCATTTCTGTGTTCCCCAGCACTGGCCATCGAAGCTTCAAGCACTGTATAACAACTGCATGGGCATAGAGAGACTTTTGAATAATTAGATCTTTGTGTGCCAAGACTATATTAAATATTTTATGTACACTCTTATTTAAATGATCCTATGATGTGGATTGCATTATGCTCATTTGACAGACTTAAAAATTCAAATTCCATATACTTAAGCAAATTGCTAGAGTTTATGTAGCCAGAGAATGTCATAGTCAATATTCAAACTTCAAAGATGAACTATTAGGTATTTTTATCAATATCTTGGCCCAGTATCTGATAAGTCTCTGTCTGTAACATAGTATACGCATTAAATTCTAATAGCCTTCAAATATCATTTATTAGTCTAAAATTTATTCTATCTGGATTTGAAAATCTGAGTGTACCCTTCTGTAACCATTGTCAAAATCATTGTTCCATATTACTGGTAGCCATGTCGGAAAATTGAGTCAACTAGGTGGATCAGCCCCAGGGTTACAGGTGGAGAGACAACTCAGAGATGCCCAAAGTAGCATGTGAGAAGAGCAGGAGAAAGGGGATTAAAAGCCAGGAGCCAGAGAGAAGAGCAATCAGCCTAAGGGATTAGGGGAGGAGACAAACTCAGGCCCACCCAGAGTAGCAGGCCAGAGGAGCAGGAGAAAGGGGATAAAAGCCAGGAACCTGGACAGAAGAGCAGTCAGCCCGAGGGTTACAGGTGAGGAGAGAAAACTCAGGGATGCCCAAAGCAGCAGGCCGGAAGAGCAGGAGAAAGGGAATTAAAAGCCAGGTAGCCAGAGAGAAGGGCAATCAGCCGAAGGGATTAGGTGAAGAGAGGAAACTCAGGCC
>NW_006921620.1:10689591-10719355 GCF_000298275.1 Orycteropus afer afer | reverse complement strand
GAAAGAGGGGGAGGCCTTCAACGAGATGGATTGATATGGTGGCTGCGATGATGGGATCAAGTATAGCAGGGATTGTGGGGCTGGCCTGGGATCCGGCAGTGTTTCGTTCTGCTGTACATGGGGTCGCTATGAGTCAGAAACGACTCGACGGCACTTAACAACAACAACAACAACAGGTGGATCAGAGGAAAGTTTTGAATTCATTCTGAAGAAAAATGAGAGGAAGCATTCAGGCATTTTTCTTGAGTCGTAAGCATACTGGGTTTGTTTGAAATGAAGCTGTTATCAGTATAGCAATAAATAACCTTCTTTCTTTCTTTCTTTCTTTTTTCTTTTTATCATGATTTGGGTGAAGTTTACAGAGCAAATTCACTTTCCTTACAGCAGTTCACATACACTTTGTCTCATGACATTGACTACAATTTACCACAATACAAAAGCTCCCCTCCCACTTCCTCTGGATAGTTACCTCTTCCTTGTGTCCATCCTTCCATGCACTCCTGCCTCCTGAGCTGTCTCCCTGTGCATAAACAGCCTCTCTTTCTCCCATGATTGTTCTCTCCAAGGCGTGTATCTACCTGTTCACCAGGTTCCATCAGACCAGCAAACCTGGTCCCCCCCCTTTTTTTTTTCCAAATGATTTTGAATTTTGTTACACATTGTTCTCCCTGACTATCCAGGATCTCCTACACAGATCCCCCTTTGAGTGGTTGACAGTGGTAACCGGGAACCATCTAGTTCTTCTGGTCTCATAGTCATATAGGCTAAGGATCTCATGGTATACCAGTTGCTAGGACTAATTGTTTCTATGAATCTTTGGTTTCCTTCATTCTTCTTTGCTCTGGACAAGGAGAGACCCATCATTGCATCGAGAGGGCTGTTTGCAAGCTTTTAAGATTCCAGTGGCTACTCGCCAAAGTAGGAAGTAGAACAATGTTTTGTGTAGTATGTTATGCCAGTTGAGCTTGATGTCCCCTGTGACTATGGTCCTGAGCCCACAGGTTCAACTACTTGGTCCCTCTGGGTAGCTGGCTGTGACCAAGAAGTGACTACAACCTTGGCCCTTGTCAGCTCTACTATACACCTGGGAATTCTTACAGATCATACAAATACACTTATAGGACCATTGTCTGCCAACCCTATACATGGTCTTTGGCACACTCCCCACTTTGTAGACATACCTAATAAAATAACCTTATTTCTTTCTGACTTGGATAAACTGTCTGAGAGCTTGATCCAACTGATTCTGAGAAGAAACTTTGAGGATCCTTCTTAATTTCTTCTTTGCAATCCTCAGGTGGTTATAAATCCACATATGTTCGTGCAACTGTCTCACATTCTGGGGGGGGGGGTGGCGGGAAGATCCATCTTTTTCTCCAGTAGCAGTATCACATCCTTATAATTTCAACTGAGCTTGCAAAAAGCACTACTAAATAATTAGAGACACTAGCTTTTCATTAGGTGGGGAGGAAGGGAAGGCCATTTTGAAGGTAGTGAGGTGGAAAGAAAAAGTGAAACTAGAAAACCTATGCTAAGCCCTTTCTGAAAGTGAGAAAGGAACATACCCCATTTCTCACTCCCCTTGATTTAAAACAAAACAAAACAAAGAGAGAAGACAGGGAAATAGGTGGATAGCTAAGAGACAGTTTTAATGTGGTTGAAGGGATTTAGAAGAGAAAGATTAGCCATTATATGATAGTTTTTGAAGCCACATCGAGGACATGGGGGTTCATTGTACTAGTCTTTGTTTCTATTTGAAATATTTTATAATGAAAAAAATTCTGGAAAACAATATATACATAAAATAACAAAAAAGTGAAGCCCTCTTAGCATATATCTGGCATGATGTGGTATAAGAGATTTTAATCAGTATTAATTAATTTAGGAGCTCTGGTAGCCTAGTGCCAAAGGCATTTGACTGCTAAGCAGAAGGCTGGCATTTCAAACTCCTTGGAAGGAAGATTGGGTGATGTACTTCCATAGTGATTCCACCTCGGCAACCCAAGGAGGGGTCTCTAGGAGTCAGATCTGACTCAATGGCCATGAGTTTTTTTTTTTTTTTTCTTTAATAATTAATTTAAAAAGATATATTGGATCAGAAGCCAAAAATCTGAGGGATGTTCCTAAATTTCTTTCAGTTCATTTAGTATGTCTGGTTGATGATTGCCTTGTTTAAAATATGAAGCTTCTAAAAACCCGTTGTTTATTCTTCTTCATCATCTTCTCCAAACTCTTGCAAAATTATAAACACATAGTAGACATACAAGAAACACCATTTAATCCTAGATATTCAATTTTGTACAATTCAAAAAGCTTTGGTTATCAGACTATCTCTTCATCTTGCCAGCTGTACTGATTTGTTGCTTTAGGAAACTAATTAAGAAATTCTAACTGATAGAATGTAAGCCATTATTATTAATAAGGGTTCAACCTAATGATCACTGAAATATTTGGTGGTTCTCTGCTGTGGAGTACAGAATGGTACAAAATTTTATTGAGAGCACAGTACCAAACAGCTTAGCCTTTTTTGTTTGGAAAAAAACAAAACAAAACAAACAAAAAAAAAAACCCTCACTGCTGTGGAGGTAATTCAACTCATAGCGGCCCCTCTTTGGGTTTAGAGGTGGTATCTCCATGGAAGTCTATTGCACAGTCTTCCTTCTGAGGAGTGGCTGGTGGGTTTGAACCACCAGCCTTCTAGTTAGCAGTTAAATGCCTTAGGTATTACACCACCAGAACTCCCTAGCCTTTTCAGCACATTTAATTATTCTTCTAGATTTGTGACTCAAATCTCAGTTGATTAATTACAAAAGAGGTTAACTTATATGTTTTCAAAAATCCATAAACCTTTAAAAAAGACCCAACTTTAAATTTCATGAAAGAAAAAAACAAAAAAAGGCAAACCAAATATTTTCCCTTTTATCTTGCAGTTTGTTCTGAGTAGTTGGACAATTTAAAATGACTCTAATACTTTATTTAACACTGGATTTGAGAGCACATTTTTTATCATGTTTTAAAACCACATACAATGAAATAAGTTTGTGAACCCATAGTATCTTAGGTTTTTTGGATTCTATAATGCCTTGTAATTTTTTTTTCTTATATGCATTAATTTAGGAGTGCTGCTGACATTGTGGTTGAAGCACTGGCCTGCTAACCAAAAGGTTGCAGTTGAACCCACCAGCTGCTCTGTGAGAGAAAGATGAGGCAGTCTGCTGCCGTAAAGATTTACAGCCTTGGAAACCCTACAGCGGCAGTTCTACTATGTCGTATATGGTTACTGAGTTGGAATCTACTGTTGTTGTTGTTGTTGTTGTGTGCCATCGAGTCGGATCCAACTGATAGCGACCCCTCCTTGGGTTTCCGAGGCAGTATCACTACAGAAGTAGATTGCCCCATCTACTGCATGGCGGTTTATATGTACTAATTTGTTTCATTATGCTTTTGAAGTATTACTAACATATTGTTAGGTGAAAATATATAGAATCATTTTTGTATTTCTTTAACAAAAAACTTAAAGGCAGAAAATAATCTATAAATATAACGCTAAGATTAATCACTATTTCAAAAATTCAAAGTAATGACAAGTCACAATTATACTGTTAAGTGGTCTAATAAAACTCTCAGAATCCTAATAACCTCCCTGTTTCATGCATTTCTTATATTAATATACTGAGAAATAAAAAAAGGAAACATGTACTTTTCAAGGCAGATGCCAAAAGTTTAATGGGTCAAATTATTTCTGTGTTGGCTTTTTATTCACTCATTGCAAACATTTGGTCTTTTATTTTAGTCCCATCCCATATTAAAATTGAATTATAAAATTATGTATTAAATAGTATAAGATAAAAAAGAATAATTGAAATGAATTGGGCTATTAGTAGTGCTTTGAGTAGTTGAGAAGTCTTTCTGCTTTTTCCTCACCAGCTCCCCAAATGCTTGTTCTAGTAGCCAGGCTATACTAGATCAAGAAACAGAAATGTACTTCTAGAAAAAAAGTAGACCTCTGTGTGTGTTTATTGTTTTTACATTATTCTAAATAATTCCCAAAAGACTTTTCTGTAGTTTCAACATTTCATAGAGGTTTATAATGTATCAGAAATCAACAAACTCTTTAGTGTGCTTAATAGTCACCCAATGAGCTTGTTAAATATGTCAATTCCTATACCCAGAGAAAGTCTAATTCATTAAATCTATGGTGAAGCCCAGGGATATATGTTCTCAACAAGCATCTCAGATGATTTTCATGCACTTGGTCCTCAGTCCCCACTTTGAGTGGAGGGGGTTTGTGTGGATAAAAAAGCCTAATATGGACAATGTTGCCATTATAAAGTATAATCATTTTGTTTAATCAAGATAGGAATGTTTATTTTTAGGGAGAATGAAATGAAACTATGATAAGTTAAACTTAGATTAATTCATTCTTATATTAATAATTCAAATATAGGTTTTTAAATGAGTGGACCCTCAAGTGGACTCTCTGAATCCTTTCTAAAATATGTGAAGATATAGAGGATGATGAAAATGCAAAAGAACAACTGAATGACTTGACATTCAGGCAATTTTCAGAATGTTGTTGTTGTTATGTGCTGTCAAGTCAGACCCTACTCATAGCGACCCCTCCTTGGGTTTCCGAGGCAGTATCACTACAGAAGTAGATTGCCCAACCTTCCTTCCGAGGAGTGGCTGGTGGGTTTCAGAATGGTCAAGTTATTTCCACTAAATTTCTACTTGTGAGCTTTACTTACATGACAGATTATTAGCTTTGCCATGCCTACCGCCTGACCAGACATTTTGTGCAATTCATTATTGTGTACATCAAAAGAGTTCTGTTACAAGGAAGTAAAAAATGGCCCAGAGTTCTATTTATTTATTTAAAACCAGAAAAGCAAACCCACTGCCTTCAAGTCAATTCCAACTCATAGCAACCCCCATTGCGTTTCCAAGGCTGTAAATCTTTATGGAAGTAGATTGGTTCATCTTCCTCCTACAGATTGGCTGGTGGGTTTGAACCACCAACCTTCTGGTTAGCAGTCAAATGTCTTACACACTGCACCACAAGAGCTCTTTTTATTTATTTAAACCAGGGAATAAATGAAAACAGAAGCATGAAGCACTATTCTGGTTACCTAGTGCTGCTCTGACAAGAATATACCACAAATGAGATGGCTTTAACAAACAGGAATTCATTCTCTTATAGTTTGGAAGGCTAGAAGTGCCAGTTCAAAGTGCCAGTCTCTAGGGCTTGGGTGAAAGCCCCTCAACCTTGGGCTTCAGCTCTTCCTCCTGCTCCCAGCCCACTGGAGCTAGAGGCTTTTCTTCACTCAGAGCTGCTGCCTGCTGAGACTGACAAACCCAAGGTTGACAAATAAAAAGGCACAGTCCCGATGTTACCAAACCATATTGCAGGCCATTAACTCAAGTACATTAAAAGTCCCAAGACCAGCAGAGTATGGCAGGCTGTTGAACAACGACACGGGCACATGCAGCATTCAAGCATGCCATAAGCTAGAGACCATTTCCACAGCTGTTTCTTATACACTGGAAGCAGACCACATCCCAAAAGCAGCTACTCAGCTGCTCCAGTAGATTCCACCATGGAGTTAATTACCAATCTCACCGTGGGGAATAACTACATTCACCTGCCCAGCCACTCAACCAGGCCTAGCCAAGTTGACACACAAACTTAACCACCACAAGCACTTAACACTCTTTTATCTACTTTAAGGCAGACAGGATTGCTATTATTCCAATGACAATATAGGTTAAAACCTAGAATGGGAGAAGACTCATTATCGCTCTCATTCTGTGAGGAGTAGTAAATAGTAGCTGCAGGTGATGCCTAATGTTTAAGAGCCGTAATCCCTGTAACCCAATATCTTTACAGAATCAAAAACTCCAAGATTTCTAATATCCGTGGGAAGTATGTAGTTTTGGAGATGTTCCATCTGTACAGAATTTCAGAGATCAATATGAAGAGGAAAAGATATTTTAGTCTCACACTGTCCCCTGCAGATCTGCTAGATTTTTCCCAATTGCCTTTGAGTTGTGAATATCAATTTTATATCTATCTCTAGTCCTGAAACGGAATTTCCCCAAACCAGAAGACATGCAAAACATTCAGAAAAATAGGAACAATTCTTATCAGTTTGAGATGAGACAATAAAAAATGGACAGAAAAGTGAGAAAAGGAAGAACAGTAAAAAAAAAAAAAGCAAAATATACACAGCACAGACAAAATTCACGTTGCTGTTCTGACAGAACTAAATTGACACTGAAAAAGTGAATCAGGGTTGTGAAGCATTGTTTTAGGAATCTCTCCAAAAGTGTAGAAAAAATCACAGAGAAAGCAAAATCATGAAAGAGAGATGACGGACAGACAACCTGGGGAAAAAAAAAAAAAAAGAATTCATGATGAAGGTAGTAAGATGGGAGTACAGCAACAGAATAATGAAATAAAAATAGTAATAGCTAGCATTTACTGAACACTTTACAAGCACCAATTGCTATTCTAGGCTTACTTGCTGTGTTTTAACTAATTTTAAAGGTGCTTTCCAAAGGAGCTCTAGTGGTGTAGGGGTTAAGGTGTTTTGCTGCTATCTGAAAGGTGGGTGGCTCAGACCCATGAGCTGCTCCACAGAAGAAAGATGAGGCAGTCTTTTTCCATAAAGATTTATAGCCTTGGATACATAATGAGGGTCACTATGAGTCAGAATCAACTTGATGGCAGTGGGTTTTCTGTTTGGTTCTAAATATTAGTTCATAATGAGAGATATACATAAAAATATATATTTTCAAACTTTCCTAAATAGAAAAAAAGTAGCTAAAAAAAAAAAAAAAAACCCAAAAACTAAAAAACTAATTAACAGGAAAATTCAGTAAAGACATTTTTAGCTAAGCACATTCTGGAAACTATTTTGAATTGCAAGAATAAATAGATAAAACTGGACTAGCCACAGATATGGTCTCCAAAACACTAAACACCAGAAGAAAACAGAATTGTACATATTTTTGGTAGAAAAATTCATCACATATCCAAGTTGATATTCATGTGTAAATCCTACAAGAAAATTCTCAGATACAGAATGGCTCAGAAAATACAACATTCACATGCTATCCCTTGAAAATATTATTGAAGGTATATGTACTAAACAACTGAGTGAAGAATTAAAGCAGTGGTTTTTGAATTATGGTTTCTGAACCAACAGCAGCATCACCTGGGAACTTATTAGAAGCTCACATTTTCAGGGCCAACTTGAGTCAGAAACTCTGGGGTGTGGGGCCCAGCAGTCTGTTTTAACAAGCCCTCCAGGTGATTCTGATGCTCACTAAAGTTTGAACACCACTGAACTAAATTAATGAACTCATGATTTGGAAGGTCAATGTATAAATAGTAATCTTTTGAAAAAGTTAACCATATGTTTAAGCCTAAATAATTATTGGAAATGAAGTTTTAATGCCAAATGCCTGTGTCAAAAATTAATTATGAAAGAGAAGCCACAAATATTAATAAAGTTTAAAAAGGAAATCAATTGGGTTCACATCCCTAGATTATTTTAACAAAGAGCTGTTAATGAGAAAAAGAAGAAGGGTAGATGGGTGAGAATTCATATAAAATAAGTGATATAAATCTTTTAAATGTCAACTATTTTTTCCTAGTTTTTTTGTTTGTTTCATTTTTAGATAATTAAAAAATATATAGACTGAAACAGGCTTTTGAAAAATGTAAAAATTACTATTTGAAGTAGTGAAAATTTAAACAAAAAACTTACTGCCATCGAGTCGAATCCAACTCATAGCGACCCCTGCTTGGGTTTCTGAGGCTGTATCACTATGGAAGTAGATTGCCCAATCTTCCTTCTGAGGAGTGGTTGGTGTGTTTGAACCGCCAACCTTCTTGTTAGCAGTCACATGCCTTAGTTTACTCTTTTGTAGTATTCTCTAATTATTTTAATGTCTGAGGATCTATAGCAATGATCTTCTTTCATTCTTGGTATTGGTAGTTTTTGTCTCTCTCTTTATTACTTTATCAGTGTAGTCAGAAGTTATGAATTTTACTGATCATTTCAAAGAAAAAGCTTTTTTTCATTAGCCTTTATTATTTCCTTCCTTGTACTGTGAGGAGCTCTACTGATACAGTGGTTAAGGCATTTTGGCTGCTAACTGAAAGCTTGGTGGTGTGAACCCACTATCCACTCCAATGGAAAAAGATGAGTGAGACAGTCTGCTCTGTAAAGGTTGGAAACTCTCTGGGGGTCACTATGAGTTGGAATCAACTCAATGGCAGTGAGTTTGCTTTTTGATCCTTCTATAATGGATTACTTCGGAAGGAAGGTTGGGCAATCCTACTTCCGTAGTGATACTGCCTCGGAAACCCAAGGAGGGGTCACTATGAGTCGGGGCCGACTCGACGGCACATAACAACAACAACAAATAATGGATTTAACATTTCCTCTTCTTTCTAGATCCTTAGGGTAGAAAGTAGAAGTTTAGATTGTTGAATTTAGAGCTATTTTCCTTTTTTAAAAAAAATATAAACAAATAAAGCTGTAAATTTTTTCCAAGCCTTAGGTTAGCCACTTTCCAGAACTAATTAACTTATTCAGTATGCTGTTCACTATTTGTTTCTCTTCACTAAAATGTCACAAGAGCAGTGATGTTTTGCTCCAGATGTATCTCCTGTAGCTAGGACAGTGTCTGGCATGTAGTAGATGCTCAATAAACATGTGTTTAATGAATAAGTATTCAAAATTACGATCTGACATAAGGAATAGTGTCACTGTAATATAATACAAAAATAATACTTAAGAAAGCCATGATAAGAAGGATAGCAGTCAAATACATAGAATTTTTAGTTGATAAATCTTGAGATGTTGGGCAATTGCAGTGAATTGCTTGATGTGGCCCTTCTAGCCATTGTCTTCCATTCTGTGATGTTTTGTAAATCTCATTATCCATGCCTATTTGGGGTGGTGTGGTAGTTAAGGTCAGGTATCAACTTGGCTGGGTAGCTGGTAGTTGTTGTTGTTATGTGCCGTCGAGTCGGCCCCGACTCATAGCGACCCCTCCTTGGGCTTCCGAGGCAGTGTCACTACGGAAGTAGGATTGCCCAACCTTCCTTCCGAGGAGTGGCTGGTGGGTTTGAACTGCCAGCCTTCTGGTTAGCAGTCAAGTGCTTTAGCCACTATGCTACCAGAGCTCCTAGCTGGTAGTAGTCATTCCCAATAATGACTGGCAATCAACTCTGTGATGGGATTTAGGTTAATGCTGTTGGGGCAACGCAGGTGGAATGTATCTTGAGTCCTGCCTTGCTGGAGGGTATAATTCAAATCACCAGCCTTAGCTTCCCTGAGGGTATACCTACGAATTTCCTGGGAAGATTGGCTCTCCTCTTGCTCCGGCTTTGTGTCTTGGATCATCCTCATCTCACCCCTGGATTTGGGACAGCAGCCATCATCTGATCTGCTGATCAAGGTTCATCAAACCCTGAGAGTTGGGAGGATCCACCAGACCTACTCACGGACCCGGGACTCGCCAGCCTGCCAGCCTCCACCACTACTACGTGAGGCAAATCCTTGGGTGTCTGTGAGTTCTGTGAGGTGTTACAGTGAAATACAGAACCCTAAGACTGGGGAAATTACTGGGAGGAGGAGGAGGAGTTAATGTCTGAAATGATGGAGTGGCATGGTAGTTTGGACATTTGGGACATCGTTGACCTCCGCCTCATGGGGACCGGCCTTATGCTGATCTTTCTAAGAGAAATTGTTCAAGCAGCAATTTAATTAACATTTGTCTGACTGCATTTTCTCATAATAATAGTAATAACAATTCCTACCACAGAAGGTTTTAGTGATGATTAAGTTAAATAATACATAAAAAATATTTTACATATATAATGCTTACTCCTTGCCAGTGCTACATAAATAGCTCCAGAATACTTCTCTAATGGAAAAGCCATTATGATGTTAGCATACTAAAGTTGATCTATAAATAAGCACTAAATAAAAGCTTTGGATCTGAATGTATCACTTATGTATCTAAATGTATATTAATTGTTAAGAAATTAAATTCAACAATGGAATAAAAAATTACCCATCTTGACTAAAGCCTATTCCAGGAATACAAGGGTGATTTGTTACTATGAACATTATTAATGCACCATATGAATTTCTACCAATATTTAGAAAGTTAATTACCTCAAAGGAGTCTGAAGAGCATTCTAAAATTTCTATATCACTTTTTGTTTAAAAGTCTTAGAAAGCCAAATGTAAAAGGATATTAATTAATAGAATCAAGAACATCAGTCTTAAATCAAGTCTAAGTAATAATGCTAAAGTATTTTAAATTGTTTACACTAGGCAATAGTCTATTATGTGTCCAACAACATTATGAAGAAGTATGAAATATTTTGAGAATTACCAAAATGTGACAGATACGGAATGAGCACATGTGCTGGAAAAATGGCACCAACAGATTTGCTCAACACAGGATTGCCACAAATTTCAATTCATAAAAAACACAATATCTTAAAGACCAATAAAACGGCCTATGCTTACATGGGATGGAAAGAAACAACTTACTGCAGCATGGAAAAATAGATTTGAATAAATGACAAAACACAGTATATTCTTGTGATAAAGGAATCTTTATGTAACTGAAATTGATTGCAAATTAGATTATGGGTTTAATACAGTCATAAAATTGCAGTGTCTAGCCACCGCAGTGCATGGAGTTGATTCCAACTCATAGCAACCCTCCTTATAGGACTGAGTAGAACTACCCCAAACGGTTTTCAAGGGTGGAAATCTTCACGGAAGCAAACTGCCTCATAGTTCTCCTACAGAGCAGCTGGTAGGTTTAAACCACTGACCTTTTGGTTGGCAGCCAAATGCTTTAGCCACGGTGCCGACAGAGCTCCTGTACAATGTCTAAGACATAACAAAATTATTTAATAGTTCAGAAGCAAGAACACAGAGGGCGGGGGGCATACTAAGTAACTTTTTTAACCAGAAAACAGATGAGAAAGGACAAACACAATCACTTGCAAAATTATGATTATTGAAGCAGTGCTTACTAGCAAGAGAAACAATAGATGAACCACTGGAACAGAACAGAGAACACTGAAATAAACTCTGTAATCCCAGAAATGCAGAATATTATAAAGGAAGCTTCTTAAGTTGGTTGGGAAAATATGTTATATTAAACAGATAATGCATGGGTAAATCCTCTAATTAGAAAAAAAAAAACGATGTCCTTCTCACTATACATCAAAATATATCATAGATAATTTAACAACCATACTAAAATAAACTATTAAAAAGAAAAAAAATGAATACTTATTCTATATAAAAATAGAAAAGAAAACCTCTCTAAAGATTGAAAAATGGAAAAATATAACAATGAAAAACTTGAGTATAATTGACTACAGATATGTTAAAAACTTCTACATACCAAAAACCATAAATAAAAGTGAATATACAAGTGTTTATAAGACAACAATAAAGCACTTGTTCAAAACCAACGTATGTATCTTCTTACAGAGAAAATATCATTTGATATAATAGCTATATCTTCAACAAAAACTTTGCAGTCAACAGACTAACACTAATGAGTAGGTTATACATACTCATCCCATGGGGTAGATTTATAGTATAATAAAAAAACTAAACCCACTGCTATGGAATGTTTTCCAACTCATAGTGACCCTATAGGATAAAGTAAAACTGCCCCAGTGAGGTTCCCAAGGTTGTAAATCTTTACAGAATCACACTGCCACATCTTTCTCCTGTGGCAACTGATGGATTTGGACCAATGATTTGAGCCATACGCTTTAACCACTGCGCCACGAGGAGTCCTCTGTAGCATAATATCGAAGTATAAATCAGTGAAAGCAGTTCTTTGCTGCTCTACTTTAAACGAGACACAGATTTTTAAATTTTCTTGAGCTATAAATGAAAAATAGCCAGTAACTATGAGAAAAACTATTCAAACTCAATTTGCAGATAATGCAAAGTCCAACAACAGTGAGCTGCTTTTGAATATCAAGCAAGTAAAATAAAGGCAATATTTAATTTAAAAGGTGGTTGTGAGGTAAAGATTTGTGTCCACTACTGGTCATTTTGTAGTTTGGTACATATTTTCCAAAAATAAAATTATACCCTTGTGGTGGGTTATGTTTTTGTGTCAACTTTGTTGGGCCTGGTTGAGTAGCTGGGCAGCTAGATGTAGTATTCCCCATGATGAGACTGGTAATCAGCTCCATGGTGGAATCTATTGTGAGCAGCTGAGTAGCTGCCTTTGGGTATGTGGTCTGCTTCCTGTATATAAGGAGAAGCTTGAGAATGGTTTCTAGCTTATGGCACACTTGGACTCTGCATGTAGCCATGTCATTGTTCAGTAGTCTGCCATGCTCTGCCGACCTTGGGACTTACAGTGGACTTCAATTAATGGCCTGCCATGTGGTTTGGTAACATCGGGACTGTGCCTTTTTGCTTGTCAACCTTAGGTTTGTCAGCCTCAGCAGGCAGCAGCTGTCTGAGTGAAGAAATGCCTCTACCTCCAGTGGCCTGGGAGTAGGAGGCAGAGCTGGACCCCAAGGTTGAGGGGCTTTCACCCAGCCCTAGAGCTTGGCACTTTGAACTTGGACTTAAAGCCTCCAACTTGTAAGAACAAATTCCTGTTTGTTAAGGCCATCCCATTTGTGGTATATTCTTGTCAAAGTGGCACCAGGTAACCAGAACAACCATATACACCTAATTAATATAATTTAGTGATATCCCTCAATACTTGTGTGATTCTCTTTCTGGCTGCTATATATTTCTCTTTCTTGATATATCTATATCTATATCTATATCTATATATCTGGGAGCTCTGGGAGCATAGTGGCTAAGGCACTTGACTGCTAACCAGAAGGTTCAAACCCACCAGCCACTCCTTGGAAGGAAGGTTGGTCAATCTACTTCTGCCTCGGAAACCCAAGGAGGGGTCGCTATGAGTCAGGGATGACTCGACGGCACATAACAACAACAACAACAACATCTATATCTATATCTATATTTTTTTTTTTTTCTGGAGCTTATTTTGAGATCTTCTTGACATATTATAAGCATCCTGAGAATTTTAGATAAAGTTTTCATTTAATGCATATTTGTAAAGATGTGTTTAGTCTACCACTGTACCTGGCCAACCAACTGGAAGAGACATAGCTATGCCCATTCTGTACAAGGGTCATCAACAGAATGTGGGAATTATTGAATAATATCATTAATATCACATACAAGTAAAATTTTGGTGAAAATAATTCAAAAATGGTTGCAGCAGTTCATACACAGGTAAGTGCCAGAAATTTCTACTGGATTCAGAAGAAGGCCTGGAATGAGAGATATCATTGCTGATGTCAGATGGATCTTGGCTCAAAGTAAAGAATACCAGAAAGATGTTTACTTGTGTTTTATTGACTATACAAAGACATTTGACTATGAGGTTCATAACAAATTATGGATACGTTGAGAAGCATGGGAATTCCAGAACACTTAATTGTGCTCGTGAGGAACTTGTACATAGACCAGAAGGTGTCATTTGAACAGAACAAGGGGATACTGCATGGTTTAAAATCAGGAAGGGAGTGTGTCAGGGTTGTATCCTTTCATCATATTTATTCAATCTGTATGCTGAACAAATAATCTGAGAAGCTGAACTATATGAAGATGAATACGGCATCAGGATTGGAGGAAGACTCATTAACAACTTGAGATATGCAAATGACACAACCTTCTTAGCTGAAAGTGAAGAAGACTTGAAGCACTTAGTGATGAAAACCAAAGACTACAGATTTTAGTATGGATTACACCTCAACATAAAGAAAACAAAAGTCTTTACAACTAGAACAGTAAGCAACTTCATGATAAATGGAGAAAAGTTTGAAGTTGTTCAAGAATTTAATTTTACCTGGATCCACTATCAACATCCATGGAAGCAGCAGTCAGTCAATCAAAAATGTATTGCATTGGGCAAATCTGCTGCAAAAGACGTCTTTAAAGTGTTAAAGAGAAAGATGTAACTTTGAAGACTAACGCACGCATGATCCAAACCATGGTATTTAAAATCACCTCATACGTGTGCGAAAGCTGAACAGTGAATAAGGAAGACTGCAGAAGAATTGGTGCATTTGAATTATGATATTGGCAAAGAATTCTGAATATACCATGCACTTCCAGAAGAACAAGCAAATCTGTCTTGGAGGAAGTTTATCTTAGCTGGAATGTTTCTTAGAAGCAAGGCTGGGAGACTTTGTGTCTAGTACTTTGATTATGTTGTCAGGAGACACCAGTGCCTGGGGAAGGATATCATGCTTGGGAAAGTAGAGGGTCAGCAAAAAAGAGGAGTCTTTAATGTAGGTGGATTGACACAGTGGCTGCAACAGTAAGCTCAAGGATAGCAACAATGGTGAGGATGGCACAAGACCAGTTATTGTTTTGTTCTGTAGTGTACGAGGTTGCTATGAGTCAGAACCAACATAACAGCACTTAACAACAGCAGCATACTTGATAATTTGGTTAGGTATAAAATTCTGCATTAAAGATCATTTTTTACTAAAATTTTACATCATTATTAATTTTTGTATCTGTTATTGAGAGATCTGATCTCAACTGATCTTCTCTAGTTTATTTTAGATAAGGAGTAGAATGGTTTTTTCCTAATGGTTCAATTTTCACATTGAGAATTTTTCTTTCTAATTTATTGTGATCTCAGCTCACAATATGTGATCTCAGCTTTATAATTTTCTTCCCCAGTCTTCCTTTTATTCACTCTCCTCTATATTTTTTATAAATACTTTTCTCCTGTTTTAATCTAATTCTTTTCTGGAGATTAATTTGATACATTTACAACCCTCTAATTTATTATTTTTAATTGGCCACATATTTTAAATTTTTCTACAAATTCTTTCTTGTTTTCTAATAGTTTTCTTTTTTAATTGTATCTTGATTTCTTGGATGCAGTATCTTTTTACTCTCGCTAAAGATACTACTATCTTTTTTTTTTTTTTTGCAGTTTTCTTTGGATTCTTGTATGATCTCTGTTTTACATGTATCATTATTTATTTTGATTATTTGTCTTGTTTTTTTTTGTTTCATGTAAGATACTTTCCTGTAATGTCTGATGATTTGAGACATTCTCAATTCATTTTTTAATGCAAGACACTAAAAAGCTGCCTGACAGCTCTGAGTATGTGAGCTAAGGTACCAGTTAAACCAAAAAACAAAACTCACTGCTATTGAATACACTCGACTCATAGCGACCCCTCCTTGGGTTTCCAAGGCAGTATCCCTATGCAAGTAGACTGCCCAATCTTCCTTCCAAGGAGTGGCTGGTGAGTTTGAACTGCCAGCCTTCTGGTTAGCAGTCAAATGCCTTAGGCACTACAGCACCAGAGCTAGAGGTATTAAGTAGTAGGGTACCATTTCCATGTGGGCTCCCAAATACTAGTATTTTGAGATCTTTTCTCTTGGGATATCCAGTTTCTCAGAAGAAGAATCCTCAAGTCTCCTAGCCTGGAATCATATGCCTTCCTATGTTGAAAGGAGAGAAAATGAGTGAGGCCTGGTACTCAATATGTGGACTTCCATCTCATCTTCCTATTTCATCCTCCTGTCTCAATCACAGCCTTTCTTGTCTTTCAATATCTAGATATCTCTGGAACACTTACTCCAGAAAAATAAATCTCTTGTTGGTGATGACTAGAGACCTGGCTGCACAGAAGTGGTGGGAGATCTGGGTCAGGTGTTTTGTACCCACCAATCTTCAAATAATCGTATTTTCAGCCCCTATGCATCCTCAGATTCCACATTATTGATGCTTGTCAGTCCTTAGCCTTCCTGAGGCATCTGCAAGGTGAATGTTCTCAGTTTTCTAAGTCAGTTATCACCTCTTATTCTGCTTTCCATCTTCCAGAATTTCTCATCTGCAGATGTTGCCTCCCTTATTCTCTTTGTATTCATGAATTTATATTTATTTTATTTTAGTATCTGTTTCCTGTCATTTAGGTTGGGTATAAAGCATTATAATGTATCATGAATCTATCATGTTTAACCATAATCTGTGTTATATTTATAATAATTTTAAAACAATTCATTTAAAAATAAAAATCTCAATATCTGATGGATTAAACATGTGGAATTCTTTAAAAGCAAATAAGTATCTCTCATTAGCTCAGGATCAGTGTCTACCAAGGTCTGTGGAAAAATAATTTTTTGTAGTACTATTATCTTATCAACATCATGATAAACTGAGAAAAGATTGAAGTTGTCAAAGATTTCGTTTTTCTTGAATCCGCAATCAATGCCCATGAGGGCAGCAGTCAAGAAATAAAATGACATATTGTATTGGGCATATCTGCTGCAAAAGACTTCTTTAAAGTATTAAAAATCCAAGATGTCACCTTAAGGACTGATGTGTGCCTGACCTAGTCGTCTCATATGCATGTGAAAGCCGGACAATGAATAAGGAAGACTGAAGAAGAATTGCTGCATTTGAACTATAGTGTTGGCAAAGAATATCGAATATACCATGGATTGCCAGAAAAGGGAATAAATCTGTCTTGGAAGAAGTACAGCCACAATGCTCCTTAGAAGCGAGGATGCTAAAACTTTGTCTTATATACTTTGTATATATTATCAGGAGGGACCAGTCCCTGGAGGAGGACATGATGTTTGATAAAGTAGATAGTCAGCAAAAAAGAGGAAGATTCTCAATGAGATGGATTGACACAGTGGCTGCAGCAGAGGGCTCAACAATTGTGAAGATGACATAGGACTGACCAATGTTTCGTTCTGTTGTTTGTAGGGCCACTGTGAGTTGGAATCTACTCAACAGCACCTAATAACAACAACCGTTATCTTAGTAAGACTGTAAAATACATGTATGTATTTGCATGTGTGCAGTTAAAAATTATAAGCTAATAGTAAATTTCCTAGGACAAGGAAAGTAAATTATTGTTTGCACTATCATGATTCAGGATTTTAAATGCCTCTAGGCCTTTGTGTTATTGCCACATGACAGGAAATTTTGTTTCCTAAATTATGCCTCCTTTCCAATTATATACAGCAAATTAGCCTCATTTGGCTGTTCTTATTTTCCTCTACACTGTTTTCTAACCCTTTAGAGAGAAGCAGAGGCAGGAAATCTTTTTTGGGGGTTAGTAATGCCACCAGGTAATTCAGTGTAATTGGTGCACTGGTCTGTGACCTTCTAAATGTAGGCATTTAGTTAGGAAGATTGAAGAACATTTAACTAGCAGAGCTTCGTCATGTGTTAGCATTTTATCAACAATTACACCTCTCTCTTCCTGTCCTTTCACCTTTTGAAGTTTCTGGTTGTCCTGCCCTGGGTCAGAATATGATAAAGAGGCAGTCAGGTAGTAAATGTAACTTATGAAAATTGTAACCTCAAAGCGTACAGCCTTGATATAGACTGACACATTACTTTTGGCTTTTCTGGTACTTTCTTATCTGAAATGAAACACTGGAGTAGGCATAATTTCATTGACAGTAGTGCTAGTTAGGTGTTATTCAAGAGAGGGAGGAAAATATCTCTGAATGCACAAAATGTTAACCACAGTCAAAGAGAAATTATTGTTATTTTTGTTGTTTGCGTTTCTGGGAACATGCTGAGTCATGAGATGAATAATAGTAAGCCCTTTCATGGCCCATAAGAGTTAGTCACAAAAAGTGATCTGGCTTTTAATAAACTAAATTAGTAGGTCAGCCCTACCAAAGAAAAAGGGTTAAATAAACTGTCTTAAAGTGAAAAGCTACAAATAAAGCTATTACTTATCAATGTTCCACGAGATTATGAAAAAAAAAAAGTGGAAAAAGACATAAATTGTGCTTAATCTTGATCAAAAACATCCAAATGTTAACCTAATCCTTTATTTGAAATAAGTTATTTAATATATGTATTATTCCAATTCATATTAAACATTGATTTAATATTTATTCAATAAGTATTATTAACTTCTTGCTATTTTCAATTGCTCAAGAATATAAGAATGAATAATGTAGGTACATTCTCAACCACTCATGGAGTTTAACGTTCTGTTAAGAGAGACAGGTAATAAATAAGCAAAAGTCAAATGTAAATACAATGTAAGTGAGAAATTCTATAAAGAAAAAGAAAATGAAAATAAGGGACAAGGGAGGAATATGATCACAATTTTAGAAAGTATGGTCAGAAAAGATCTGAGTAAACTATGAGAATAAGCCACATGAATACCTGTACGTGGAAAAACAAGTACACAGGTCCAAGATGGTAGAATATCTAAGAACAGCCATGAGAACATACGATGCAGAGTTGACAATGAGATTACAGAGAGAAGCAGAAGTCAAGCAGTGTGAGGATTTTGGATTTTTTCCGATTTTCACAGCAGTTGTATGATTTGACTTCTACTTTAAAATAAAAGATCAGAATGACTATTGTTGGTAAACTACAAAGAGTGGGTATGGAGACAGGGCGAATATTTTGATGTCTAATACAGAATTCCAGGCAGGAGACAATGGTGGCTTAGACCACTATGGTATCAGTGGAGATAGTTGTATAAGTGAGAAATGGTTGGATTTGGGATATGTGGCGAAATCAATGATATTGGTTGATGGGTTAGATGTGGATTGCAAAAGGAAAGGGAGTTAGAGATGATTCCAAATAGTTTGGCCCAAGCATCTGAATAAATGAGTATGCCGTTTAAAGTTATGGGGAAACCTAGAAAAGAACAGCTTTATGACAAGGAGACGGAGAAGAAAGATCAGTAGTTCACATTTGGATGTGCTGGAATGAGATGTCTTCACTTAAATGAAGGTGTATACTTGATATTAGGATATTTGAGTGTAAAACTCAGGGGAAACAAAGAGCTGAATACATAAAGTGAGAATTGGTACCATGAACACTATATGGTATTTAAAACACATGGACCCTGATAGAACAAACTGTTGTTGTTGTTATGTGCCGTCGAGTCGGACCCGACTCATAGTGACCCTTCCTTGGGTTTCTGAGGCAGTATCACTACGGAAGTAGATTGCCCTATCTTCCTTCCGAGGAGTGGCTGGTGGGTTTGAACCGCCAGCCTTCTGGTTAGCAGTCAAGTGCCTTAGACACTATGCTACCAGAGCTCCTGATAAAACAAACTAGGGAATGCATATTCCCTAGATAAAGAAACAAACCAATCAGAACAGTTTCAAAAGAATTGGAGGAGAAAAGCCTAAATGGAATAGTACCAAGAGGGAATACATTTGAAAACAGAGGCATTTTAAATTAAATTGGAACTCCATTGATATTTTCCTCATTTACAGAATATTTCTCTTAGGATCTGGTTTTACAAAAAGCTTAGGAAAATACTTGGGGCTCAAAATTATTTAGTTAACTCCATTCCTTCTTGCTCTTGCTTTCCCCTAAGATTTATGTGGTATTTTTTGTTAATTGTTGTCAAGTTGGCCCCAAATCATGGTGACCCCATGCACAACAAGGTGTAATATTACCCAGTCCTGCACCATATTCAGGATCACTGTATACCTGAGTCCATTATTACCCTCCAACCCTAGGAAGCTCATCTTTCAGCACTATGTCAGACAATATTCTTCTGTGACACACAGGGGTTTTGTTTTTTAACTTTTATTGTGATTTTGGTTCAATTTTACAAAGCAGATTCATTTTATATTCAACATTTCATGCACATTTTGTTTCATGACACTGATTACAATCCCCACAGTGTAACAGCTCTCTTCCCACCTCTTCCCTGTGCTTACCCCTCCCCTGTGTCCTTACCTGTGCATTCCTGCCTTTCCCCTATGCAAATGCATTCTAGCTGTTTCCTATGCAGATGATGCCCTTCTGATCTCCCATGTTGGTTGTTCTGAGGAGTGGATCTTCCTGGTATATTTGTTCAGCTCCTAGACCTGTCTATTGTTTGGCTGAGATTTAAGCCATAGGAGTGAGTCCAATTTCAGGCCAAAATGTGCCTTGGAGCCATCCTCTCAGAGGTATCAGCAGTCTCTTTCTGACCAGTAATCCTGGTCTTTTTTTAATGTTTTTTAATGTTTTTTCACATTTTTCCTATCCCTCTATTCAGGATCTCCAATTTTGATCCCTTTCTGAGTAGCCAGGTGTTATCTTGATTTTCTGGTCTTAGGGGCATGTAGACTTAAGTTCCTGTGGTCCATACGTTGCATTCTGGAGAATTATCTGTGTGCACTGGAAAAGAATGTGTTTTGTTGTTGTTGTTGTTGGGTGGAGCGTTCTGTATAAGTCTATGAGGTTGAGTTGGTTGGTTATATTGTTGAGATCTTTTGTATCTTTGCTGAGTTTTTTTCCTAGTTCCTCTGTACTTCATTGAAATTGGTGTGTTAAAGTCATCTTCTACTGTGTAGAATTGTCTGTTTCTCCTTTCAGTTGAATTAATGTTTGCTTTATATATTTTGAAGCTCTTTCATTGGGTGCATAGATATTTTTTTGTGGTTATGTCCTCTTAGTTGATTGACCTTTTTGTCTTCATATAATGCCTTTTCTTGTCCCTTATGCAGGTTTTCACATTGAAGTTCATTTTATCAGAAATTAATGTTTCCACTCCTGCTCTTTTTTCATTGCCATTAACTTGATTTTTTTTCCCCACCCCTTTATTTATTTATTTTTATCTTTATGTCTTAGGTGACTCTCTTATGATGGGTCTTATTTTCTTATCTGATCTGCCACTTTCTTTCTCTTGATTGATGCATTTAATTCATTCACAATCAATGTAATTAATGACAGATAGGAATTTACTACTGTTATTCTTTTGTATTTTTTGTTGTGATGTGATGGTTTCTATGTTCCAAACATTTGTCTGTGCTGAGTTCATTTTGTTATTGAGTTTTCTTTTCCTTTTCTTCATTGTTGACTTTGTGTTTACTAAGTCCTTGTGATTTTATTCTTTCTTATTTTAGTTAAAAAACTTATTAATTTTTTTTCAGTTACCCTGTAGTAAATTCTTATCTCCCTAAGTTTGGAACAGTTTGTTCTCTGTTGAATTCTTACTGACTTCCTCTCCATTTAGAAGTTTTATAATTATGCTATTTATTCCCTCCATTTGCTGTTTAGTTGGTATCATTTACAGATTGACTCCTTTAGTTCTCTATTTTGTATTTTGTAAGCTTATTTCAGTTTTGAAATTCTTTTTCTGGGTTAGTTTCTAGGTGATGCCATCATGTGTCTTAATCTTAAGTTGTTGTCTTCTGTTGTTGGTTTTCTGTTGAAAGGACTATCTTTAGCATTTCTTGTAGAGTTGTTCTTGTTTTTACAGATTCCTTTTATTTTTGTTTGTCTTAGAATGTCCTAATTTCATTATCATATTTGAGGAACAGTTTTGCTGGATATATAAATGTTGGTTGGCAACTCTTTTCCTTTAAAGTTTTGTGTATATCATCCCATTGCCTTTTAGCCTGCATAGTTTCTGCTGAGAAATCAGAGCTTACTCTTATAGGTTGCCCTTTATAGATAATATTTCATTTACATGGGGTGTGGTCAAGATTCTTTATTTGTTTTTGGTTTTGGAAAATTTGATTATAATATGTTTTGGTGACTTCTCTTGGGGTCTATTGTATATGAGGCTGTTGAGTTTCTTGGATGGTTGTAATTTTGTCTTTCATGATATTGGACAAGTTCTCTGCTAGCAATCTTCGACAATTTTCTCTGTGTGTGTGTGTGTGTGTGTATTTGTTTTTGTTTATGATTTTTTGCCTCCTCTTGTTCTGGAATTCCAGTCAAACTTGTTATTTCTTATGATATCATCCCATATAACTCTTTGGTTTTCTTCATTTTCCTTCATTCTTATTTCTGATTTTTCCTCATGCAAGCTGCTGTCAAAGGACTTATCTTCTATGCATTCTTCTGCCAGTTCCATTCTGCTCTTTTGTCCTTCCAATATGTTATCTATCTATCTGTAATTTTAGTGTTCATCTTCTGGATTTATAATTGCTGCTTTTGTGTGGTTTCTAATTGTCTATTTATTTTGTCATCTTGCTGTGGTAAGATTTTCCTTGAATTTCAACCTAGACTTCTTCAAGATTGTTGTGTGTCATTTTCTTGCCTCTGTTTATGGTTTCCTTGAGCTTTTGGAAGGCTGTATATGTGTTTTGAGTTCCTTGTCAGGTAATTCTCTTTCCTGTTCTTTATTGAAGAGACTTCCTGGTTTTTGGTTTGGTCACTTGCTTCCCCTATCTTATCCTGTTGTTCCTTTTGAATTGAAGTTGTCTGTTGTCTCTGAGACATTTTGAAGTTGTTTTTATTTGTTGATTATGTGTTGGTTTGTTTCACCCTGTTTGTTGTTGTTTGTTTTGCTTTGTTTCTATATTCAGATGTGTGGGCAGGGATGTTTCTTTGATTGTTAGCTTGTCAGTACTGAGCCATTCTTCAGCTGTCTCTGGTCTGGTGGTATAACTGATAGAAATGTGGAGGCAGGTCTCTGTGGTGAAGAGGAGCTGCCATTGGGATGAGCAGGTGATTGTCCTACAGGAGCTGGTGGTGGTGCTCACCCATTGAGTGAGGTGGTAGGTACAATAGGATATGGTCAAACATTGGAGAAAAAAAAAAACAACTCACTGCCATCAAGTCAGATCTGACTCATAGCGACCCCTCCTTGGATTTCTGAGGTGGTATCACTACAGAAGTAGATTGCCCAGCCTTCCTTCTGAGGAGTGGCTGGTGGGTTTGAACTGCCAGCCTTCTGGCTAACAGTCAAGTGCCTTAGGTGGTATGCCACCAGAGCTCCCAAACATTGGAGAGCTAAGGCATTTGACTGCTAACCAGAAGGCTGGCAGTTCAAACCTCCTCAGGAGGAAGATTGGATAATCTACTTCTGTAGTGCCTCAGAAACCGAAGGAGGGGTTGCTATGAGTTGGATCTGACTCAGTGGCAGTGAGTTTGTTATTTTTCCCTGTTAGATAGAGCTGGAAAAAGAAAATGATAACCAAGGAGAAGAAGAAGAGAATAAAAATAAAATATAGAACAAAAACAAAAGATAAAAAATAGAGACAAAGGAAGTAAAAAGAAGAAAAAGAAAAGAGGGTGTGAATGAGATGAAAGATTGGTGAAAATGAAAGACGAAGGAGAGGAAGAAGGAGAAATGAATAGATGAAAAGGGAGAAAATTGGGGAATATGAAAGGAGAAAAACAAGGAGTAGATAAGGAAACTGAGGAGAAGGGGCTTTTGTACTTTTGGTCAGTCTGCAGCCCTGGGGACAGGTGTGGTGGAAACCACTGATCCACTAGGTCAGGTGCCTACAGAGGTGAAAGGAATCTCTCTTGGATACCTCCAAGAGAGAAGGCTGCAAGTGGGTGCCTCTTCTGCTCATTGTGAAAAATATCAGCCAGTCATGCAAGCACAGGAAAGTAGAGTTGCACCCTTTGGGTCTGTCTGTTTGAAGTGGGTTGGTGATGGTAGCTAGGTTGTAGAGGAGGTGGATGGAGGATTCAGACAGGACTTCCTGGCCACCAGCTTGGTGGTAGAAGGAGAGGTTTTGCCCCTGCTTGTGGGGAAGCTTTCCATTTTGGAGTGAAGAGTGTGGCTCACCAGTCACAATTCACTGGCATAGGTCTGGCACCATTATAAGCATATACAGCCATTTATCAGCTCCTGCCCAGACTCTAGTGAATGTCCACCCTGAGACTACCTTCTCTAACTGCACCAACACAGGCCTTTTCTCTTGCAGAGGTAGGATCTGCCTGGCTTGACTGGTCTCCTCTAACAGAGGATGATGCAGAAGTGTGTCTTTTGTGTTCAGTGTGAAAAAAGATCTGTTAATGCGTTAGTCACCTGGCATGTGAGCCTCAGCCTCTGACTCGGTGGTGCAGAATATTTATCCTTATGATATGAGTTTGTTAGGTCAGGGAATGTATTTTGATTTTGAATCAATTTTGATTCACTGGCATGGGTCTGGTGCCCCTGTTGGTACATGGAGCCATTTATCTAGCTCTTGTCCAGATTCAGTCAAGCAAGAGATTGCTCTAGCTTCTTCAACTGCTCCAATATAGGCTTTTTCCTTTGCATACGTCCTTAGCCCTAAGTACTGTGGCATAGTGGTTGAAGCATTCAGCTGCCAACCAAAAAACCTGCAGCTTAAACTCACCAGCCACTTTATAGGAGAAAGATAGAGGAAGTCTGACCTCACAATGATCCACAACCACAGAAACCCCATATGGCAGTTCCAGTCTGATGAAAAAAGGCAATGTGAGTTGGAATTCATTCCATAGCAGTGGGTGTGGTCTGGTTTACTAGTGGTGAGTTATTTCATTCCCTTTCTCTGGTTTCCTCCTCACTCTGTGGTCATCTGTGCTACTCTAAGTCTGACCCACTTCCCTGCATGTTCCTTTCCCAGCTCCCACCTGGCTTCAGCTCACCTTGAATTCCTCCCAATTTGTCTGTACTGTATCTTTATCACCATGTGGATTCTGTGTTGTTGTTGTTTTTTCCCCTCCTCATCCATATCTCATGCATCTGATCCCTCTGTGTTTAAAATGACTAAGCTTCAGCTAGTCACAACTTCTTTTCTCTTCTCAGTAACTGACGTTGCTCCATCTCCTTCCAATCAGTGCCCAATCTAACTTTTCATCTTCTCTTTAGATGCTCAGAATCCCAGGATCGTTGCTTGAATCTGTTTTGCTCAGTTTTTCTGGGTCTCTTTTGTAGAGCGATTGGGCAGAGTGTGTTAGCAGCACAGCTTTTATCTCTACTCTCCCACAGGGTTTTCACTGACTAATTTTTGAAAGTAAATTGCCAGCCCTTTAATCGTAGTCTGTTTCACTCTGGAAACTCCACTGAAATCTGTCCACCGTGGCTGATCCTACTGGTGTTTGAATTGCCAGTTGCATAGCTTCCAGCAACAAAGCAACACACAAGCCTGCACAATGCAACAAACTGACAGACAGATGGGTGATATTATAACTTATTATTTCAGGCAGTCATTATAAGTTATTTATATGTGTTTTAAGTTGAATATACTCCCTCAAATTCATTATTTCTGTTCTCTTCCTCTCATTTGTCTGATGTTGAACTCTGGGAGTAATAAGACTCTGTGTGGTAGGTATCTAGTGACACCTCTTTCAAACTGGACATCTTCAATCCTTGGGGCTTTGATGATAAAATGATTTTTTTTTTTTTTTGACTAATTGCAGAATCATGCCAATTTCTGGGTCTTGAGAATGCAGAGATGTCTAAGAAGTGCTCCTTTCCCTAAAAGAGTGCAACAGAATCAGACACATGAAAATAGACATGAACCCATGATATAAAAAGGGCAATAGGATAGCTGTGCATGAGGTCTGTACACCCAGAAGAGGGACAGGTAGCTTATCAGATATATGGAGAGGAAGTAAAGAAGGCTTCCTGGAGGAAGCAATGACAGAGATCAATCTTCAAGGTTTTAGTCCATAAGTAATTGACAACTGCTATCTATACCCACTAAAGTCTCAATCTTGCCCTTCTTTAAGGAGTGTACATTCTTGTAGGAAATATGTTTGAGTATATATACTCAAATAACTCAAGAACCACTTCATAATTTCTGCATCTCAGTTCCCTGTTGCTTTTACTCTGCCATTGATTGCAGTAGAAAATGTGGTGTGCCATAAAAGCAACTCAGAGAAAGTTCTGCATGAGTTCTGTGCAGTGAGAGGTCTCTTCTTACTGAGAGGCCAAAGGAAGATTTTGTGGGAGAGGTAACATTTTAACGAGAACTTGAAGGAGGGATGGTGCAAAAACGGCAAGGAGGCCACATGTTCTGACCTTCTCTAATCCCACAAGGGGACGACAGGATTACCAGCAGTAACCCAAGGCCTATTCCTGCCAGGCCAGACATGTTGCCTCCCTCCAGCCCTTTCTTCAACCGTTCCTCCCAGAGCACCCACCACCTCTCTCCTGGGTTTGATAATTCGCTGCAGTGGCCACACAGAACTCACAGATTACAAGGTTTACTAGGGAAGCACCAAGCTACAATTTGCGCTCAGGAAAAAATGCTCAGTCTCTCTCTCCAGCCCACCATCCCTCAGCCAAGAGTCTCTCACAGTCTCTTCCCGGGGTGCGTGTCTCTTGCGTCTCTTTCCCAGCAACGCGTGTCTTAGGAGCCCGTGTCTCTTTCAGCAGCACGTCTTCCTCCACCAGCAGTCAGAGAGAGTTCTGCCTCCAGGAGGCCTCCTTTTGAGCCTGGCAGGGTGGTCAAACTAGCCAATCATAGCATCAGAACTCTAAGCACCTGAGAGAGAGTGGGCACCTCCCAGAACATTGTATTGTGCTACGCCCAACAGAAATAACCCAGGTGGATAACATTTACAATCAGCTCCTCAGTTGCTCATTCCACCACTGAGTTCACAATGACTTATGGGTAGAAAAGCCATAGTAAGTAATTTACTACACTGCAGATGGGATGTCAGGCTAACAGTCACCTTGTGGTATCCAGCGCACTGGTTCTTCTGTCCCTGCCTGCGTCTCCAACCTCATCTGTTGCATTCCCCACAGCTACCCTCTGCATGGCCTTGCTGATCTACTCATACATCTCCATAACACCTCTCTGTGCCTATAGACATGCTGCTTCCTTGGATGCAGAGGCATTCCTGATTTTGAGCCCCTCCTTCCATATATATTCAAAACTTAATCCAGTGATCCCTTTGCTGCTGTTGTTAGCTGCTCTTGTGTCAGCTCTGGCTCATGATGTCCTCATGCACAATGGAAGGAAATGCTGCCCAGTCCTATGCCATCCTTGTGACAGGTTACAACCAAGACCATTGTGAGCCATAGGATTTCCATTAGCTGATTTCAGGAAGTGGGTCACCAGGCCTTTCTTCCTAGGCTGTCTTAGTCTAAAAGCTCTGCTGAAACGTATTCAGCCTCATAGCAACAAACAAATTTCCACTGACAGATGAGTTGTGGCCACACCTGAGGTGCATTGACAAGGAATTGAATCTGCTTCGTGTTCATGGAAGACAAGAATTCTACCACTGAACCACCAATGCCTCTTTATGCTCCCTAAACTAGTTTAGTAGCCCCTTCTCCCAAGTCATGCTTCCTGTACATCTCTCTATCATACTAATATACCATATGCTGTTTTGAATTTCTTATCTTAAACTGTGAATTTCAGGACAGCATAAACTTACTAGGCATATAATTGATGGTTCAGTAATAATAAATAATTCATTTAAAGAATGATGATAATCCAATGCAATGATCATCTCTTTCTTCCAGTAGATGTAAGGGAGCCTTGTAAGATGTTGTGTAAAATAGTCATTAAGAGAAATCAGTCTTTGTATTCTTGGTGTTGAATTCCAATTTTGCAGCAATGGGAAAACGTTGGCAAATAATTTAGCCCCTCTGCTGTGCAGGTTCTTCTGCTGTAAAATGCAGATAATAAAATTGGGCACAACAGGGTTAATGTGAGGATTAGATGTAATTGTGTTGTAAAACAGAGTGATATCCATACTTATCCTGTTGTGTGAAAATGCAAGTTAAAAATACTATGTTTCTTTGATCCAAGTAAAAAATAAGAAAATAAAGTCTTTTTGTGCATGTATTGTTTATGTACAGAGCTCTGGTGGCATAGTGCCTAAGGCATTTGACTGCTAACCAGAAGGCTGGCCTTTCAAACCTACCAGCCACTCCTCAGAAGGAAGATTGGGCAATCTACTTCCTTGGTGATACCACCTTAGAAATCCAAGGAGGGGTCTCTATGAGTAGAATCAGACTCCGTGGCATTGAGTTTGGTTAGTTTTGGTTGTGATGCACATAAAACCATTATTATTATTATTACTGTCTTATTATTTAAAGATGTTTTAGAATATCTAGAAGTGTTTCATTAATGTTTGTTATGCATAGAAAAGACACTATATACTTATACTATGACAAACATTTGACTGACGTTTAATATGAAGCATATATGTTTTGATTTATGTGCAAATTTGACTTAAAGGCAGACTTGAGAATGGAACTCATTCATAATCAGGGTCTGCCCGTAATTCAAAAACTTAAAAAAGGAACTTGTACATATATAAAGGACTTTCAGTCAGTATCTATTGAATATCCATTTTGAGGTATGTACTCTTCCACATACTAGGGTACAGTGGTCACCAGCACTTACCATCCTGGGCTCTGTGGAGCTTCCAGTGAAGCAGAAATTAGTAAATGCTTAGTGAATTATTTCTGCTTTTTTTATTCTCATTGTTAATGAGTAGTCTTAGTTCTTAGCTCATATGGCTCCCAATTCCTTGTGTTTTAGGGGTATCTGTATTAATGTTAATTGCATTTATTTCTCTTTTTTAAAGTATAAGCTTCTAAAGTAAAGATCACCTTAACTTTACGGTAGATAAAATCTGTGAGTATAATAGGAATTAAATAACAATTTTCAAAACTAAAGAAGATGGGGCAATCTACTTCCATAGTGATACTGCCTCAGAAACCCAAGGCAAGGTCGCTATGAGTCGGGTCCGACTTGACAGCACATAACAACAACAACAACAACAACGATAATAATAGTTTAGGCGCTTGTCCTTTCTTCAGAAGTAAATATTTCCTCCAACTTTTACCTCTAAAATTCAACAAAATAATTGGCAATATTGTTTGTGAACTTGATGTTATAGGTATGTTTCATTAGACATTGCCTTATCCCTGAAAACTATTACTAAACAATTTTGTTCCTGACTTATATAAACACTAGGGAGTTTTGGGGCTATAGAGTTTAAAATAATGCAAATGATATATATCAGACAAGCAAGATACCTGCATTTTAATGTGTGTGAATTCATGCAAGAAAGAGAATGGGATTGAGAAAGCTGGATAAATGTCTTACAAAAAAGCAATAAGCATATAAATCCTCCAGGAAAACTGATGCAGTAACTTAATCACATATTGACAATATCTATATTCTAAGATAAATACAAAAGACCTTCCAGTCTATAAATAGTTTACTGCCTTCCTCGGTCTTCTTCCTCAACTTTTAAAGCCTTGGCTGGTAAACACACAAAAGCAAATATTTAAAATTTAAAGGTTTAACTGAATCAAACAGTCAGTAAAGAGGTAATTTTACAATATTAAAAAGTGCTGTCTTGTGGGAAGGAATAATTAGTTAGATTACAGATGAATATCTATGTTGTCCCTTTAATATAGCTTATGATTTTCTTTATTGGTATTCTGAATGTCTTTTTTGAGAAAGATTTTAGGAGTCAGAAAATACTGAGTTTTACTACTGGCTTTTTTTGTTCCATGCCAAGCTATATTTTGAAATTCCTGATCAGGTTAGAAAATTACATTCCTAAAAGTCATCTCTTTGCTGGAGACAGCTAATTTGGCTTAAAATGGAATTTCATTCTGAAAATGTGTGTTATGCCTTTAGAATAGTCATCTACAATTCATTGTTCAGAAACCACTATTTTTTGAAATCATTATTTATGTTTAATAAAAGAAAATACCCATATCTACCTCTTTGGTTTTGCAGTTGTTGTTGTTGTTAGGTGCCATTGAGTCATTTCTGACTCATAGCGACCCCGTGCACAACAAAACGAAACATTGCCCAATCCCTTACCAGCTCCACGATCCCTGCTATACTTGAGCCCATTATCACAGCCACCATGTCAATCCATCTCGTGGAAGGCCTCCCCCTCTTTCGTCAACCCTCCACCCTATCAAGCATGACATCCTTCTCCAGGGAATGGTCCCTTCTGACAACATGACCAAAATAGGTGAGACGAAGTCTGGCCATTCTTGCTTCCA
>NW_006921620.1:10647659-10687346 GCF_000298275.1 Orycteropus afer afer | reverse complement strand
ACAGGTCTTCCTTGTAGGTATATGGATATTATCCTATCACTGACAGCATTGTATTTCAGGACAGATCTTGAAAAATCCTTTGTGATGATGAATGCCACGCCATTCCTCTTCAAACTGTCATTCCCGGCATAGTAGATCACATGGTTGTCTGATTCAAAATGGCCCAAACCAGTCCTTTTCTGCTCACTAATGCTGAGAATATCAGTTTTGCAGTATCACATGTAAAATGCTCCTATTTCCTACAATCTCAAGTAATTTTAAGGTTTGAAATTTTGGCATGATAATTTCAGTTTGCATAGTGCCTAAGGCATTTCACTGCTAACCAGAAGGTTGGTGGTTCAAACCCAACAGCCACTCCACAGAAGGAAGACTGGGCAATATACTTCCATAAAGATTTACCTTCTCAGAAACCCAGTGGTGGTTGCCACGAGTCAGAATTGACTCGATGGCAGTGAGTACATTTTTAGTTTTCAAAAAAAATACTTTAAAGGAGGGAAATGTACTTTGTTGGTTTATGGTATCTGAAGATAAAGACCAGTTATGGGTCATGATGCTACTTACATGATTTCAGAGAAACCATATAATCAACAAATGCAAGGTGCTGCTTGAGAAATATCCTGGAGAAAAAACTGTAAGTCCTGTGACAAAGATATGAAATCGGTGTCATAATGTATGTTTTTGGAATCCCTCAGTGATAGATTAATATGCTCAGCTGCTAAGCAAAATGTTGGAGGTTCTAGGCCACCCAGACACACCTCAGAAGAAAGGCCTGGCCGTTTACCTCTGAAAAATCCATTACTGGAAACCCCAGCCTAGTTCTGCTCTGGCCCGTATGCAGTTACCATGAGTCAGGGTCATCTCAATAGGACCTGGTTAGTGAGCTTTTCCTCAGAAAATCTTGAAATGAGTGAAGAACGTACATGTCATTAATCTATTTACAAATTAACCTTTTTAAGCAGCCAGGATTGGTAACATACTTGCTCTTATTCAAAGTTCAATTGTGTTTCTCACTGTGGAAAGTTTTATGATGGAATATATGTAATTATAGTATATAGAGATTTAAAAATAGCTCAAGGGACTGAACAAAGTTTTCCAGTAGTAAATCATTAATGAAGATCTTAAATCTGTACTTTAAATACAGATAAAACTAGTTATAATGATCTCATTAGTGCCTTATTAAGGTTATCTATTTTAGTATTTGTCAGGAGAATTCAGATGGAAACAAATTCCTCAACATATCTAGGATGGGTTGTTGAGCATTTACTCAGCTGAAAGAAATACCATACCTGATTAATTGTTGAGCAAATAAAGATTCAAACTAGAAGCAACAGAATATACTTCTAACTAAATGTAGTTCTACTCTGTCCTATGGGGTCACTATGAGTCAGAATCGACTTAGTGGCAGTGGGTTTGGGTTTTTGTTATTGTTGTTTAAATGTAGCCTTCTCAAAAAAGAAAAGCTTTCATGCCTGTGCTGTCTGCTATATATATATATTATTTTTATTAAACTTGGCTAGAAAATAATCTATAATTTAAAGAAAGTTGGAGAAAAAGTAAAGAAACAATAAAAAGATTGTGAGTTGGATGTTCCTAAGGCTTGACTGTCGAATCAAATTGAGACCTTTCATGGGTTTTCAAAACATAGGATGTTTGGTTTTTTTTTTTTTTTTTAATTGATACTTCTTTTTTTTTTTCTTTTTCTTTTTTATTTTAAGAGCTTGTTTTACATTCAAAGTCACACGTACATTTAGTTTCATTCCGCATTCGCCATGTCCAGCCCCAACCCAGTCTCCTCCCCTCCCTACCCTGCAACACTCCCCATGTCCTCTCATAATTATGCACTCCTGTTTGTCCTGCATTTCCTCAGTTTGAATGTCGATCCTTTGCTGTCCCATGGTCTACTGCTTTAAGGGATGTATTACCATTGAGTGTGTGGGTGTGGCATCCTGGGTTGAATGGTCTGCATGTACTTCTTTATTAACTATTGGGCTGAGAGCCCACCCGTAGGGATGAGTTTTATTCCAGGAGCCGAATGTATTTCAGGGCCATAGTATTGGGAGTCTCACCAGACTTCATCTGATCAGTAATTCTGGTCATTATTGAGTTTTTGGGTTTTGTTCCACGTTTTTCCTCCCACTCTATCCAGATCTCCAGATTTGATCTTTTCCTGGTGGTTGGCATTGGTAGCCAGGCACCATCCAGTTCTGGTCTCGAGGGCCATCGTGTCCTAGGGTTGATTGCTTCTAAATGCCCTTGTTTTGTAAAACATAGGTTTTTAAAAGAGACACATGTGCTTGACAAATGTGCTTTGCCTTTGACAAAATTTGTCACCCTAAGTTCAAATTGCAGAAAAAAAAATAATCTTTCAAAAAAAAAAAACCCTTGAAACTCTAAACAAGAGGTTCACAATTATCCCTGTTTACATTTGTTCTTCAAAAGGAACACTGATATGTGTAGCAAATGAAGCTGAGGTTTTTGATATAAATATACTTCACAGAAAAGAATATCAAAATCAAAGATCAGATTCACTGCCATCAAGTCGATTCCAGCTTATAGTGAGCCCCCATTTGATTTCAATGGCTGTGAATCTTTATGGAAGCAGACAGCCCCATCTTTCTTCCGCTCTACAGAACAGCTACTAGGTTTGAACCACTGGCCTTTTGGTTCACAGCCAAATGCCTTAACCACTACACCACCAAACCTCCTTGGAAAAGAACACAATGAATGTCAAATCATAAAGGAGCATGCTTGAGATCAATTATTTAAAGTGTACCTACTGTTGGAGCTCTCGTGGCATAGTGCCTACCTATATGCCAGGTACTATGATGGAGTGAAGGGATGTGTAAAACATACTGGCCCCAGACCTTTATGGTGCTTATAATCTAGTAAGGCAACAACATTTAAACATTGAAGTTGTTGTTGTTGTTGTTGTTGTTATTTGCCATAGAGTCGGCCCCGACTCCTAGCGACCCCTCCTTGGGTTTCCAAGGCAGTTATCACTCTGGAAGTAGGATTGCCCAACCTTCCTTCCGAGGAGTGGCTGGTGGGTTTGAACCGCCAGCCTCCTGGTTAGCAGTCAAGTGCCTTAGGCACTATGCTACCAGAGCTCCCAAACATTGAAGTAGTTAATTGTAAATGGGATAAGAGGTATGAAGAATACAATTGATTAGGTAAGCGTGCATCTCTACAATTTCAGTCTAATATGCACTGACTTAGTATTGATTAGTATTTGCACATTATTTGGTATATAGTTGACATGCTGCATTTTTGGTGGGTTGAGTGTCAGATAATGGTAGTTTATGTATAAATATAAGGTGCCTCTGCATATAAAGCAACTCTCCATTTTATAGATTGAAAGATTGAAGATGCAGTCTTTCAACAAATTTAAATGATTATATTTTAGGGCTGTAAATAAAATGTTCAAATACCTATTAATAATATTTAATATCTTAATTTTCTTACCCATACATATATAAAATTGTACTTCATATAACATAGGAAATTTGGAAATAACCATCTTCCTATGTTCATTTCATGAGCAATTTTATCAAATTCTTATACATATCTTTAATAGCAAGTGAATTCTCATCCATAAAATTACTTTTTCAATCCCTAATACCATTAAAAAAAAAACCTTTTTATTGTGATAAATTTTGTTTCACATTCAACACTTGATACAACTGTGTTTCGTAACACTGCTTATGTTCTCTGAGGGGTCTCTAATACCATTTTTGCTATTTTATTTTTTTTGCTTCCATTTAAGTTATTTGAGATAAAACACTTTTTAAAATCATGTATGATTTTGTCACAGAAAATTTTATATCAAACTACAAATAACACTTTTCCTAAATTTTGAACTTTTTATTCATTTATTCTATAAGGATACACTCATAATCTTCACAATGTGGCACTTTTAAATTGATCCTTAAAAACATTTTTATTCTAATATCCAATCTTTTCAGTTATGAGGCTATTCTCCACCATGCATGAACAATGACTAAATCAATGTTACATTTGTTTGCTTCTTTGTTTACAATGACTCTATTAGATAATTACTAAAATATCAAAAATATTAATAGTTCCACTTATAATATTTAGTAATATTACTAACAAAGTTAATAGTAGTAGTAGCAGTAGTAGTCTAATAGGCAATATATCTATGTTGTCATCATATAAAATAATATATATCCTGTTTTAACCTCATTTTTTTTCACTTAAAAATATGCCACAAGGACTTTGGCATGCATTAAAAAATTCCTTGTGGTTTTCATTTGCCATAGTTGCATATTATTTCTAGATTGCCAAGTGTATTAAAAAAAATAGCAAAGAAAATTTAAAAGCTATCATTAGACACTGAAAATAGAGCCTTGGTGTAAGTAAGGCCAGTCAGAGCTGCTGATAAACATATTCTTCAGGAGCTAATGGTGGTGATTCTAAACTAAAAATTGACTAGTGATTCATTTCTGCTTGGTGTGATCTTTGCCCCAAGTACAAATCTTGAGCTTGACCACGGGCTAGTGAGGACCCTGTGTTTAGCCAATAAAACAGACAGAAAAGCCAAGTGATAGCCTCTGTGTGGTACTCAGAGCTGTCTAGTTTGATGTTTCTTCTCTCATTTGATCCTCAGAAAAATGTTGGTGAACACTTCAGGATAAAAGAACAAAGATTCAGAAATGGAAAGTGATTGTCCAAGTATGCTAACTGAAAGATAGTAGGGGAAAAGATTCTAGTGTGATTCTAAGTACAATACTCTCTCATTGACAACAAACCTTCTTCCCAGTGACTTAGAAAACAAGAATATACCACTTCATCTTTCAGATGGGCTAGAGACTTTGTGAGGTTAGATTTTAACTTTATACTTCCTCAAAACTTATACACACTAAATCATGTCTAAAGCTTCCTGATCCTCACCAAAATTGAAGAATTATGTAGAGTAGTAATCCTTTTCAACCTACATCTTCAGGCTGCCTTGAAGGCTTCTCCAAGCTCACAGAGAAAAAGAATTGTGTTCCCAACTCTATGCTATCCTTTTTCATCAGCGTTTGGGCTAAAATGCTGAGCTCTTCAGGAACTGTCTTCTCTTGGGCAGATAAATCACTCTAAAACTCTTGTTTCTCATTTATCTATGAAAAGGAGAGGTATAACTAGATGGCAAAGTTTTCAATTGAAATGTTCACATAAAATATTAAAAACAAATATCAAATTTACTAGAGGTCACTTGACCAGGTATAATAAAGTATTGAACTGAATTACATGAGAAGGCTTAAGAAGATCCCAGCCATGTTATTTAATCTGGTTTTAGGAAACACTCGTAGGTTCTTCCTTGATGTTTGTTCCCTGTGCACTCTGTCCACGATACAGCGCTACCTTTTCACAACATCTGAGCATTCTGCTGTTTTTCATTCCTGGGCTAATATTCTCTCTTGACATGCTAAAAACCATGTGGTCCTTGCTGCCCAGGGACATTTATTAATGCCCTTCTAAGCTCAAAGGAATGAATCATACAGATTCTGTAGCACAGGATTGTTCTAAAACTCATATTCTATCAAAAATATTAGCTGAACGCCTAGAAATAAATGCACATACATATATGGTTAATGAATATTTAGCACATTTGCCAAGGTAATTAAATAGGGAAAAGATTTTCTTTCCAACAAATGGTGGTGCTCTGGTGGCATAGTGCCTAAGGCATTTGACTGCTAACCAGAAGCCTGGTAGTTCAAACCCACTTGTCCCTCCTCAGAAGGAAGACTGGACAATCTACTTCCATAGAGATACCACCTCAGAAATCCAAGGAGGGGTCGCTATGAGTTGGAGTCAACTCAACAGCAGTGAGTTTGGTTTTTGTGTGTATGTGTGTGTGTGTGTTTTATGGTGGTACAAGTGGATAACCATTTGGAAAAAATATATATGTGTGTGTATATATCTATATATACATATATAGATATATACACACACATATACATATATATGATATATATATATATATATGCATATATCAAGCCTTATTTTAAACTATACATACAAAATTGGTTTCATATTGATCATAGACCTAAAACTATAAAACTTCCAGAAAAAAGAGAAAAATTTTGTGTCCTTTTAAAAGCAATGATTTCTAAGGAACCAAAAAGTATGAATTACAAAAGAAAAAAAAAATGATAACTGAACTTTACTACAAAGCATCTATAATACATACTAATCAATTTTGAAATAGAAATAAAAGTCAACACACAATGAGATTTTAAGACATTGTATAAAGCTACAGCAATCAAAGCATTGTAATATTTGTGTTAATAATTACAAACATATCAATATATGGAAAGTCTGCATACAATTGATTTTTGACAAAAGTGCCATTTTCCTTTCTAAAGATACTATTAAGAAAATATACTATTAAGACATTTATTAGAAGAATATTTTCACAATACATATTTTTGCAATGGGCTTGTTTCCAGAATATGTAACGATCTCTACAATTTAAGAAGAAGAATGCAAACAACCCCTTCAAAATGAATAAATATTTAATAAACCTTTCATTAAAAAAAGGTATGTTAAAGGCCAATATACTCATTAACAATTAGGAAAATGCAAATTAAAATCACAAGAAAATATACCACACACCCATCAGAATGGCTAAATTTATAGGGATGACAAGAATTCTGCTTTTGCCCATGAAGGATTAACTGTTATAGGAATTTCCCTCCCAGTAAAAGCAGAAAATTGAGCAAAACATTTAAAATAACTGTTTCTAGACACTGACCCACAGACATCAGAGGGTGAGGATCCCTGAGAAAAGGGAAACAAACAATGTCAATCCAAAAAATGTTCCCGTGTACTGCCTGGAAGAAATGGCCAGGCTTCATGGAAGGAAGCATGGGTCCAAATGGTTCCTAGTGGCCTTGCAGATTTGCAGATTTAAGTCGATAGACATCAGAGTTTGGGGCAGTCAAGCAGCTGGAATTTGTGAGTCAGAATAACAAAAAGGGAGGAAGCTACACAGAGAGAGGAAAATATTTTCTATAGAAATGTACAAGCTGATTCTAAACTTATATGGAAACTAAAAGGACATAGACCTGCTAATCAATTTTGAAATAAAAATAAATCAAAGTTAACACAAGATATTGTATAGAGCGATAGTAATCAAGATGCCATTATATTATTGTTAAAAACCAGTGGCCATCAAGTCCATTCCAACTTATGGCGACCCCATGTATGTCAGAGTAGAACTGTGCTCCATAGAATTTTTATAATGGCTGAATTTAAAAAAAAAAAAAAAAACAGATTGCAAATCCTTTCTTCTGAGGAGCCTCCTGATGTGTCCAAAATTCCAAACTTTTCACTTAGCAGTCTAGTGCATTAACCATTTGTATAGCCCATAGACCCCAATATTGATGTCAAGAAAATACAAATAGATCAGTGAAAGAAAATAGACAACTTTTTGACAAAGTTGCCTAGATGATTCAATTGGTAAAAGATACATTTTTCAAGAAATAGTGATGTAACAATTGAAATATCCCTATAGAAAAAATGAACACTAACATTTACCTCACATATCTTAAAGATAAGAGACATAAATGTAAGAGCTGAAGCTATAAAACTTCAAGAATGAGTGACATAATGCCAAATAAAGCTTGACCCATAGAAAAACTCATGAATTGAATGAACTTCATCAAAATTACTTTTAGAAAGAAAAAAAAAGGAAAAGGCAAACCCCGGTTTTGGGGGAATATTTAGTAAAACAATTATCTGATAAATATCTGTATCTAGAAGATAAAAAGGGAGCTCTGGTAGCATAGTGGTTAAAGCCCTTGACCGCTAACCCGAAGGCTGGCGGTTCAAACCCACCAGCCACTCCTCAGAAGGAAGATGGGGCAATCTACTTCCGTAGTGATACTGCCTCAGAATCCCAAGGAGGGGTTGCTATGAGTCGGGTCCGACTCGACTGCACATAACAACAACAACAGAAGATAAAAAAGCAGACTCATTGATAAGAAAAACCCAAAAATATGAAGATTTGAATAGAAAGATGCTCAGCATCATAAGCCATTCCAAACCCCAAACAAACCCACTTCCATGGAGACTATTCTGACTTATAACGACCCTATAGAACAGTGTACAACTACCTGACAGAGTTTCCAAGGCTGCAAGTTTTTATAGAAGCAGACTGCCTCATCTTTCTCCTGAAAAGTGGCGTGTGAGTTCAAACTGCCAACAGGTTGGTTAGCAGCTTGATACTTTAAACACTGTGTCACCAGAGCTCCCTCATACACCATTCTAAACCAAACACACTGCCCTGGACGGGATTCTGACTTGTAGTGACCCTCACTAAGTTTCAAGGCTTGAAATATTTACAGAAGTGGACTGCCTCATCTTTCCTCCATGGAGCAGCTTGTTGTTGTTGTTAGGTGCCATTGAGTCATGTCCGACTCATAGCGACCCTATGCATAGCAGAATGAAACACCGCCAGCTCCATGATCCTTGCTGTACTTGACTCCATCATCACAGCCACTGTGTCAATCCGTCTCATTGAGGGCTTTCCCCTCTTTCATCAGCACTCCACCCTACCAAGCATGACATCCTTCTCCAGGGAATGGTCCCTTCTGACAACATGACCAAAGTAGGTGGGACGAATTCTGGCCATTCTCGTTTCCAAAAAGTATTCCAGCTGCAGTTCCTCCAGGACAGATCTGTTAGTTCTTTTAGCAGTCCACGGTACTTTCTGCATTCTTCGCCAGCACCACAACTCAAAAGCATCAATTCTTTGGTTCTCCTTATTCATTGTTCTACTCTCAAATGCATATGACACAATTGAAAATATCATGGCTTGTGCCAGGCGCACCTTAGTCCTCAAGGAGACATCCTTGCTCCTCAGCACTTGAAAGAGGTCCCTTGCAGCCAACTTGCTCAGTGCTATACATCATTTAATGTCCTGACTTCTCCTTGCATAGGCATTGATTATAGAACCAAGCAATGTGAATTCTTTGACAACTTCAATCTTTTCTCCATTTATTGTGATGCTGCTTATAGGTCAAGTTGTGAGGATTTTTGTTTTCATTATATTGATATGTAATCCATACTGCAGACTGTATTCTTCAATCTTCATCAATAAGTGCCTCAAGTCATCCTCACTTTCAGCAAGCAAGGTTGTGTTGTCAGCGTATCACAAGTTGTTAATGATCCTACAATCTTGATGCCATGTTCTTCATATAGTCCAGCTTCTTGGATTATTTGCTCAGCATACAAGTTGAGTAAGTGTGGGGAAAGGATATAACCCTAATGCACTCCCTTCTTGATTTTAAACCATGCACTGTCCCCTTGTTCTGTTCAAACAGCAGCCTCCTGGTCAATGTACAGGTTCCTCATGAGCACAAGAAAGTGTTCTCGAATTCCTATAATGTTACCCATAATTTGTTATGATCTACACAATCAAATGCCTTTGCATAGTCAATAAAACACAAGTAGACATCTTTCTGGTATTCTTTACTTTGAGCCAGGATCCATCTGACAGCAGTTATGATATCCCTTGTTCCATATCCTCTTCTGAATCCAGCTTGCACCTCTGGAAGTTCTCTGTCAATATACTGCTGCAACCATTTTTGAATTATCTTCAGTAAGATCCTACTTGTGTGTGATAGAAATGATATTGTTCAATAATTTCCACATTCTATGGGATCACCTTTCTTTGGAATGGGAACAAATATGGATCTCTTTCAGTCGGTTGGCCAGGTAGCTGTCTTCCAAATCTCTTGGCACAGCCAAGTGAGTGCTTCCAGAGCTGCATCTGTTTGTGGAAACATCTCAGTGGGTATTCTATCAATTCCTGAAGGCTTGTTGTTCACCAAGTCCTTCAGTGTAGCTTCAACTTCTTCCTTCAATACCATTGGCTCTTGATCATATGCCACCTCCTCAAATGGATGAACATCGACCAATTCTTTTTGGTATTGTGACTGTGTATTCCTTCCATCTTTTTTGATGTTTCCTGCATCATTCAACATTTTACCCATAAAATCTTTCAATACTGCACTGGAGGCTTAAATTTCTTCCTCAGTTCTTTCAGCTTGAGAGAGGGAGTTCTTTCTTCCCTTTTGGTTTTCTAGCTCCAGGTATTTGCACATTTCATTATAATAATTGACTTTGTCTTCTTGAGCTACTCTTTGAAATTTTCTATTCAGCTCTTTTATCATTTCCTCCATTTGCTTTAGTTACTCTGTGTTCAATGGCATGTTTCAGAGTCTCTTCTGGCATCCATTTTTTTTTTTTTTTCTTCCTTCCCTGTCTTTTTAATGACCTTTTTCTTGGATGATGTTCTTGATGTCATCCCACAATTCCTATGGTTTTTGGTCATTGGTGTTTAGTGCATCAAACATATTCTTTACCTGGTCTCTGAATTCAGAAGAGTTGTAATCAAAGTCATATTTTGGCTTTTGTGGACTTGTTTCAATTGTCTTCAGTTTCAGGTTGAACTGGCATATCAGCAGTTGATGGTTCTGTTCCACAGTCAGCTCCTGGCCTTGTTTTGGCTGAAGATATTGAGCTTCTCCATTGTCTCTTTCCACAGATGTAGTCAGTCTGATTTCTGTATACTCCATCTGGTGAAGTCCACATGTATAACCACCATTTATCTTGTTGGAAAAAGGTATTTGCAATGAAGAAACCATTGGTCTTGCAGAATTCTATCATGCGATCCCCAGTGTTATTTCTATTACCAAGGCCATATTTTCCAACTAATGGTCATTCTTCTTTGTTTCCAATTTTCTCATCCCGATCACCAGTAATAATCAATATATCTTGATTGCATATTTGGTCAATTTCAGATTGCAGAAGCTGGTAAAAATAAATTTCCTCAACTTTGGCTTTGGTGGTTGCTGTGAAAATTTGAATAATGGTAGTATTAAGTGGTCTTCCTTGTAGGCTTATGGATATTATCTTATCATTGACAGCATTGTACACCAGGATAGATCTTGAAATTTTCTTTGTGACAATGAACGCCACACCATTCCTCTTCAATTTGTCATTCCTGGCATAGTAGATCATATGGTTGTCTGATTCAAATGGCCAAAACTGGTCCATTTTAGCTCCCTAGTGCCTAGGATATCAATCTTTATGCATTCTATTTCATTTTTGGCAACTTCCAATTTTCCTAGATTCATACTTCATACATTCCACATTTTGATCATTAAAGGATGTTTGTAGGTATTTCTTCCCATTTTGAGTTGTGCCATATAAATATATATATACACACACATATATATAAATATATAGCGACCCTGCCACATCCAGCATGGCAGCACAGGTCATGGAACAGAGCAACACAAAAGGATTAAAGGATTAAGAGAAACAGGAGCCAGGCAGATGCTCCACGTATTACGTGAGAGCGACCCCCGATGCCTTCATTCTGCTTTATTTTTATGTTTACACATAATTATATCATTATTCTTGGAATCCGTACAATCAATTATTTTCTACATAGTTAAAGTTTTACTCCTGTACGTGCTCAAGGTTATTGAAACAATCATTAAAGTCTTCTATAGGAACAGTGAATGTAAAACAATAAATGTTTACTAGGGCACAATGACCCAAGGTATGAAATGTTCCAACAAAATAACAAATATGGTTTACTGGAATAACATTTACTCTTGCCATGTAATGTTTTGCCAAGTAAGCATTCAACCATGAGAGAGGCCTTGCCTTCTCTTGTTGCTGTTGGATGTGTGCCTTGCACTCATGTCCTTTGATAATTTCTCTCTTGGTCTCCAACATTTCCTCCTTTATTATTTTTTAAATGCAGTAGATATACCTCAGTAGTCAAAGACTGAATTACACAGTGTATTAGTTTCGGGACCCAAAGGATAACAAGTAATAAAATTAGAAACATTATTACATAGGTAAAAAGTGGTATAGAAATGTAGGAATACTTTTCAAAGGGTTAAGCTTCTTTAATTCATTAAGTATAGTGTCTGCAACTTGATTGGCGTCAATTATTGGTGCATGACTGTCTTTTAGCCTCTGAATATCTTTATGAAATGCCTGCATTTCAAAACTAATGTTCGAATCATGCCATATCCCTAATATTCTCATTTTAGTTTTTTCCCATGTGAGTTTGAGATTACTGAAGTTCACAGGGTATGGTGTTACACATATGTATTGATGCCTATAATCACAATGTAATGCTTGCCTCACTTGCAACACTTGTAGCTCATGCCCTATTGATAATGCCGCTTCCTTTAACATGTCTAGTTTGTGTTTAAAATACTGATCAATTTTCTCTTGGTTACTAATGCCTTTACAGTGTTTTGGGCTACATCATTTGCATATTGGGCTGTCTGAATGGATGACTGTAGCACAACAGCAGCCACAGTCATAGTAGCTGTCATTGTGGCAAGAGAGTTATGCCTGCAATAAGGAGCCCAATAAAGCGTTTAGGTCTCCTAAGCCCTTGTACTAAATACAGTGAATGTTCTCCTGCTGAATGGAACCATCTACCTGAAATATTAACTGGCAGGGTTATATAGTGTGGTTGCATTACTATCAGTACATATTGATCTGTTGAAGTTAAACACTGCATTAGCAGACAATTATTACAGGTTACATTTCAATAATAATTTCCTAAAATATTATTAGTTTCAGAAACATTTAAACAAGTTACAGTAGCATTTACAGTACAATTGGTCTATTTTTGTGCCACCATGAGAGCATTTGGAGGTCAAACACATGCCTGTATGTCAGAGTGATTTCCATGGACAAGTGTCCCTGCTTCTGATCCCCCAATGAATGCAGTATAGGTCACAGTTCCAATTGTAGCAAACAGTCTCCATAATTCTGATTATACAGGCCCTTCTGGCATTTGTAAGTTGTTTTCTCGAAAGCCCCCAGGGAAGCTAGTAAACACTGAATCAATATAAGGGTCCTCCCAATCCATAAGATAGCATAGGGAGTCATGGTCTGCATTGTAGGAGGACATCATAACCCTCTTTGGGAGAGGCAAATGCCGCCCAATCTTGTGGTATGTTAGGGCAGTATGGGACAGGAGGAGTAACAGTATAATTTCTGAAAATACTCCCATTAATTATATATTTCAGTATCCACCAATACACATGTATTAGCTTGCTTCCATATGCCCATCACATTTTTGGTAATAGCTTCAAGTTTGGTAAAAGACTATGGCTATGCCGAGTGAAACAAATTGTTCTTGCAGCAAGAGCCATATAATTCACTATACTTTCTCCCTTTAATAATTCTCCTATAGACTCTCCACCCTTTCCCCCAAGCAACCGAGTGTCCTTAGTAAAGACAGGAATATCAGTATCATAGTATGTAGCAGGTCATACTCAAGGTGGGTGAAACAAATAAGCCCAATGAGTTCCATTTGCTACAGGAGTGATTTCAGTTGACAGCAATGCCACTATAACTAAAAATATCATTTCCAGGGTCTGAGGCTGGACCAGGCCTTGGACCATTCTTGCAGCCTCATGAGATAATGCCTTTATCTGACCCCAAGTCGTCAGTGTCACTTCCCTGGTCTGATGACTCAGTGGCCCTCGCCTCCTTCGAAGATCTTGTAGTGACAGCCATTGAAGGCAGCACTGGATATGATCCATCATATCGGACGAGTCTTTCCAGTACCCATAGGGGCTTGTTATTGTTTTCTGGAAAGACACAAACATACCCTCATTCCCAAGTTAATAACGGATCTGGTCCTTTCCATTGACCTGTCAATACATTTTTCCACCAAACCCTGACTGAGGTGGTATCCCGTTTTACCTTTAAAAAGTATCTGTCAGCAGCACACTGCCCATCAGTGTCACAGTCCAAAAAATTTAAAGTATATAAGACATTATTTAGTTTTTTTGCAGGGCTTTTCCAATATAAGGTCCTTGGACTTTTCAATCACTTGAGTACCCATTTCTGGTGTTAACATGATTTGAGGTCCAGTCCTGTGCTTCCCTGGGTAGCATAGCAAATGGACACACTGGAGGGTCATTTCGCTTGGGAATGGTCACTGATGGAATGAGGGAGAGAGCTGCCCCTATTGTTTGTTGGGGCTGAGGTAAGCCCCTCAAGGAGTTTCCTGAAAGAGGCACACCATCAAGATTAGTTTTTGACCTGCATTCTGAAGACCAATGTTTTCCTTTTTTACATTTGGGGCATATTCCTAGAGTTCAAGAAATACCAGCCTAATTATCAGGAGGATTTCTCTTCTTTAATCGCTTCCGACATTGCTTAGCAATATGACCCATTTTACCACAAGTGAAACATCCTCCAGATATTTTTTGATTAGCTAAGGCAGCAGCTAATAAATTCATAGTATGTGTCTGGGTGCCTACATCTTGGCATTTCCTGAGCATGTCAATTATAGTCATTTTGCACTTTGCTCCAGCCATGGACTGTTTACAGTCTTTGTTGGCATTGTCTTAAGTTAATATTTTAATCAAAATATTAGCTGCTACACTATCACTAACACTCTGAGACACCGCTACACTAATCCTCTCCACAAATTGTTCAAAGAGTTCCGCAGGCCCTTGTATAATTTTAGTAAAACTAGAATTATTAGTTTTTTAGTCAGTAGTTTGAGTCAAGTCTGTGTGGCTGTGGCTGATATCTGTTGATATGCTTGTAAGGGATAAGCCAGTTGAGTTGCAACCTCTAAAAACTGTCCAGTGCCAGAAAGCATTTCAAAATTAATGGGAACATTGTGTTGTTGATTTTTCATACTCTTCCTGTACAAAAATCATGAAAGTACATCCTCCATAATAAGTAATCTCCTTACTCTAATGCAGTTTTAGCCAGCATATGCCAATCATAAGGACATAAAGCTTCCTTCGCAGAGGCTTCTATGATAGCCCTGACAAATATCACTGTTGCAGCGTAGGTGGCAGCAGCTTGTTTCAAATCCTTGAAGGTTTTTAGAGAGAATGCATTATGTCCTCACACTGCCTGATGAGTTTGTGGATCTATAAGAAAGCATGCCACAGTTCTAATGGAGTGTCCTATCCATAGCCCACAGCTTTTGAACTATGGCTTGTATAGATGATAAAGGGGGTGAGAAGGATGACAAACAACTAACTTGTTTCCCTGAGGGAGGGAAAGGTTAAAATGTAGAGGTGAGCAAGCACTGATCTAAAAATGGACTCAAGGAAAGATATACCTTCTCCTCTGTTACTTCTGAGGGTTCAGTTTCCATCTTTTGCTTGTCCATTTCTTCTTTCAATTTTAATTGTTTTAATTTAGGATATATGCCTGCAATAGGGCAATCAATCAATTTTAAGTACAGCCATAAAATGCTCCAAACTGAAAATACGTGTGCTGGAAAATCTTCCGGCCCATCCTCCTTTAAACACTCATTCACCTGTTGGCTAATGGTTTCCCAGGCTGTTAAATCAACTGTACTTTCCCGAGGAAACCAAGGACAACAGTAATCGACACACTGTAAAAACTCTTCCAATTGCTTTTTAGACACCGAGAAACCTCAGGCCTGGACCAATGCCTTAATAACAGAAGTATAACGATCCCGTTCATGGGATCCTGCATTCCCCATGATTAGCCTGGCTTAAAGAATACCAAATTCACCCACACTTACCCTTTAGTTTGACTGAAGCTTCAATTTCCACTCAGTGGGGTGTCCTCTCTGCCACTCCACTTCAGATCCCTATTCAGGTGCCACTTGCTGCACCAGCACGGCAGCACAGGTCATGAAACAGAGAAACATGAAAGGGTTAAAGGATTAGGAGAAACGGGGGCCAGGTGGACACTCCACATATTATGCAAGAGTGACCACTGATGCCTTCATTTTGCTTTATTTATACATTTACACATGATTATGTCATTATTCTTAGAATCCATACAATCAACTATTTTCTACATAGTTAAAGTTTTACTCCTCTAAATGCCCAAGGTTATTGAAACAATCATTAAAGGCTTCTACAGGAACAGTGAATGTTAAACAATAAATGTTTACTAGGGCACAGTGACCCAAGGCATGAAATATTCCACAAAATAACAAACATGAATTACTGGAATAACATTTACTCCTGACACATAATGTTTTGCCAAGTAAGCATTCAACCATGAGAGAGGCCTTGTCTTCTCTTGTTGCTGTTGGCTGTGTCTTGCACTCATGTCCTTTGATAATTTCTCTCTTGGTCTCCAACACGACCTTCCTTGGGTTTCTGAGGTGGTATCTCTATGTCTCTATGGAAGTAAATTGCCCAGTCTTCCTTCCAATAAGTGGCTGATGGGTTTGAACCACTAGCCCTCTGGTTAGCAGTCAAATGCCTTGGGAACAATGCCACCAGAGCTCCCATATATATACATACATATTATGAGCTAATTTTTGTGAAACTTAATGTTTGTTTATTTGTGATTAATCTACAAAAATCTGGTCATTGGTAATAACCCAAATAGATTTTAAAATTCATGAGACTTTAAAAATGTTTTTCACTTTTACTCAAAGCTCAATATACCTATCTTAATTATATATATATATATATATATATAAATATATATAATACATCTTATATAAAATGTTTAATTTATGAAATTGTTAGTCAAGGACTCAAACTTGGACCATAACAAAGAAATGAGGTTTTCTTACAAGATTGATTATGTAAGTAGAGAATGCCAAAATATTTCAAACTATAAGTATATAACGTTACATGTTTGAAATTGTGCAAGTCAGTGGGAGACCTGAGATGATCAAAGAAAAAAAATAAGTTAAAAAGTTTAATAATAAGATTAAATGATCAGGTTTATTTTATAATTATTATTGATATAAAAACAATACACTATATGATAGAAGTTAGATAATAAGGTTGTTTATACATCACAATGATACAAATTCTGCACATTCAGATCCCTAACTTTGGGACCAGTAAAAGCAAATATTATTCTTAAAACATTTTTGTAAGATATATTACATGTAGATTTTAAAGATACTCTGATTCAATAATTTATTGATTATACATGTTTATATGAAAGCCTACTATAAGCCAGGTACTGTTTTAGACACAATATAGAGAAATGAACAGTAAGGATAATCTCAGATACTCCTAACTGCTATGAGGTAACAAAACTTGGTGATACTATTATGATAGAAAGAAAAATGTGTGGGTCTTTAAATTGGGACTCAGAAAAGATGTCTCTGAGAAATAGCATATGAGCTGAGAATTGCATGATGAAAATATGCCATTCATGTGATAATATGGATACTCATAACACAAGGCACAGGGAGAAGGACAAACAAAGGACCTAATACCATGAATCTGAGAATCTGAGAAATAGTGAAACTACCAGTGAGGCAGGAATGTGATGAACAATGATGAGAGTGATGTCATGTAATTTATAATTAGGAGTCCAGGACTCTAATAAGGGCAGAAAAAGGATTAAAGAGACAATGAACAAAGACTGACTTTGACATTATTATCTAGTTGGATGGTGAAGGAGATTGAAGGAGTTTTCTAACAAAAGGCAATGCAAAATAAAGGTGAACACTTGGGCAATCTACTTCCATAGTGATACTGCCTCGGAAACCCAAGAAGAGGTCGCTTTCAATCAGATCCGACTCGGCAATGATTTTTTGTTTTTTTCCTATAACTAAATCTTTGGCACATGCTAGAGAGTAACATTTCACTCAACTAAAAACATTTGCATGTCCAGAAATCACAGCATGTTTCTCTTCAAGCTTTGGTTTGATCAAGAAATCTGATATGTTGATAAAGACAGAGCAACCAGTTTAGAATCAACAGACTCAGGTTCAAGTCCTGGTTTAAATATTTACCAGCCTTGTGGCTCTGTGATAAGGCATTTGGCTGTTAACCAAAATGTCAGTAGTTCGAACTTACCAACTTCTCCATGGAAGAAAGACATTCTGCTTCCATCAAGATTTACAGCCTTGAGACATCAGAGGCTTCTGGTAAGATGGCAGAATAGGCATACAAACTACAAAGACTCTCTTCAACAAAGAAAAGAGAAACTAATTGTCAGAGATGTAGAAGATAATCCTGGAGCCGTGAGCTTTGAGAGGAAGTATACAGAAGTGGATTAGGCATCAACTATTAGAAAAACCTGAATATAAAGAGTGAGAACAGAGACAGTTGGAGCAGTGGACTGTCCCTACTCTGATGGGACCAACAGCCTGAATATTTCTAAGTGGTGTTGGGACCTGAGAATTAACCTAAAGATCAGTCCTGGTTGCCAAGGGCTGCAGGGATGACTGCACTGGTGGCCTACAACTAGGAAGGGAAACAGCAAAGAGGGAGATAACCTGAGCTGTGGAATTTCAGCTGTCCAGAGGATGTAGCCATTTTGACTCTTTACAAGTGACAGCCATTTTGGATATTTAAAGTGACCGAGGGCACAGTCATTTTGAATGTTTACAAGCAGTGGCCATTTTGGATATTTAAAGTGAATGATGGCACAGCCATTTTGAATGTTTACAAGCAACAACCACTTTGGATTTTAAAGTGACAGCATTCTTATTCAAAGTCCAGGGACCTAGCAATGGGCTGTATTTGCCAATGACGGCAGGAACATATGGGAGGCTGACAACAGGAAAGGAGACAGGTGGTGAGTGTATAAGGGCTGCCAACTAGTGAATAGAGGAGCACAGCATAGCACCCTGTTTACGTAGATAACATACAAACAAAACAAAGAAAATGAAAATCATGGGCAAGTTACTCCAACATATAATCACCAATTAAACATAAACACAAAAATGTCACAATGCTTTGGAGACAACAGAGCATCACAGTCCACACAAAGAAGAAAGATAAAGCAGGAGAAAAAAGGGACCATGATAGAGACCCAAAACACATCCTGGTGGAAGATACAGCATTGCAACTCCCTGATAAGGAATTCAAAAGAATTATATTTAGGTACCGCCAATGAATTGAGAGACAGATCAAGAAAAACACTGACAAAATTGAGGAAAACACAGAGAAAACCCTAAAACAATTTTGAAAGACAGTACAAGAACAAAATGACAAATAAATAAAAAGTTAGAAATGATATATAATCTACCAACAGAAATCCAGAAGATTAATACCAAAATTTCAGAAATAGATAACACATTGAATGGGCAAAGGAGTAAAATTGAATCAATGGAAGACAGAATTAGTGAGATTGAAGGCAAATACCTCAATACTTCTTTGGAAAGGGATCAATCAGGAAAAAGATCAAAAGAAAATGAAGAAAGCCTAAGGTTCATGTGGAATACCATCAAAAGGAATAACCTACGTGTAATCAGAATTCCACAACAGGAGGGGACAGATAAAACCACAGAAAAAATTGTCAAAGATTTGTTGGAAAAGAATTTCCATGGTATGATGAAAGATGAGAATGTATCCATTCAAGAAATCCAATGAACCCCAAACAGGATAGACCCCAAAAGAAAGTCACCAACACATATCATCATCAAACTCACCAAAACCAAAGACAAAGAAAGAACCCTGACAGCAGCATGGGAAAAATGAAAAGTTACCTACAAGAGGCAACCAATAAGACTAAGCTCAGATTTCTTACTAGAAACAAAGTAGGCAAGAAGACAATGGGATGGTATATATAAAACCCTGTGCCAAAGGGGCAAGGAAGCTGCATCTTCCAACCTCCTCTAACCCCACAAGAGGAAGATAGAATCACCCTCACCAGCCCAAGGCCTATTCCTGTGAGGCCAGACATGCTGTCTCCCTCCAGCCCTTTCACCAATCCTGATACCAACTGCTCCTCCCGCAGCACCCACCACCTCTCTGTTGGGTTTGATAATATGCTGCAGTGGCCACACAGAACTCACAGATTGCGGAGTTTATTAGGGAATCACCAGGCTACAATTCAAGTTCAGGAACAGCACTCAGTCTCTCTCAGCCGCCATCTCTCAGCCAACAGTCTCTCTCAGTCTATCTCCCAGTAGTGCATGTCTCTCAGTGTCTCTTTCTCAGCAGCATGTGTCTCTTGGTGTCTCTTTCTTAGCAGTGTGTGTCTCTCAGGAGTAGTTTCTCTCAGCAGCACGTCTTTCACAGCCAGTAGTCAGGGAGACATCTGCCTCTAGGAGGGCTCCTTTTGAGCCTGGCAGAGTGGCCAAACTAACCAATCATAACATAAGAATTCTAAACACCTGAGAGAAAGTGAACTTCCCAGAACATTGCTTTGTGCTACTTGCAACAGAAATACCCTAGGTGGATAACTTTAACAATCAGGACCTCCTCAGTTGCTCAGGGCAAATTCTACCATAGAGTTTACAAAGACTTATGGCCTGAAAAGCCATACCAGGTAATTTACTACTACGCACCCTAAAAGAGAAAAATTTCCAACCAAGAATTATATCCCCAGCAAAACTGTCCCTCAAATATGATGGTGAAATTATTTCCAGATAATCAGAAATTAAGGGAATTTGTTAAAACCAGACCAACCTTACAAGAGATGCTAAAGGGAGTACTTTAGACAGAGAACCAACAATAGCAAACAACAACTGACCATTAACACACATGATGATGTAACCCAGAAACCAACCCAGTTATAGAATTATCCAAAGTAAATAAGCCTACAAGATTGTAAACAAAGAACCAGAGACATCAATTGACAAATGAGGATAATTACAAACCAAAAAGAGGGGAAATAATGTGTAGTTACAGAATTTCTAAATAGTAGGGAAATCAAGACAAGTGCAAGATAGAATGGGCTGTTATAAACTTGGGAATAAAATTATAAATCGCAGGGTAACCTCAAAGAAAAATGGTAAACTTTCAAATGAAAATAAAAAAGAGGACCAGCACAAATATTTAGCAAATACTAAAACAATAACAATGAAGGAAGTGATAACATGATTCATAAATACAACGAGCTCAACACAGAAAATTATGTGGAACAAAGAAATCAACACCACAATAAAGCACATAATAAAATGACAGCAACAAATTCATACTTTTTGATAAATACATATCTTACCAAGGGACTTATCTCTAACATTTATAGAAAACTCCAACACCTCAACAACAAAAGATTAATAATCCAATTAAAAAATGGGCAGAAGATATGAAAGACATTTCACCAAAGAAGATATTCAGATGGCCAGCAAATACATGAAGAAATGCTCATGATCATTAGCCATCCGAGAGTTGCAAATCAAAACAACAATGGGATACCATCTCACCCCAGCACTAATGGTAAAGTTCAACAAGATAGAAAATAACAAATGGTGGTGAGGATATAGAGAGATTGGGACTCTCATACACTGCTGGTGGGACTGTCAAATGATATAGCCACTGTGGAAAACAGTATTGTTGTTATTGTTATGTGCCATCAAGTGGCGATTCCTTAAAAAGCTGGAATTAGAAATACCATTTGACTCAGCCATTCCATTGTTGTTGTTAGGTGCCGTCCAGTCATCTCCAACTCAGAGCGACCCTATACACAGCAGAACAAAACACCACCTGGTCCTGAGCCAGCTACATGATTCTTGCTATACTTGACTCCATTGCTGCTGCCACCATGTCAGTCCATCTCACTGAGGACCTTCCCTTCTTTCATCGACTCTCCACCTTACCAAGTCTGACATCTTTCTCTAGGAAGTGGTCCCTTCTGATAACATAACCAAAGTATGTGAGACAAAGTCTGGCCATTCTCACTTCCAATGAGCATTCTGGCTGCACTTCCTCCAGGACAGACCTGTTAGTTCTTTAGCAGTCCACTGTACTTTCAGCATTCTTCATCAACACCACAGCTCAAAAGTATCAATTCTTCACTCTTCCTTATTAATTGTCCTGCTCTCACATGCATATGAGGTGATTGAAAATACCATGGCTTATGTCAGGCACACCTTCGTCTTCAAGGATCCATCTTTGCTCTTCAGCACTTGATAGAGGTCCTTTGTGGCCAATTTGCCCAGTGCTGTATGTTGTCTGATGTCCTGACTGCTGCTTCCATTGGTGTCAGTTGTAGAACCAATAATGTAAAGTCTTTGGCAACTTCAATCTTTTCTCCATTTATCATAATGTTGCTTATAGTACCAGTTGTGAGGATTTTTGTTTTCTTTATATTGAAGCCATTTTATTACTAGGTATGTATCCTACAGAAGTGAGAGCCAGGACAAGAACAGATATATGTATCCCATGTTCATCACAGCACTAGATGGAAAAAACCTAGGTGCCCATCAACAGAAGAACGGATAACCAAACTATGGTACATACACACAATGGAAAACTATGCAACATTAAAGAATAATGTAGAATCTGCAAAACACCACATAACATGGATGAACTTGGAGAACATTATGCTGAGTGAAATAAGTCAATCACAAAAGGACAAATATAATTTAGTTTATTGTTAAAAGTCAAGCAAAGGTTTATATGTGGAAGGAAACTTTCTTTGTTGTTACTAGGGGTGGGAGAGGAGGGGAGGGAAGACTGCAAAAAAAAATGCATTAACCTATGTCACTTTAGTTTTGTGAATTTCACTGTATATAAATTATATGTCAATGAAATACAAAAAAAAAAAATACAGCCTTGAAAACCCTTTGGGGTTTGCTATGAGTTAGAATCCACTCTATGGCCAGAGTTTGTTTTTTTGGTTTTTAGCCATTTTGGTGTTGGGTTGTGACAACTTTTCATCCATCTAAACTCAATTTCTTACCTATAAAATATGATTATTGTGAGTCATTTAGCAAGCACAAGTTATGGACAGTGGTGGAAAAATATGTCACTGCATGAAAATTCACATAGAATTTAAGGATGTGTCTCATACATTTGCTTTAGCTTAGTAAAATAAATTTGACAAATCTAGGCTGGTATTATTTCACTGAATTGTTGGAGTTTTCCATTCAGATATTTATGGTCTGAGAAGAGAACATTTGTCATTAAAGCATTAAACATCAGAAAAGCCAATCACAACTGTCTGTAGATAACAAGACATAGCTGGGTCATGGTCTGGTTCTTTTGTTTGTTTCCCCCTGAATCTTGTTCATAGTTACCCATTATTTTTTATAAAAAAACAAAAGTAAGTAATGTCAAAACCACATTCAGTCATGTTACATGAAAATTGTGAGCACATCAAATGAAGGGGGTAATTGGCCAATTATCTGAGGTATGTGTTTAAATGGTAGCCTGGTGCCTAAGGCACTTGACTGCTAACCAGAAGGCTGGTGGTTCAAACCCACCAGCCACTCTTGGGAGGAAGGTTGGGCAATCTACTTCCATAGTGATACTGCCTCAGAAACCCAAGGAGGGGTCGCTGTGAGTTGGGTCTGACTCAATGGCATATAACAACAGTGGGTTTAATTGTTTGCTTTTTGTTTTTCCATCATAATCTTTCTCATATCTAATCTTGTAGATGATTTGTCAGCCTGAGAAGGAAAATATAGATTTCTAATCCATATCAATTAAGTCAGAATAAATTGAGTGGCAAATAAAAATATGTCCATTTCGAAAAAATACAATTTTTTTACCATATCTTATTCTTAATCACCACAAGGGGTGTGTTTTCATCATTATATAATTGATCCCCATTATATTTTCTCAATTATAATTTCTTTAATGGTTCAAGTCTTTAAACAACAAAGAATAATGGCTACAGAAACTTAGAAAACTTATAGCTTCATTGTAGCAGAAGATTCTAAGTATAGAGTTATTAAAATTGCAAGGTATTTGTTTTTAAATTTATGGAAATCTTGACCTATCATCTTATCAGTATTACATTCTTTTCTGAACCAGATTAACATTCTTCCAAGCTTTTTTTCTGTATTATAATCATGGTGAGGAAGTGGTGTTTCAAACCTCAGATAAAAGCCTTGTAGTGATTTCATGTGACAGAATTTTATCTGAGTTTCAAGAATCCCTAATAACAGCATTTACAATTCTTCAATGTGATTCCTCCTCTTCATGTTACCGTAGGAGTATGGAAAACACGCTTCTGGCTTAAAAAGCTAAAAGAAAAAAAATCTGCAGTTTAATCTTAGTGTTAGGAAAAGGATCACAAATCCAGCTATAGTATTTTGTATTTAAGCCAGTTTCTGTAAAGGCCCCTGACATGCACCCTGGGAGCTAAATATTGACAAGCATGTTTTGGCAATCAAGATCAAGCTTGTTGAATTAACACAGCTCAAATCTTGCACTGACATTATAACCCAAGACTGAGAACTCTTATCTTAGCCCATTTATTTTGGATTTATAGGTGATACTGTACACTTGAGTTAGGGATTTTCACTGTATGTTAAATGTTACAACTGTGGATTAATTTGCTTTGAGAATATACTAGTCCCTATCATGTTCACAGTGGAAATTATAAATGAAGTATAACATTCATTGTTTTCTCTCCCAGCATGGATCCAGAAAGAAACTGTCTATATACCTAAGTCTGATATTATCTTCTTTTAAATAAGAAAATGTCTTATAATTTCTACTTCCTAAAAGCAAAAAGGAAGTAAGAAGAATGATGTTGTTTTTTATACACTTTCCAGTAAAAGTAAATATATTCCAGATAATTGATTTTAGAGGCTTTGATTAAAAGTTAAATAGAAATATAGATTCATAAAAGAAAGTACTTCCAAAACTGGTACAATACGGCATCTCTCTAGTATAACCAGAGATAAGTAAACAACGAAATGCAATTAATTTATATAGGAAATGTGATAGGTTCTGTGTGGGAAGGGCACAGAGGAGCCATGAAAATTCAACTTTCTACTTTCTAGAGGAGTCATTTCTTGAGCTGAGACTTAAAAATGAGATTCTGGGGGGAGACTGGACACCATGAACATTCAAAATAAAGAGTGTAATATTAAGAAGTCCTATTTTTACCTCCATTCAATTCTATCCTGAACCATCTGGTTGCTAGTCCCTGCCCACATGAGCTTGTTGTTGTTGTTATGTGCCGTCGAGTCGGATCCGACTCATAGCGACCCCTCCTTAGGTTTCCGAGGCAGTATCACTACGGAAGTAGATTGCCCCATCTTCCTTCCGAGGAGTGGCTGGTGGGTTTGAACCGCCAGCCTTCTGGTTAGCAGTCAAATGCCTTAGGCACTGTGCTGCCAGAGCTCCTGCATGAAGCTTAGTGGGAGGAAAAAGGCAAATGTGGTTTATAATACTAAGTATTGCAGGAAAATAAAGCAGGGAAGACAGATAGTGAGTGTCAGTATAAGAGATATTTGCAATGATAAAAGATGCTTAAGAAAGGCCTCACTGAAAGGATGAAATTTGAGGAAGGTTGATGCAGATCAGGGAGGAAAATATCTAGAAGATTTCAAGCCAAGAGAATGGCAAACGCAAAGACCTTTGCAACAGTTCCCTGGAAGAGCAATGAGGCTAGAAAGGCTGGAACGTATTGAGAAGGGAATGGTGCTAAGAAATGAGATCAGTGTGTGACAAAACTCACAAGGATCCATGTAGGTCATTGCAGAGGTTTTGGATTTTAGTCTGAGTGCAGTAATATGAGGATATTGAGTGGAAGAGTGGCATGATATAAATTATTTTTAACAGGTTTATTTCTATTTTGATAATTCATTGTAGGGGGGAAGTATAAAAGTAGACAGTTTATGTTTTTTTTTAAGTTGTTTTTTTTAAGAGAAGCACATAATCTTTTCTCTTTTTTTTTTAATTTTCCATTCAACAATTTATATGCAGTTTGTTTCATAAAGATTACTTGCAATTCCCACAATGTAATAGCACTCTTCCCATTTTCTTCCTACATTCCCTGTTTCCATTCGTTCTCCTTTACTGCCCCTTCCTGCCTTCTGAGCTTTGTTTCTGGGCTGATGCTACCCTTTGGGTCTTGTATGGTTGATTATTCTGAGAATTACATTCATCACAAATTTTATTGTTCACTTTATTGGCCTGTCTGCTATTTGGCTGCAAAGTGATTCTTGGCAGTGTTTCAGTTCCAGGTTTGAAAGGTGTCTAAAAGGCATAGTCTTCAGGTTTCTACCCGTCTCTGTCAGACCAATAAGTCTGGTCTGTGTTACGATTTTCAATTTCATTCTACATTTCTCTCCTATTCTTTCCAGGACCTTCTATGTACTGATCTGAGCAGTTGGTAGCTGGGCACCATTTAGTTCTCGTCTCAGACTAGTGGAGGCTGTGGTTTGAGTGGTCCATTAGTCCTTTAAACTCTTCCTGTGGATCTTTGATTTCTTTCATTCTTCTTTCCTCTGGCCAGGGAGAGACCAATATTTGCATCTTGGGTGGCTACTCACTAGCTTTTAAGACCCCAATCACTACTTATCTCAGTGAGATGTAAAACATTATCTTTGTGAACTATGTTATGCCACTTTGCCCTCTGTTTGCTCTACTACATGGATATATGTATAACACATACAAATACATACATAAAAATATCCTATGCCAATTGTATATATGATTGTGGATCTCCCATTCACCTACCCACACCTGTTCAGTTTGCATATCTGCCTGTGTATCCACTCATAGATTATTGTTTCTTATTACTGATTGCAAGATTGTGTATGTAATAGTATTTAGCTTTGTTGTTTGTAACTCTCATGCACCTCTCATTGTCTTCCTTAGCCTTAGTGATATTGTACTGATTTCCCTGTTATTGTATATTACCTTTTCCTTCATGCAAATCAGTAGTGTCTTTTATCAAAAAAAAAAAATTCATTGCCGTAGAGTTGATTTGACTAATAGCCACCCCTGCTTGGGTTTCCAAGGCAGTATCTCTATGGAAGTAGATTGCCCAATCTTCTTTCTGAGGAATATCTGGTGGGTTTGAACCACCAGCCTTCTGGTTAGCAGTCAAGTGCCTTAGCCACTATCTAGTTATTGTTATTCCCTCCCTTCCCCTTACATCCCTGATAACTGTCGAATAATATTTCTTTCTGTGTGTAAACCCTTCAGGGAGATATTTTAGAAGGCTTTTGCAGAACTTCAGGTGAGGGAACAATTATGACTTGGAGGTGATGAGTTTAGTCAAATTCTGTGTATCTTAAGGTAGGGCCAACAACATTTCCCAATGAATTGAATGGGTATGTGTACAAAAAAGTGGAGTCAAGGATGGCTCCAGGGTGTTTGGCCTGAACAACTGAAGGATGGTGTTGCCATTCACTAAAATGTGGGTAACTTGGCAGTCAACCAGGATTTAGGGTGAAAATGAAGAGTTCATTTTTGAATGGTGTAAATGAGATGCAGTAGGTTTTCAAGTACAGATGTTGAGGATACAGTTGGAGTTACAGGTTTAGAGTTCAAAAGAGGTAAGTCCTGGAGATGCAATCTTAGGAGTATCCACACAGAGATGCTATTTAAAAACAGGAGAATGGATGGGATCCAAGGAAGTGTGGGTGGAAAAGAGAATAAGATCAACAGAAATACCCTGAAACAGTCAATCATTTAGAGGGACCAGAGAAATTAGCAAAGACTCAGAAGGCAGCAAACAGGGTAGCAGCATTGTTTCTTCCACAGAGTCCCTTTGAGCACCTGCTATGTACCACATTCTAGATTGAAAACATAAAGATAACAAGAAATTTCCCCTGCCCTTATATAGCTTAACATTTTAAGAGACATGTGCATAAATTGCTGTTATTCAATGGGGTGTTCCCCCTGGTGCTAGAGGGAAAAGAAAAGAATGATTGAGGATGGTCCAACAAGTCTCCCCAAAGGATGTAATATTTGGTATTGACCTTATGGCAATAGTAAGAGAAGAAGAGAAAGAACATTTTAGGCAGTAAGAATAGTAAGATAAATGACACAGAAGTGTGAATAAATGTGATATCCTCAAGAAAAGGCAAGTAGTTCAGTGTTTCAGGAGTTATTGGGTAAGAACCGCAAGAATGATGTAAAGAATTTAGCAGCTGGTGACCTCTGTGTCTTCACTTGTGAACTGAATATAATACCAAAAATTAGTTCCCACAAAATTATTACAAGGAATAAATGAGATAACGTATGTCGAGTGCCTGTCCTAGCCCTGGTTCTCAACTCTAACCATGCTTTTAACATCTAAAATAAACTCATACCCTTTGCTGTCTTCAGAAGTAATTTTGGAACTACCTTGTCAAACTATTTTTCTTAAATAAAGTATCCATTTGGCACAATTTCTCTTCTAATTTTCTATCTTCCCCTGGCAGGTTAGGGAAGAGTCATAAATTAACTCTTTCACAATACACATATTCTTCTTTTATGTCTTCCTCAAAGAGGGTTGTCATAATGTCATCCCAACCAGCAAGTTTTATTTGGTATTTAATTTTCTCCTATTTGTGTAATTGGATTTCTAAAATAATTTTGAACAGCTGTAGTTTTATATGCATATATTTATAATAAAGTATAATAAAAAAGATAGCACATTCTAAAGTCAAAGGTGCCCGTCACCATTCCCAGAACATACAGGCATCCTTCCCTTTCTTTTCCTTCACCTTTTTCTTACAATCCCCTTAGAACTTAATTCAATAAGCTACACATGAAAAGAGCTGCATAAGTTTTTCAAGCTGTCTGTTTCTCACAGTAAAAAGGTCAAACTTCTTAATCTGTCATTCTAGGCTAGGTCTCCAAGATCTAGCAACAATCTACATCCCAACCTACATCCCAGTTATTATTTTTTCAAACTGTTTACTCCATGTGAACAGTTACCTTCTAAATCCTTCAAATCAGTATACATGTTCTCTTACTTACATGTCTTGTTTCAAAATTTGTCTGAAGATTGGATTGTCTATGGAACACTTGCATGAATCTTGTACTTTCAATGCTTATCTCCTCCAAGTACTTCCCAGAACTCATCTGCTCTCTGAATTCCTTTGGAATTGCCACCTGTACTTCTTTGGCATTTAGATAGGCTACATTATAGTGTTATGTTAACTTTATTAATCCTCTCTCCAGCAAAGTATAACACTTAGGTTAAAACACAAAATAACACTCATTGCTGTGGAGTCAGTTCATACTCATAGCAACCCATGTAGGTTAGGGACCTGATTTCTCTATGTAATTAACACAAAATGGATTTTCACTTTTGTTAATGAAAAATTACCATGTTATTCACTGAACAGCACGTTCAGTAAAGCATATCTACATAATTATTTCATATATAGCTTACGTATTTTAATTGCAGGGTGAAAATGGGCCTTATCAGAAACATTCTTCTTTCAGTTTCACACTTTTGCAATAAATAACAATGCTCTCTAACAAACATTTTAGTATTATTTAAATGAGGTACCCTTCAGATTAAATGATCTAGTGACACCATGTTTATCTAGAATATTTTCATTGCAGATCCTAGATATATTTCTATACCTTGTTCTTATTTCTATTAGTCAGAATAGTGTCATATAAATTTCATTATGAAATGTACAGAAGTCTTAAAAACTAAATATTTAGAAACTAATGTAGCTAGTTATAAAACCATAATTATAAGAAACTGTTCTTATATAACAAGAGTCTTCACATCTGTCATCCAGTGTTTTAATGCTTATAGTACTTATTAGCTGACTATTTCTATTATTACCACTCTACAAGCAACTGCCATTCTTGAAACTGATTGATGTTTAGGAATAAAGCACACTTATTACATGTTGCCAACTTCAGAGGAGCAATCTTATAACCTACAGTGCTTTTTGAGAAATGATGATACCTTATATTTCTGGAACTAATCACCGCTGAAGAAAGTAAAAAGGGTGAAAACATAATTTTTTTTCTCAGTGAAGACCTTTCATTGCATTATATGCCATTCAACTATACAATGATTACAGTGTTTTATCTGCCAAGAATGTCAGTGGTGAAAGGTAACTATAAGTATGTAGAGAAAGTTGTACATAACCTATCTATCTATATATGCTACTGTCCATATCTCCCAATTTCACTGCGGATACACTAATCTGCACAAATATCAAGAATTAAAACTCTTAATTGAGTTTAATGGGAGCAAAAATTAATAAGATTAATAGAACTGTTTCATTCTTTCTTTAATTCTTCCAAATGACCGGTATATCCAATCTTTTATTATCATCCTTTGATGTTTTTACCTATATTATGTTTCCTTAACCCTGTGCATTTTCTTTTCCTCCAATTTAGCCAGCCCACTCTTATCCACCAGTCGTAAGGTTGCCACCTTACCTTGACTGAATATTTTGGTTCTTGGTTCACTGAGGTTTCTATCACTCCAACTTCCAACTTCTGCCCTCATTATTAAGTATAAAAGTACTTAGTTATAATCTCATTGGCATGTATCACTTTACCAGTTCCTATCAAGTCATCTTCAATTCACAGTGACTCCATGTGTGTCAGACTAGAACTGTGCTCTATAGAGTCTTCAGTGGTTGATTTTTCAGATACATCAACAAGTCTTTCTTCTGAGGTGCCTCTGGGTGGGCTCAAACAGCCAAACTTTCATTTAACAGCCAAAAGTATTCATTTTTTTCTACCATCCTCTCTGGTAGCATGGTGCCTAAGGCACTTGACTGCTAATCAAAAGGCTGGTCGTTCAAACCCACCAGCCACTACTCGGAAGGAAGGTTGCCCAATCTACTTCCGTAGTGATACCACATCGGAAACCCAAGGAGGGATCACTATGAGTCAGGTCCGACTCAATGGCAAACAACAACAACAACACCATCCAGGGACTCCAGGTACAGTAAGTACAATACATTTTAGCTATCATCATCATCATCATCATAATCATCCTAATTGAAAACTTTCAAATCCATGTTTCTGTATATCCATCAAGTTCCAAATCTTTATTAGAGGTGATGTGGTAATTAATATATGTGTGTAACTCTCTCACTGTTTCAAAGCATAATCAGAATTTAATTTGATTCTTACATCAACCTTATGAAATAAGGGATGCTATTAGCTTTACTTTTAAAGTGATTGAAAATGAAACTCACAGTTGCTATTAAGAGAGGGAAGCAGAATTTATACCCAAGTTTTATGATCCTAAAATCTCTATATTAGAAGCCATATTGGAACAAGGCTTAAGCATTTGACTGCTCACCAAAAGACTGACAATTTGAAACCCACCTGTTAGCTTCACAGAAGAAAGTTCTAGTGATCTGTTTTCATAAAGATAACAGACAAGAAACCCCTTTGGAGAAGTTATACTCTGTCTCATGGGGTCAATATGAGTCAGAGCCAACTTGATGGCAGCTAACAGCAATAACAAAGTCTAGACTTAGTTTTACAACAAGATAACATTTTGGCAAACTCTTGCCATTGGTAGACAATGTCACTAACTCTTTCAGCTCTTGGCCACTATTTACAAGTAAGACATTTGCAGAATCCCAATTTTACATTGTGCGAGAGACAGCGTATGACAAACAAAATATGAATAGGCTATAGTTCATGTTGTTCATCAGCTCAGCTGTTTTCCACCCAGATGATGTCAGGCACTTGGCAAAATACAAATTATTATCCTCTGTAAAACTTTATCATGACTAATCATGTAACTTTTAAGTCATCCTGACTCCTCCTACCTTTTTACCCTCTGCGGTTAATTAGTTATGAGAGCCTATATAGTCCATCTCTGATTATAGCTGAAAATTTTCCTTCATTTTTTAACCCTATAGCATTGGCTTAGATTCTTAAATGACCTTCTGATAATCTGTCCACTTTCACTTTCATCCTTTTCTGATCCTTATGAGATACCATCACCATTTATAAAATCTAAAATACCATCTCATCTTGTGATCACTCTGTTTACAATTTCAAGAGCCTTCCCACTCTTTAGGAAAAAGTCCACAATCCTTAATGTGACTCTTGTATATCTCTTGCTATCTTAGTTTGAGTTCTTATGAAAGCCATGCCTGAGACAAGAATTTGAATGCAGGTAAAGGTTAATCCCAGGAAGCCAATATGAGGGAGGTGGCAGATTGCGACAAGGAAGGCATGAATGCCAATTTAAGAGAGAGTTATTTTGAGATAACAGTTGTGAACTCCTGAGAAATATACAGAATGTCTCATAGAATTGTCCAGCTGAAGGCTATTTATTCACCAGCTCCCATCAACAATTGCTGTAGAGAGTCTGTATTGACTCCATGGCAATGTTTTGTTTGTTTGTTTTTAACTGGTGTGGTGGTGCAGAGCTTAAGTTCTTGGTGGCTTACTGAAAGGTCAGTGGTTCAAACCCACCAGTAGCTCCCCAGACGAAAATGACTTGGCAATCTGCTCCTGTCGAGACTGTTGTTGTTAAGTACTGTTGAGTCATTTCTGATTCATAGCATCCCTATTTACAATAGAAGAAAACACTGCTCAGTGCAGTGCCATCCTCAAAATTGTTGTTAAATTTGAGCCCATTGTTACACACACTGTGTCAATCCATCTCATTGAGGGTCTTCCTCTTTTTTGCTGACTTTCTACTTTACCAAGCATGATATCCTTCTCCAAGAACTGGTCCTTCCTGATAACATGATTAAAGTATGAGATACAAAGTTTCACCATCCTTGCTCCTAAGAAGCATTCTGGCTGTACTTCTCCCAAGACTGATTTGTTTTTTCTTTTGGCAGTCCATGATATGTTCAATATTTTTCACAAACATCATAACTCAAATGCATCAATTCTTCTTCAGGCTTTCTTATTCAACTTTCACATGCATGTGAGGTGATTGAAAATATTATGGCTTGGGTCAGGTGCACCTGAGTCTTCAAAGTGACATCTTTGCTCTTTAACACTTTAAAGAAGTCTTTTGCACAGATTTACCCAATGGAGCATGTCATTTGATGTCTTGACTGTTGCTTCTCTGGATGTTGATTGTGGATCGAGATAGAATGAAATCCTTGACAACTTCACTCTTTCCTATTTTTATCATGATGTTGCTTATTGGTCCAGTTGCGAGCACTTTTTTTGTGAAGATTAGAGCCTGGGAAGACCTTATGGGGCAGTTCTACTCTGTCACATAGGGTACTTTGAGTCAGAATTGACTTGATGACACAAAATAACAACAACAAGCTCTTGGAATTCATTGGTGGTGCAAAATGTTAAGCACATGGCTCAGTTGCAAACTGAAAGTGTGTTGGTATGAGTCCACCCAGATATGTCTCAGAAGAAAGGCCTGGTGATCAACTTCTAAAAGATCATAACCATTGAAAATCCTACTGAGCACAGTTCTACACTGACATACGTGGGGTTGTTACAAGTCAGAATGGACTCAACAGCAGCTGGTACCCATTAGTAGGCTCTAAGTGTTTCAGCAGAGACTATGGAGTAGAAATTTGAAAAAGCTTTGCAAGAGTATGAGCATTCATGGACATTTGCTCAAGTTTTTAATAGCTCCACTAGCAGACATTATGATAAGTCATTTGTGTCTTCCTCCAGCTCAGTTGTTAACTTCTTAAAGACAAAGATGATGTCTAACTTGTTTTTGTATCATCACTTCAAACTCAGTAGCCACTTCATAGTTGGCATTCAATAAATATCTATTGATTTAATGGATGAGAATATTTAAATACTTTTAATGCATCTGTGGTAGTTCAGTTTGTGTGTCAACTTGGCTGGGCCTTCTTGAGTGGTTGGGCAGCTGGATGTAGTATTCCCCATGATGAGAATGGTAATCAACTCCATGGTGGAATCTACTGGGAGCAGCTGAGTAGCTGCCTTAGGGAATGTGGTCTGCTTCCTGTATATAAGCAGAAGCCTTGGGGAATGTTCTCTAGCTTATGACATGCTAGGATCCTGCATGTAGCCATGTCATCATTCAGCAGCCTGTTGTACTCTGCTGACCTTGGGACTTACAATGGACTTGAGTTAATGGCCTGCCGTGTGGTTTGGTATGTCAGGACTGTGCCTTTTTACTTGTCAACCTTGGGTTTGTCAGCCTTAGCAGCCAGCAGCTGTCTGAGTGAAGAAACACCTCCAGCTCCAGTGGGCCAGGAGCAGAAGGCAGAGATGGACCCCAAGGTTGAGGGGCTTTCACTCAGGCTCTAGAGCTTGGCACTTTGAACTTGGACTTAAAGCCTCCAAAATGTAAGAATAAACTCCTGTTTGCTTAAGCCATTCCATTTGTGGTATATTCTTGTCAGAGCAGAACTATGTAACCACAACTGTGTAGTTTAAATATGTATTAAAAACATGTTATTTTTTTCCCCTATTTGTGGCTTAAATTGGAGAAAAGCTGGAGAAATACTTACGTTCAGACTATATAGTCTTTATTTCACTTCCAGTGATAAATATCAAAATGTGTTCTGAATGTTGTTGTTGTTAGGTGCTGTCAGGTTAGCTCTGACTCATAGTGACCCTGTGTAGAATAGAATGAAATGCTGCCTGGTCCTGCACCATCCTCACAATACTTGCTATGCTTGAGCCCATCATTGCAGTCACTGTGTCAATCCATCTCATTGAGGATCTTCCCCTTTTTCACCGACCTTCTACTTTACCAACCATATCCTTCTCCGGGAAATGGTCCCTCTGACAACATGACCAAAGTATTAACATACATAACATTCGTAATGAAGTCTGGCTCTTTTCCCTTCTAAGGAGCATTCTGGCATTACCACTTCCAAGACCATCATTCTTCTGGCAGTCCATGGTATTTTCAGTATTCTTTGCCAATATCACAATTCAAATTCTTCTGTGGTATAAATTCTTCTATGGTCTTCTTTATTCATTACTCAGCTTTCTCATGCATTTAAGACTACCGAAAATGCCATGGCTTGGATCAGGTGAACCTTGGTGTTCAAAGTGACATCCTTGCTCTTTAACATTTTAAAGAAGTCTTTTGCAGCAGATTTGCCAGTGCAATATGACATCTGATTTCTTGACTGCTGCTTCCATGGGCATTGACTGTGTATCCAAGTAAAATGAAATCCCTGACAACTTCAAACTTTTTTCCATTTATCGTGATGTTGCTGATGGGTACAGTTGTAAGGATTTTTGTTTTCTTTATGTTGAGGAATGATCCATACTGAAGGCTGTAGTCTTTGATCTTTATCAGTAAGTGCTTCAATCCCTAAATCTCAGGTCTCATTTATTAAAAATAAATAAATAAATAATTTAAATTCCTATAAGATATCAAGTATAGAATTTATAAATATGACTGTATAATATATATTTTCATATTATCCAAAATTACATATTATTTAAATAATCCTATACAACTTTTTTGTGGGGCCGCATGGCCTCATGGATAAGGCATCTGATTCTGGATCAGAAGATTGAGGGTTCAAGTCCTTTCATGGTCACTGCTGGGATTACTTTAGGAGCTCTGGTAGTGTAGTGCCTAAGGCACTTAACTGCTAACCAGAAGGCTGGTGGTTCAAACCCACCAGCCACTCCTCAGAAGGAAGGTTGGGAAATCTACTTCCGTAGTGATACCACCTTGGGAACCCAAGGAGGAGTCACTATGAGTCAGGTCCAACTCAACGGCACATAACAATAACAAAAATGCTGCTTTTTTGTTGACCATATTCATAATTTTGCTATATTTCAATACTCTCTTTTGAAATGCTGAGTACCTCTATACTAAACCATCTCAGAGTTTTTCTTTGCTCTGTGGTAAATTAATATGTATCTTCCATATATCACAATCCCCTCTGACTCCTAGCTTCTTTTTACCAATTTTTGGCCTTGAGATTCTAAAAGGAGTTGTTGTACAAAATGGTGAGATAGGAGGGGCAGAGGATAAGTCTGATTTGTGGATAGAGTTATGTATCTACTGATCGAGGTAATGACTACACATTGTATGTTCCAGTAGTTCACAAGTTTTAAACTTTTAAAACTGGAGACTATTTAATTAAATAGTCTCCAGTTATTTGAGTTTTAATCCTAAGAAAAAGGTACCTGAGAAGAGAGGAAAGGTAATGTAAGGATGGAAGATAAGGGGAAGAATAGATAGATAAATAAGAGGAAAAGAGTATAACAGATAGTGAGAAAGGAAGGAGGGAGGGAAGGAGTGATAGAAGCTTACCATTGGTAACAAAAATTTGCTTCAGGATATGAGCTTTACTGCTATTGGATTTACTTGAAAATGGAAACATTTTACCAACGTTTTTATCAAAGAACCATAAAAGGCATAGTGACCCCTCCTTGGGTTTCCGGGGCGGCATCTCTACAGAAGTAGATTGCCCAGTCTTCTTTCCAGAAGTGGCTTGTGGGTTTGAACTGCCAACATTCTGGTTACCAGTCAAATGCCTTAGGCACTTTGCCACCAGAGCTGCTAAAAGACATCCTAGAGGGAAAAATCTCAGTCACTATCAGATGTTGCTATTTCAACCATAAAAGTTCAAACATTTGTAGGTAAATACAATATCTTAAAATAGGCAAAATAGGAAGAATTCAATCAGCTGTGCTTAAGGATTCAATCATCAATCAATACTAATTTCATGTAGAAGGGTCATCAATCTTATCTGGATGTCTTGTTGAAAAGAGATAAATTGTCACCCAACTGGGCTGGTCCTCTCTAAAAATGAAATGACAAACTCAAGTACTTCTCATGTCCATAGGATGGAATAGAATCTGTTCTGTTTCAGATAGGCAGTAGTCTAATTTAGGCATTAATGGCACAGATTCCAGAGCCTACTGCTTGGAGTAAAATCATGTCTCCATCACTTACTTATACTGATGAGGTATGCTACTCAGCTACTCTGTATGTCAGTTTTCTAATCTGAAAAATGGCAGAAATAATAGTACATATCTCTGAGCTCTGGTGGCATAGTGGTTAAAGTGGTTGGCTGCTAACCAAAAGGTCAGTGGTTCAAACCTACCAGCTGCTCCATGGGAGAAAGATGTGTCAATCTGCTTCTGTAAAGACTGCATCTTTGAAAACCCTATGGGGCTGTTCTATTCTGTACTATAGGGTCACTAAGAGTTGGAATTGACTGAATGGGAAGGGTTTGGTTTTGGTTTCTCTCTCTCCAGAATGATACGAGGATTAAATTAGTTACTATGTGTACAGCACTCACAATGGAGTTTGGCAAATAGTAAATGCATAAAGCATAGTAGTAAGTGCATAAGCATATGCACTTATTATGCTTATGAAACTCTAACTCTATTCTTGGAATCTTTGTTCCCTGAAGACTTTGGGTTGTAGCAGGCTCTTCTTAAAAGTGTAGATGTGAAATTAAACATATGTTTTCTTTGAAGAAAAACCAAATATAGTGCATTTTATTTGTAATTCGATGCTCAGGCATGCCCTGAAGTCTCAGAATCAGTCAAGATAAATGTGATATCTAAATTCAGCCAGTGTAGGTGGTGATGATGAAGAGCTTACCACATCCAGAGAGCATTCACCGGAGAGTTATGTATCAAACCTCCCATCTTACCTTCTGATCCCAGCCTCCCCACACTAAGTGCATTAACTTCAAAACTTCAATTTTAACCTCTGTGTCTTGGCCTCTTGACATACTCTTAGCATATGAGATCTTTCTTCTTGTCTGGGTGAGTCTTCTGAAGTAGGAAGTGTTGAAATAAATGGCTTATGACATGTATAGTGTTGAAATAAACGTTTACTTTAACACTTCATAAGTCATGAGCCATTTATTTTAACACTTTTCACTTGAAGTGTTTAAATAATAGGTTTTATACAGAGATGTGTCATCCACTCTGTTTAATGTAAAAGTGAATATGTAAATATATCCATCTATCTAATCTGGATTTTACACCCTTTGGCTGCCAAACAGCCTGGTTGCCATAGTTTCTAGAGTAACCTGAAATTAAATTTTCTTCTCTTTTTCACCTGATGGATAAGTTGGTGGTACATAAGGTTATGGACATCACTCTATTCATGGAGAAATGGTTAAATACATTTTTTTTCAGAAAACTGAAAAATTGTCAACAAAAATTAGAGCTGACATGATATGCTTTCATAACTACAGTAGCTATTACTAGAAAATGTCAGGATTTTTCCTTTTGGTTTTAGTACTAATAACCACTTGTTAGCAGGGTTATTTGTGAAGATAAATAGACAGGTAGATAGACAGATAACTTTCTAGTACAGTTCCTGGAACCAGAAAACATATACAAAGGTTAACTTCTGAAGGAAGCAAAGTGAAAAGCAATACTGTTTGGAAATCAATAGAATGGATGAAATCTGAAATTTCTCCATTACCGTTTATTCAGCCATTTTTAGCATGAAATGCAATAACTCTGGGGAATTTTGTGAGTTTTAAATGAAATAAGTAAAAGCTCTAATAAACAGCAAAAAAAAAATCTAAATATTGTATGCAGAGAATTTTTAAAAAAATAAATCCTCTGTTTTGGAATGATTTTAGACTTATAGAAAGGTTGAAAATATAATACAGAGCACTCCCACATACAACTCATCTAATTTTACTATAAGATATAGGTTAATTTAAAAATTTACCAAAGTAATATCTTGTGGTATAAAGTATTTGTGCCAGTGGTAGGGTGAATTACTTAATACAGCCTTCTAACCATGTGTGGTCTTGTGACACTCACAAAACAGTTACATGAGAGAAAGCAAACAAAGGTGCTTGTAGACCACCAAGAGGATTAGACAGTTTGCCAATAAGGCAAAGAAGGTGCAAAGGTACATGGGCGACCCCTCTTTGGGTTTCCAAGGTGGTATCTCCATGGGAGTAGATTGCCCAACCTTCCTTCCGAAGAATAGCTGGTGGGTTTGAACCACCAACCTTCTGGTTAACAGTCAGAAGTCTTAGATGCTATGCAGCCAGAGCTCCCCTCAGTGGGTGTGACCATGTAGATAATGTGTATTGAACCATAACAAGGGGATTGGTCAGTTTTGCTATCTCAATAGCTTTAAAAGGAACCAGTCCCAGAAGTGGGAGAGGGGACATCACTACTATCAAGAAAAACCAGGAGACTTCTGGTAAGATGGAGGAATAGGCAGACAAATGACACAGACCCTCGTCAACAAAGAAAAGAAAAACCAATTGACAGAGATACAGAAGATAATCCTGGAACTCTGAGCTTTGAAAGGAAGTATACAGAAGTGGATTAGGCACCAACTAGTGGAAAAACCTGATGAAAACAGTGAATACAGAGACAGTCGGAGCTGTGGACTGTCAGCTACTCTGACAAGACTAATAGCCTGAATATTTCCAAGTGATGTTGGGACCTGAGAATTGACCTAAAGATCAGTCCTGGTCACCAAAGGCTGCAGGGACAACTGCTCTGCTGGCCTATGACTATGAAGGTAAACAGCAAGGAGGGAGACAACCTGAGCTATGGACTTTCTCCTGTCTGGAGGGCACAGCCATTTTGATTATTTATATGTGGCAGTTATTTTGGATATTTAAAGTGACCGAGGGGCACAGCCATTTTGAATGTTTATAAGCAGTGGTCATTTAGGATATTTAAAGTGACTGAGGGCACAGCAGTTTTGAATGTTTACAAGTGGCAGCCATTTTGGATTTTAAAGTGATAGCATTCTCAAACGGATTCCAGGGACCTAAGAACAGACTGTTTTCCAGGGTTGGCAAGGATATATGAGAGGCTGACAAAGGAAAGGAGACAGGTGGTGAGTGTATAAGTGCAGTCAGCTAGTGAATACAGAAGCACAGCACAGTACCCTGCCTGTATAGATAACATACAAACAAAACAAAGAAAATGAAAGTTGTGAACAAGTCACTCCAACACATAATCACCAATTAAATATAAACACAAAAACATCAGAATGCTTTGGAGACAACAGAGCATCACAGTCCACACAAAGAAGCAAGATAAAGCAGAAGAAACAAGGAACCAGGATACAGACCCAAAACATATCCCTGAGGAAGATGCAGCATTGGAACTCCCTAATAAGGAATTCAAAAGAATTATATTTAGGTATATTCAAAGGATTGAAAGACAGACCAAGGAAAACACAGACAAA
>NW_006921620.1:10625400-10646329 GCF_000298275.1 Orycteropus afer afer | reverse complement strand
GACACTTCACCAAGGAGGATATTCAGGTGGTCAGCTAATACATGAAAAGATGCTCACAATCATTGGCCATCAGAGGGATGTAAATCAAAACAACATTGAGATACACTGTCTCACCCCAGCACTGATGGCAAGGTTCAATGAGGCAGAAAATAACAAATGCTGGTGGGGATGTGGAGAGATTGGAACTCTCATACACTGCTTGTGTGACTGTGAAGTGATACAACCACTGTGGAAAGCAATACATATATTCTTTATAAAGTTGGAATTGGAGATACCATTTGACCCAGCAATTCCATTACTAGGTATATATCCTAGAGAGGTGAGAACCAGGATAGGAACAGATACATGCATGCTCATGTTCACCACAGCACTATTTACAATAGCAAAAAGATGGAAACAGCCTACATGCCCATCAGCGGAAGAGTGGATGACCAAACTATGGTACATACACATACTGGAATGCTATGCAGTACTAAAGAATAATGTAGAGTCTGCAAAACACTGCATACTATGGATGAACTTGGAGGGCATTATGCTGAGTGAAATAAATCAGTCACAGAAGGACAAATGTAGTATTACTTCATTGTTGTGGAGGGTCAAGGAAAGGTTTAGATATGGAGGGAAACTTTCTTGGTTGGTTGCCAGGGGTGGGAGGGGAGGGGAGGGAACACTGCAAAAAAAAAAAAAAAAAACATTGACCCATGTCACTTTAGTTTTGTGTATTTCACTGTACATAAATTGTATTTCAATAAAATGCATTTAAAAAAAAAAAAAAAGAAAGAAAAACTAGGAGCAGAGCCCATCCTTTAAACCCAGGATCCCTGTGCTGAGAACTTCCTAGACCCAGGAGACAGAGAGAGCGCTGTAACACCAGAGATGACAAGAAGCAGAAGCAGAGAAATGGCAGCAGCAGAACCAGGAGGCTAGTGTGAGATAGCACATGGGGCTTCCGAGCCCACAAAACAAGGTGGCTACCATGGGTGTGCTGACCTACAGTGTATTAGCTTGAGCATCTTTGGGCTGAGGCTAACTGGTGGAATGGGATGCTCTGAGGCATTTATTGGCAGAGCTAAGGAGCTGTGTAACATTTGCCTGAGAGGGCTGAAGCAGGTCAAGGAGCCAGTGAGCTGATGGGCAAAAATAGAGACCTGTGTGCAGGCATGACTAAGAAGCTGTCCTGATCAGAGAACTGTATCCTGAGTCACTTCTGAACCTGTTACTTCCTTAATAAACTCCGTAACTGTGAGTATGGTTTGTGAGTTCTGTATGGCCATTGCAACAAATTATCAAATGCAGCAAAGAGCTAGAAAATGCCATTGGAGGGACTGCTGGTGTCAGAATTGGTAAAAGGCTGTAAGGCTGAGGCATGCCTGACTTCTGACTTCTGCCTCATAGGAATCAGTCTTGGCCTGATGATCTTGATTCTCTTCCTCATCCGTGCAGTGAGACAACAAGGCCTGACTCCATCATGCCATTTTTGTTAAAGTCTTTTTTTTTTTTTTTTTTAACAAACAAAAAAGACTTAGAAAGAGTGATGGAAAATGAATGGAAGAAAAACACTACGATATAAGAGAGTGAGAAAGACAGAATATGAGGAGAGAAATTAAGAAAACAAATACTGGATGAGGCACAATACTTGAAAAAATCTTAGTCCTCATGAACACTTGTCATTTTTCGGTATACAAAATGACTCCCTGACAAATCTAAATCCTTTGAAAGAGTTAATTGTGACATGAAAGGGCAAATGTTTCCTTTTACTTTTGGGTACTAAGAAATCTTTTTAGAAATAATTGAAATTCAAGAAGTAAAAATGTTCAAGAAAGAATACAAATATTGCCATTCATTTTCCATTTGACATTTTCCAATGTCTGTAAATGTTATTGATTTCAAATTCTGAATTATTTCGCTTCTGAACACGCCTTGTAGAATTATTATAGTACTATTTGTATGGGCTTGTAATCATTGATTGCAACATTATACTCTCCATAAATGTGCCATTGTGAATAATTAAACTTGTTAGCATTTTGTTTGCCTACTTTCTTTAGAGTGCTAGCCCTTTTTGGCAATCATAAATATGTTTCTCTAGTTTAGTTTGTAACAGATATGGGAAATCTATCATTTCCCCCTGAAACTTTTAAATACTTTCTCAACTTTAAATTTCAGATTTTAAGAGCTGCATAGTAACAATTCAGTATATATTAAATAAAAACTCTGGTTGTTTTATGATTTGTATTCTGGAATTTATAAATAAATGATTTTCTATAACATGAACAGGAGACTTTTTTCATTCCAGTTACTGCCTGTGAGGGTACCATTCCTCACACCTCATTCTTAATGCCTGGGGTAAAACAAATATCAGTGTTCCAAAAAAGACATACATTGTGACCACTAGCCCTATTTACGGGAGCCCTGGTAGCATAGTGCCTAAGGCACTTGATTGCTAACCAGAAGGCTGGCGGTTCAAACCCATCAGCCACTCCTCGGAAGGAAGGTTGGGCAATCTACTTCCATAGTGACACCACCTCGGAAACCCAAAGAGGGGTTGCTATGAGTCAGGTCCGACACGACAGCACATAACAAAACAACAACAGTCTTATTTATCAATGTATTTGATAACATTTGAAAGACTGTTATAGTCTAATATGATTTCTGTCAGTTTCTACACAATTACAAGGAGTCTCTGAGCTCTGTTGAGAAAACAATGTATATTACAGTTTTGGCAAAGGTTACTAAAAGAGGCACTACTCTTGGGACATGGAAGCCATGGTCTAGTTATCCTGCTATAACTGGATTTAGCACATCTGTGATGCCGAATGCCCAAATATGAATGGTCCAATGCTATTTGGAATCATTATGCACAATTTAAGCATTTGGATGATGAAACATGTATGGCAACAATATAAAATGAATGAGGATCTATGAATGAGGAAAAACATATGTATCCTTTTCTGCTTAAATATGTGCAATAGGCACTGGTTATATATCCTTTTCTGACCAAGTTGGTCCTGGTAATAGGCTTTCTCCATCTCATGCATGCAGAAGTTAACTAAATGCCATTTGGCAGTGAGTTAATTCACCCAGGGTTGCACTCTTGCCAATTCAGCCTAAAAACCATGCCAATTGACAAAGTAATGACTTCAATTTGACAAGAGCCTAAAATTTCATCAGAAAATATAAAAAATTGGAAAAATAGCAAATAGAGGAAGGTATATTTCATTATAAACCCATCATATCCCTAACATAAGCCAGTTATTCTTTAAAGATTCAACTGGGAAGATAAATGCATAATTACAAAATTTTAATAGGAATAAAACCCTTGAGTGTTTGCTTTCTTGTTTTGGAGAGGTACTCAAGTATCAATTTGGGCATAAAGTGCAGAAACAGAAACTCACATTATATGTTAACAATATTTATGATCAGTTGATGACATTTTAAAAATTTGGCTCTTGGGTCTGAGTACAACAGTCAGCAAAGGGCCTAACTGCCTTTGTGTCTCATGGAAGTTGTGCCATTGTAATTAAAGTAGTGCTTATTGTGCCTGGCTGACTAAACCAAAACCAAACTCATTGCCATCAAGTCAATTCCGACCTCATAGTGAACTAATAAGACAGAGTAGAACTGCCCGTAGAGTTTTCAAGTAAATCTTTATGGAAGCAGATTGCCACATCTTTCTCCTGCATAGAGACTGGTGAGTTCGGACCACAGATCTTTTAGTTAGCAGCGAATGTTTAACCACTGTATCACCAGGGCTGCTCCTGGCTGATTCAGGAGGTATGATTTAGATTTATGGACCAATCACAGTATCTGTCTTTTTTTTTGCATCCCTGTTGTATCCCATTATGTTGTATCCCTTAGTCTCAATAATCAGTGATTTCTCATTGACAGTGTGAACGTGTTTATGTGTGTGTTAAACATGATGTATGGTGTTGTTCTTAGTTGTCATCAAGTTGGCTGATATGTGTAACAGAAGGAAATGTTACCTGATCCTGTGCCGTCATCATGGTTGTTGATGTTTTAGTCCATTATTGTGATTATTGTTGTCAGTTCATCTCATTGAAAGTTTCCCTCATTTCTACTGGCCTTCTACTTTACCAAACATGATGTCCTTTTCAAGTAATTGGCCGCATACTTTTGTGTCTTGTTTTCATTCCTCTTGGGTGAACAAAAGAATTAAAATTTCTTGTTCATAGGATATATGTAAGTTTAATTTTTTAAAGAAAGTACGAAAAGTTTATTCAAAGTGATTATATCATAATCCTCTTACCAGCAATCTATGAAATTTCCACTTGCTCCACATTCTTGCCAGTATTTGGCAATATCTGTCTGGTATATTTCAGCCATTTTTAAAGGGTGTGAAATGGTGTCTCAGGAGATTTTAATTTTCACTGATCTGATTTAGAGTACATATTAATGCACTTATTGGCTATTTGTATGTCTTCTTGTTTGAAGTATCTGTTCTATTCTCTTGTCCATTTTGATTGACTTACTCATCTTGAACTATTGGTTTATTGGGGCTTTTTATATATTTTGGAGATAAGTGCTTTGTCAAATGCACATGTGTATATATAGTATTTATCTCTGACTTTTGCTTCTTTCTTTGCTATTTATTATAATTTACTTTATTATAAATTGAAATTCAATTTATTGTTATGTTTTCTCTTACACTTAGTCCACTTACTATTCTTTCCAAGAAACTTTGCCTAACTTCAGATTGTAAAGATAGATATTTTTCTAGGAACTTTATAGTTTTGTGAGTTTTACATTTAGATCTACAATTTATCTTGATTTTTTTTTTAATATGAAGTGTGAAAACAGTTAAGATTTATTTATTTATTTTTCTTTCAAATATCCAAGGTTGGGCAATCTACTGATGTAGTGATATCATCTTGGAAACCCGAGGAGGGGTCACTATGAGTTAGATCTGACTCAACAGCAGTGAGTTTGGTTTTTTTTTGTTTTTTTTTTTTTGAGCTGACTTAGCACCTTGGCCCAAAATTAATTTGTGTTGTATATGGGGGACTGTTTCTACATCTTATTATGTTGCCTTGATGGTTTGTTTTTGTAGAACTTTCATATTTTCATATAAATTTTCAAATCAGCTTACTTCAAAGAAAGCTTATCAGAATTTTGATTTGGCTTGTGTTAAATCTTTTTAAATCAATTTCAGAAGAATTAATATCTTAATCAGTGTGAGTCTTCCAGTCCATGTTTATAGCATATCTCTTCATTTTCTTAAGTCTTTTCTCAGGAATATTTTATAGTTTTCAATGTATAGATCTTGTGTGCCTTTCATAAGTTTATTTTTAAGTATTTGTTGGGTTTTTTGCTATTTTAAATGTCATTTTAAATATTAATTTCCTGATTGCTTATTGCTAGTATATGTATCTGATTTTTGTATTTTGATTTGTATCCTGCAACCTTGTTAAGTTAACTTACTATGCTTGGTAGGTTTTTGTACATTTCATAAGGTTTTCTACATAATCATGTAGTCTGCCAGTGACAACAGTCTTATTTCTTCCTTTTAAATTTGTTTTCTTCTATTTATTTTTCTTACTGTATTGTCCTAGCTATGACTTCTAGTACAGTGTTCAGTAACTCTGGTAGCATTGTACATCCTTGCTTTGTCCCCAGAATTCAAAGGATAATGTTACACCATTTGGAATGATGTTAGCTGTAGGTTTATTATAGATGCTCTTTGTCAGACTGAGAATGATTTTTTTATTCTGTCCCCATTCTGCTGACAGTTTTTGTCATGCATGGTTTTGAATTTCTATAATTGCACTTTCTGTGCCTTTTGAGATGCTCACATACATTTTCTTTGATTGTGTTAATATTTAAATTAAGTAACTTTCAAATGTTAAACCAACCTCACATTCCTGAGATTAACTCCTTTTGGCTATGATAGTGAATAAAATTTCTTATACTCTCTGGTAGGAGCTCTGGTAGCATAGTGCCTAAGGCACTTGACTGCTAACCAGAAGGCTGATGGTTCAAACCTACCAGCCACTCCTCAAAAGGAAGATAGGGCAATTTACTTCTATAGCGATACTGCCTCAGAAACCTAAGGAGGGGTCACTATGAGTCGAATCTTGATGGCAGTGAATTTGGTGTTTTTTTTTTTTTTTTTTTTTAAAATATTTAATGACTTGACAGCACATAACAACAACAACAACAACAAATCTAGGTTAATGAAGGTATTGGTCCTTTTTTTTTTTTTTTTCTTGTTTATAATATCAGATTTTGATACCAGGATTATAATGCAAACACAATGCACTGCTGTTGAGTCAAATCCAACTCATAGCGACCCTTCCTTGAGTTTCCAAGGCGGTATCACTATGGAAGTAGATTGCCCAACTTCCTTCTGAGAAGTGGCTGGTGGGTTTGAACCATGAGCCTTTTGGTTAGCAGTCAAATGCCTTAGGCACTATGCCACCACAGCTCCTATCAGGATTATGCTGGCCCATAAAATGAGTTGGGATTTATTTCCTCTTTCTCATTCTTCTGAAAAAGATTAAACAAGATTGGTGTTATTTCTCCTTTGAATTTGATAAAATTCCTCAATGAAGCCATCTGGGCCCAGAGTTTGCATTATGTAAACATTTTTAATTATGATTTCATTTTTTCCAATAGAGATATTCTATTTTAATCTTCTAATTGTTCTTGTGTTAATTTTGCTAAGTTATGTTTTACATAGAATTATCCATTTCATTTAAATTGGTGAATTAATTACATAAAGTTGTTTTTATTGTCCCACTACTAAACGTTTGATTTTATCTGGTTCTCTGTTAATTCCATTAGATGTCCTTGCTCCCTCCATGGATATCTGAAGTAAAATAGCTACTGACTTCTGGCCATTCACTTACATGAGGAGCATGTGTCCTCATAGTCCAAAGCCCTAAAATGCTAGGAGTGTCAGAGGTCACACTGATACGTACAGATTGAGACTAGATTACTAATTTTGGCTGAGAACTGCCCTCTGGTATGGTAGAAGAGGTTGCCAGATTGATGCAGACTTTCAAGTGCTTAAAGCATTTGACTGCTAACCAGAAGGCTGGTAGTTCAAACCCACCAACCACTCAGAAGGAAGGTTGGGCAATCTACTTCCATAGAGATACCACCTCAGAAACCCAAAGAGGGGTCGCCATGAGTTGGGAGTGAGTTGGCAGTGAGTGAGAAGGGTAATGTGAATGCTTCTTTGGGAGATCCTTTCTGAAAAAAAAAAAAAAAAGTGATGTTAAATTCTTTTTCCCTTTCCTGATCATGCACTCTATTTTATGCATGCTGTTGATTCATGCAGTATATATGATGTTTTGTTAAAAGTATAAATGCATCTATGAAGATGGAAATGTATATTGCTGGCAGCAGTTGTTGAATGGTTGAATGAAGTGGAACTTATACTTTCTTCCATTATACTAACTACTTACATTTTGAAAAAATGGATCTTATTATTCTAATTGTAAGCCTGGGCTTTCTTTTCAGTGTGAATAAAAACCCTAACAGTATTTCCTCATCAGACTAGAAAGACACCTATGTTCTACAGAAAGACTACAGCAGAGGCACATACAAATAGTATATATTTTCTTTAGTCTCTGAGAAGTTTTAACAATATACTGGACTACCTTCATTTTATGATATCTTTGGTTTAGAAACTGTTGAAATTCAAACCAGTTTATTTTTATGTCAGGTCAACATTTAAAAAGCATTTTTAAGACAAATTATATCAAAATTGTTGGTAGTAGTTGGGGGAAAGGAGGACTGTTATTCTTCTGTGCAATGGGCTGCAGCCCTACCTACTAAAATTTATTTTCCACCATTTCCCAACCTGAGAGGCTAACTTAGTTTGCCCGTTAATGTAACTGTTTCACAAACATGATTTGTTCATTACTATATTTGCATTTCATTACTCACCTTCTCCCTTATCCATGTTAGAGTTTGAAATATCCCGTTCTTAACTGCAAAACTACCTACCTATCTTTCTTGAGTCCAGCTGAAGTTCTAAATCTTCCACAAAGCCTTCCCAGACCACCTCAGTCTTCCTGGCTCTTCATCTTTTCTGTCGTCCACCTCACACAACCAGGCATGTCTTTCCTTGTGCTATATGTTGCAGTGTCGTTGTGATTTGCCATTGAGTCGATACCAGCTCATGGCAACCTCTTTTGTGTACGGTGGAACTGTGCTCCATAGGATTTTCAGAGCTGTAATCTTTCAGAAACAGATTGCCAGGTATATTTTACCAGGCACTTCTGGGTAGGTTCAAACTGGCAACATTTTTGGATGTTGTTGTTGTTGTTGTTATTTGCCGTCGAGTCGGCCCCGACTCATAGAGACCCCTCCTTGGGTTTCCGAGGCAGTATCACTATGGAAGTAGGATTGCCCAACCTTCCTTCCGAGGAGTGGCTGGTGGGTTTGAACCGCCAGCCTTCTGGTTAGCAGTCAAGTGCCTTAGACACTATGCTACCAGAGCTCCCTACCTTTTTGGATAGTAGTCAAGAAATGAACTGCTTGCACCACTTCACACTTGTTCAACCTCATACGTTTGTTAAAAGTAGGTATCTCTTTTGCTATTTTTGTAGCAACTGCATGATGCCAGATAACGAGAAATAATTCTGACATAAGATGATTGTTCATTTTATACCCTATTTAAGAAGGGTATTCAGGAAGGCATTTTATTAATTAGTCAGTTAATTGAGAGAGCATCTTACTGGCAGAGCTCCTCCTCCTTTCCAAAGTGCTTGGTCTGTTTTATAGACAGGATTCGTTCTCATAGAGTTCAGATAAGGGTCCAGGTGGAAAAACCCTTGTCTACACTACTCACTTTGAGAATTACCCAGCCCAAGGAAAAGAACAAAAACTTCATTTCCTGCTGTACAGCCTGGCTTTTGCCAGACTCTAAGGAATGCAGTCTTATCACAGGGCACAGAGATTTACACATGTAATTCACTGTAAACTGAAAAGAGAATGTGTTCCTAAGAATTAAAGGAAAAGTTTTATAGTACAATAGTTGCTACCATGGACACCCTGGCCATGAAACCACCCACAGAGGAAAGAGAACACAGAATTTGAGAAAGAATAAAAATCATGGTTTCCCATAAAGTAATACTATCCTTGAGGATGTAGCAAATTATTTATTTATTTATTTATTATGTCTCAAGAAAACGTACAGTTCTAGCTATGCTGGATTCTCCAAGGATAAAAATAGTTCTGGTAATCAGCATTATCATTATCATTATAATCCCCTTCTTTCTACTCCTAAATAACCATTTTTAAATGCACATAGAATGGTGTGATCTTTTATTAGTTATAACACTTGCCCCAGGCATCCTTAACCCATGAGAAACATTTATACACTAAGCCTGCTAAACCTGGCATGATTCAGAAAATGTTTCTTGGCTGAGGAAATATATAATGTTTGTTTATTTCTTTAATAGTCTATCTATTTAGACCTATAAGTAAACTCTTTACGTTTATAAGTAAAAACCATGGCTGTTGTTGTTGTTGTTATGTGCCGTCAAACCATGGCTAGACGTACTTATATTTGGGAGAGACTGAAGTACATTTGTAATCTAGAAGTAAGGAAAAGTCCTCAAATCCCAACTCAGCAATGGATTTTACAGTGACATTGTAGACCCAACCTTCCTTCCAAGGAGTGGATGGTGAGTTTGAACTGCCAGCTTTCTGGTTAGCAGTCAAATGCCTTAGGCACTATGCCACCAGAGAGAGCTCCTTGATTTTGGTTTACACCAGCCAATTATATGGATCAATTTTTACAAATCTCCCTTGTTGTCTCCAAAGAGAGTATATATATAGTAGTATCTACAATGAAAAGAAAACCAAGTTAGAAATAGCAATAGTACACTTATTCCACTAATCTTATCCTTTAAGTTGTGCATGTCTGCTCTGTGTAAACATGTCTGCACACTGAATTTCCATCTGAATCTGAATGCCCTCACTGGCCATATTGAAGAATGTGCTTACTGCACTGTTTCATTAAACTGCTGTGTTATCGGGTAATTGTTTAAACATAATGCCATAGCACTATCAAAAGGAAAGGTGAACTAATGGCATTTGCAAATGTCAGGGATTATCTTAACACTTTTATTATAGTTTATAAAAAGTAGGTTCAGGGCATTTCATGGCAATTATTTCCACAGAAATTGGTTATTTAAATAAATTGCTAATTATCTGAAGATGACAGTATTGAAAATGCTGCTAATGAGTTGTCTAATAAGTGTAGCTTGTGGTGGCCACCTACAGGTTGAAAACAGAAAGAACATATAGACTAATTATGCCTAGAAATCACATGTGCATGCCATATATTTTTCCCTTTAGTAACAAACTTAAATATATTTAGATTTCATGATACCATGAGCCTTAAGTCTAGTGAGTTTGTAAATTCTTCATATACCATGTTTTTTGTTCTATATAAAAATTCATTTAGCTTCTATAATTATCTATCTCCTATTGTTCCTGGATATAATTTTCATTTGTTATAGCTACTAGATTATATATATCATCTATCATCCAAATGGCAATAATTTAGAGTGAAAGTAGCTGCTTTTTGTAATAGCATCAGGTAATTATAAATAAATACAGATGAAAACTGGGGCTGTCTCAAGCAAACAGGGCCATGTGGTCACCCTAGTTATAACAGTTACTAAGTACCTTGCTGCTTAGTAATTAACTCAGCCTTAGTGGCACAGTTGTTAAGTGCTAGGCTGCTAACTGAAAGGTTGGTAGTTTGAACCAACCAGCCACTCCACAGGAGAAAGATGTGCAGTCTGCTTCAGTAAAGATTTACAGTCTTAGAAACTCTATGGGGGCAGTTCTACTTTGTCTTATAGGGTTGCTATGAGTCAGAATAATTTCTATAGCAAAGGGTTTGGTTCAGTTTCTTGGTAAGTTTATAATATAAGTTCCATCCAACAATTAATATAATGCTAATTGTCTTGGTTTTATCATACATAGTCAACTTATTATTTTCATGATAAAAATTACTAACTCCTCTCTCTAACTTGGTTTATATTCAGTCATTTAAAATAAGAAAGATTATATCATTGTGGTTAAAAGCATGGGCTTGGGAGTCAGTAGACCTCCATTCAAATACTGGGCCCATACTTTCTGAGTGACCATGAGATGAGGATAAGTTATTTTCACTCTCTGCGTCTTGGTTTCTACATCATAAAATGGGAGCAACAACAACAACTTATTTAATTGTCATCAAGACAATTGCACTTAGGCAAAACACTTAGGAAGTGACCTGGCGATTAGAAAGCACTTAAAATAGGAGTTTATAGTTAATATATTTAATGTTAAAATTTCACTTTAACTGATATTTATTTGCTTCTTTTCTAAATTAATTCTATCACTTGTATCTATTGGGAAGTCACAGAGCATGTAAAATTGTTCTTTAAATTACCACAACAAAGATCATAGTATCCTTAAATTTTAAATGAGATAATCCAATCAAGTGTTTCCTATAGTAGAGGTTCCTTTTCTGTTACATCTTACCTTCCAGGTATCCAGCTAATTTCAAAGGATAGAGTGGCCCCAATGTGACTATTTTTGTGGCTGAATTTACAACAAATTAATAATGACAATAAAACTAGTAAAACCAATAACATACATTCATCCATTTATTTCAATTTTCTTTCCAAGAAACATAAAGATCAAATCTTTTATGCATGGTTGTACTTCAGAAGAAGCCTTGGGGTGATGCAAACAGCCAACTCAATCAGTTGCTAACATAGAGGTTGGAGTTGTGAGTTCACCCAGAGATGCTTTGAAAGAAAGGCCTGGTGATCTACTTCTGCCAAATGAGCCACTGAAAACCCTATGGAGCACAGTTCTAATCTAACATACATGGGTAGCCAGGAGTCAGAATCAACTCAACTACTTACCCTTCAGATATTTGAAGAAAACTATTGGGATTTCTTTCAGCAATTAGACATATCATGTATGTGATACATTGTCCTGTTTGTTTTGGTTACTTCATTGCCATGCTAACAGAAATCCCACAGGTGGATGTCTATAACAGATAGGTGTTTATTCTCTTACAGTTTTGGAGGCTAGAAGTCCCAGTTCAAAGTGCCAAACTCTAGGGACTGGGTGAAAGCCCCTAAAACTTAGGCTTCAGTTCTGCCTCTTGCTCCTGGCCCACTGGAGCTAGAGGTGCCTCTTCACTTAGGCAGCTACTGGCTGCTAAGGCTAACAAACCCAAGGTCAAGAAATAAAATGGCACAGTCCCAGGATTACCAAACAACATGGCAGGCCACTAATTCATGCCCAGAGGTAGTCCCAAGATTGCTAGGAAACATGACAGGCTGCTAAATGAAGACTCAGCTACAGGCAGTGTCCAAATATGCAAAAGGCTGCAGAGACCTTTCTCAAAATTTCTCCACAGGTACTGGAAGCAGACCACATCCCTAAGGCAGCTACTCAGTTGCTCCAGTAGATTCCACCATGGAGTTGATACCAGTTTTGTCATGGGGAATAACTACATCCAGCTGCCCAGCCACTCAGAACCAGGCCCAACCAAACTGACATAACCTTAACTACTACATTGTTCAATCTGTTGTTCTGTACACATGCTTAAGTTTGTTAATGTTTTACTTAAAATATTGGCACAGAACTGAATGTGCTTTTCTAAATGTGCAGAGGGTGCAATTACTGTACATTCCATATATAAAAATTTAATAGCACTGAGTGTAATAATGCCTATTCCTACAACAGAAATTTTAGGAACATTAGAGAAAAACAGTAATTTTTTTATTGAAGAAGTAAATCATAAACACCTTCTTATTTAATAGAATCAAAGACTTTGTAGGTATATCAAAGCCTGAAAGGTCCTAGTCAACCCTTGACTGCTGGATTAAATTCCTTCTTTAAAGATGGAAGCCACCTTCTAGTCCAGCAAGAATTTCCTCGGGGATCAGAAATAAATGAAATGGAAAACAGAAAAACAATGTATAGAATCAACACGACTAAAAGTTGCTTCTTTGGAAAGATTAATAAAATTGACAAACCACTGGCAAATTTAACAAAGGAAAAGAAGGAGAAGATGCAAATAATAAAGAAATTATTAGGCAATGTCCAACAGAATCAACTGAAATGGAAAGGATAATAACAGGTTTCTATGAAAAATTGTACTTCAACACATTTGAAAACCTAGAAGAAATGGAGAGATTTCTAGAAACATACTACCCACCTAAGCTAACACAGACTGAGGTAGAAAATTGAAATAGACCCATAACAAAAAATAAACAAATAAAATGAAATGGTCGTAAAAAAAAACTCCCAGTAAAAAAGTCCTGGCCGAGATGGATTCATTGGCAAATTCTCCTACACATTCAGAGAAGAGCTGATGTCAATTCTACTCAAACTATTACAGAACATTGAAAAGAAGAGAATCCTCCTAAATTCATCTTATGAAGCAAGCATAACTTTCATAACAAAGCCAAGCAAAGGCACCACAAAAAAAAGAAAATTATAGACCAATATCCCTCATGAACGTAAATATGAAAATTCTTGTAGACTCCAACAACATATCAAAAAAGAAAAGAAAAAATCATGACCAAGTGGGATTCATACCAGGTATGCATGGATGGTTCAACATTAGAAAACAAAACAGCAACAACAACAAAAAAAAACCCATAATGCATTGCATAAATAAAACAAAGGAAAAGAACCACATGATCGTATCAATCTATGCAGAAAAGGTGTTTGACAAAATTCAGCACCTATTCCTGATAAAAATGCTGATCAAAATTGTAATAGGTAGACTTCCTCAACATTATAAAGGGCATATAAACAAACCAACAGCCAACATTAGTCTCAATGGAGGGAGACTGAAAGCATTCACGTTATGAATAGGTACTAGACAAGGATGCCCTTTGACTACCACTCCTAATCAATATTGTATTGGCAATCCTAGCTAGAGCAATAAGGCAAGACAGGGAAATAAAAGGTACCCAAATTGGCATAGGAGAAGTAAAATTATCTCTATTTGCAGATGATATGATCTTATACACAGAAAATCCCTAAGACTTAGCAGAGAAATTACTGGAACTAATAGAAGGCTTCATCAAAGTGGCAAGGTACAAGATCAGCATACAAAAGTAGTCAGATTCCTTTACACTAATGAAGAGAACTCTGAAAAGGAAATCAGGAAAAGAATAACATTTATAATAACCATCCAAAAGATGATGTATATAGGAATAAACCTAACCAGATACACAAAAGACCTATATGCAGAAAACTACAAAACACTACTACAAAAAAAAAAAAAGAGAGAGAGACCTTCCTAAGTGGAAGAATATACCATACTCATGGATAGGAAGACTGAAAATTGTGAAAATGTCAGTGCTACTCCAAGCAATCTACAGATATAATACAATCTTGATCCAGATTCCATCATCTTTCTTTAAAGAGGGTGAAAACTAATCACCAACTTTATATGGAAAGGGAAGAAATGATGGCTAAGTAAAGCACTACTAAAGATAAATGAAATAGGAAACTTCACACTTCCTGATCTCAAAACCTACTGCACAGCCACAATGGTCAAAACAGCCTGGTACTGGTACAACAAGAGATACATAGGCCACTGAACAGAAATGAGAACCCAGAAGTACATGCATCTACCTCTGGACAGCTGATTTTTAACAATGGGCCAGAACTCATGAAATAGGGAAGAGAGAGTCTCTTTAACAAATGGTAGTGGCAAAAACTGATATGTATTTGCATAAAAATGAAACCACATCCATTTCTCAGAACACATACAAAACAAACTCAAATTGGATTAGATACCTGAATGCAACACCTAAAACTGTAAACACTGTTAAAGAAAAATAGGGACAAATTTAGGGACCCTGATATATGGCACAATACAATATTAAACATAACTAAAAACACACAAACACCAGAAGATAAAATAGATGACTGGGACTTCCTAAAAATTAGACATTTATGCACATCAAAAGATTTCACCAAAAGAGTACCCAAACACTGGGGAAAAAAATAAAATAAAATTTCACAATGACATATCAGACAAGGGGCTAATCTCTAAAATTTATAGAAAACTTCAACATCACAACAACAAAAAGACAAATAATCCAATTGAATAATGGTCAGAGGACATGAACAGACACCCCACCAAAGAAGGCATTCAGGAAGCCAACAAACACATGAAGAAATGCTCACAATCATTAACCATTAGAGAGATGAAAATCAAAACAAAAGTTAAATATTGTGTCACCCCAGCACTATGAAACAGAATAATAAATCCTAGTGAGGTCTGGAGAGACTAGAACCCTCATACCCTGATGATGGGACTGTAGAATGGTACAACTACTGTGGAAAATGGTATGGTGCTTCCTTAGAAAGCTGGAAATAGAAATACCATATAATCCAGCAATTCCACTACTAGGTATATATCCTAGAGAAATAAGAACCATGACAGGAATATACCTGTGCATATCTGTGTTTATCAATGTATCGCACTGGGCAAATCTGCCACAAAAGACCTCTTTAAAGTGTTAAAAAGCAAAGATGTCACTCTGAAGACTAAGCCATGCTATTTTCAACAGCCTCATAAGCATGTGAAAGCTGGACCATGAATAAGGAAGACTGAAGGGAAATTGATGCATTTGAATTGCACTGCTGGCAAAGAATACTGGAAATATCATAAACTAACAGGAGCATGAACAAATCTGCCTTGGAGGAAGTACAGCCGGAATGTTCCTCCGAAGCAAGAATGGCCAGACTTTGTCTCTCATATTTTGGTCATTTTATCAGAAGGGACCAGTCCCTGGAGCAGGATATCATTCTTGGTAAAGTAGATGATCAGCGAAAAAGGAGAAAACCTTCAGTAAGATGGATTAACACAATTGCAATGATGGGCTCAAGCATAGCAAAGATTGTGAGGATGGCAGGAAACCAGGCAGTGTTTCATTCTGTTGCTCATAGGGTTTCTATGAATCGAAACCTACCACAGATGTTTATCACAGCACTGTTCACAATAGCAGAAAAATAGAAACAGCCTAAATACCCATCAACAGATGAGAGGATAAACAAACTATGGTACCTACACACAGTAGAATATTATACAACATGAAAAAACAATGAATCTGTGAAACATCTCATAGCATGGAGAAGCCTAAAGAACATTATACTGAGTGAAATAGTTTATCTCTATATGAGAGCACAATTATAAAACTGAAGGAAAGATTTACACATAAAAAGAAATATTCTTTGATGGTTACCAGGGTAAGAGGAGAAGGGAGTGTAAGCCACTAACTAGAGGGTTGTTGTTATGTGCCATGGAGTCAGACACGAGACACATACTAACTTGGATGGCAGGGAAGTCGATGTAAAAGAAGGGAGACATCTGTTTTATAGATTACTTGATAAATTTTATAATATGAAAGAAAATACCAGTAGCCTGTGATTTAGAAGCAAGTACAATAGATGTTTAGAACTGGTTTAATAAATAATTAAAAATAAATAATTTTTTATTTAAAAAGAAAGCAAAGAAGCTGATAACCATTAACTGCATGAAATTCAGCGACTTTTTATTAACCACAAATGAGATCATACCTTATATATTGTTCTGCCACTTGTGATTAACCCTTAACGTATTTACATGTCATTTTGAAAGATTTTCTAGTATATCACACATGGATGACCTGTGATTAACAGCATACCTATGGTGATAATTTTTTTTCACTATTTTGCTACAAAAAATCCATACTTGAAGAAACATCTTTGTACTTGTAACTTTTGCCTAAGTACTAATGGAATAAACTCCTAAAAGTGGAGTTTCTGGATGAAAAGGCATACATTTAGATGAATCAAATTGCACTTAAAATATTTGCAATTATAGATTGAAACTCTGAATACTCATTATATTATTTTATTTTACAAATGAAATGACATATAAAATTATAAGAAGAACTCCAAATTTTATATCTGGGAGGTTAATGACCATCCCTTAAGTAGTCAGTATACCCACACAATGGATTCCAACATTCCAGTGAGCATGAGGCTGACACAGGGTCAGGCAATGTTTGTTGTTATATATAAGGTTGCCATGAGTCAGTGCTAACTCCATGGCGGCTACCAACAACAACAACAACTAGTAAGTGTTCATCCCCACATGCTTACAGCTGAGTGTTTAGTTTTCTTAACAATTTTTCCTGACTTTGACAGTGATGTTGGCTTACATATATTGTGGACTTAATGTGGACCAGGCACTATGGTGAGTGCTTTCCATGAATTTTATCATTCATGTAAGACTTTTCAAGTCACTCTGGTATTGTTGACTGCTAACCAGAATATTGGCAGTTCAAACCCACCAGCCACTCCTCGGAAGGAAGACTGGGCAATCTACTTTCCTAGTGATACTGCCTTAGAAACCCAAGGAGGGGTTGCTATGAGCCAGAGACAACTCGATGGCACCTAATAACAGTGGTATTATTACTATTATTGTTATCCCTGTTTTACAGGAAGGAAAAATGATGTTTTAGAAGGTTAAGGAGCTTATGCAAAGACATTAGCTGATTTCAGACTTAGGCCTAATTGGCTGGACATTAGTGTTCTTAGCATTAGGCCTTACTGATATATATTGGTCTTCTTAGGCAAAAGAAATGAAAGTCACTCTCTTAATATTCCTGCATTGTCACTTCTCAGTAATAACTGAAAAGTATAAACTTCTATGTCACAGAAGCTTAGTTTTTAATCCTACCTCTACCCCTTTTAAACTGTGTGACATAAGATGTTATTTATTCAGCTTGAGCTTTCCTTTCTTTGTATTCAAAGCAGGGATGGCAACATCTACTTTTATAGACTTGTAAGGGTTAATTTACACAATGTATATGAAACCCCAGCCTTGGTGTCTGGCATATGGAAGTCACACCATGAATGACTCCCCCGTCCACTAACCCCAGCTGACATTATAGAATGGAAAAATTGTCATCTCCTTGGTGAATATTATTCATTCTATTGTTTTAAAATAAAATGACTGGCAAGTGGTAGGAATTGAATTAATGACTACTGAATATGTTATGAAGCAGATAAACATAGCTAAAGAGATGCAAGACTCAGGAAAAATCTTTAAAAACGTCAACTAAAGTTATAACATATTTTTATTTGAGTTTTTAGCTTTTCCAATAAAATAAAAATAACAATAAAAAAAACTGGCTTTCTTTTTTCATTTCTCCCCTTTAGACTTCACATCTCTGCATATATATGCCCTAGATCCTGTTAGTACTTCAGTGTCTGGATAGATTATGTTAATTTTCTCCAACAGTCTTAATCCACGTGTAAAGATGTATTTTTTAAATAGCTGTGAGTCACATATTTATCAGCATATTAGCTTCGCTAATATTTAAACTTATTTGAATAAGGTAAAATTATTTAATTCTTGATTTGTGGGTATTTTATAAAAATCGATTTTTCAACTTTAAAATCCTTGAAATTCTTGATTTGCTAATGTTTACTTTCTAAGGAATGATGCTAAAACTATTAACAATTAGACAGTTAAAGTTCAACTTCTAATGAATTTGTTATCCACTTAATTCATTATATTTTAATTAATCTAAGCAAATTAAAACTCCATTTTCCTTTTGTATACACAGTGAGCACAAGTGAATATTATAACCCAATTTCTGCTTTATTGCCAGCTAGAGCTATTATCTTCAGCATAATTTTACTTCATGTAATATTAATGGTGTTCGATAATTTCTGCATTCCAATGGATCATCTTTCTTTGTATCTCTTCCAGTTGGTTAGCCAGGTAGCTCACTTCTGAATTTCTTGGCACAGATCAATGAATGCTTCCAGTATTGCATCATTTGTTGAAAAACATCTCAATTGATATTTGGTCAATTCCTGGAGCCTTTTTTTTTTTTTTTTTTTGCCAGTGCCTTCAGTGCAGCTTAGACTTCTTTCAGTACCATCAGTTTTTGATCAAATGCTACCTCATGATATGGTTGAACATTGACCTATTCTTTTTGGTACAATGACTCTGTGTGTTGTTTACATCTTCTTTTAATGCTTTCTTCAATATTTTCCCCATAGAATCCTTCATTATTTCAGCTTGAGGTTTGAATTTTTCTTTGCTTCTTTCATTATACTACTTTACTTCTACAGGAAACTGCCATAAATTCAAGCTGGATTTAGAAGAGGATGTTGAATAAGAGATATGATTGCTGTTGTCATATGGAACTTTTCTCAAAGCAGAGAATACTTGTTTATTAACTATACAAAGGCATTGTACTATGTAGATCATAACAACTTATGAATAACATTGTGAAAATGGGAGTTCCAGAACACTTAATTGTAGTCATGCAGAACTGGTACATAGTCCGAGAGGTAGTAGTTCGAAAGAATTAGGGGATACAGAGTAGCTTAAAGTCGGGAACGGTATGCCTCAGGGTTGTATCTTTTCACTATACTTATTCAGTCTGTATGCTGAGCAAATAATGTGGTAATCTGTACTATATGAAGAAGAACGCAACATCAAGATTGGTGAAAATAATTAACAGTTTACAAGGTGGTAACTGTTTGCAGAAAACTTTGCAACAAGGCCTCTTTGTAAAAAGGACTTAAAGCACTTAGTGATGAAGATCAAAGACTACAACTTTTGGTATGAATTACACCCAACATTAAAAGAAAAATAAGAAAAAAAAAAAATATCCCCACAACTGGACCACTAAACAACATCACAGTAAATAGAGAAAAGAGGAAGTTGTCAAGGATTTCATTACACTTGAATTTACAATCAATGCCCATGGAAAGAGTAGGCAAAAATAAAATAACTTATTGCATGGGGCAAATATGCTGCAAAAACCTCTTTAAAGTGTTACAAAATTAAAGGTATCACTTTAAGGACTAAGGGGCACCAGACTTAAGCCATGGTATTTTCTGTAGTGCCATATTCATGTGAAAACTGGGCAATGATAAAGGAAGACCAGAGAGAAATTAATGCATTTGAATTATGGTGTTGGCAAAGAGTTTTGAATAGACCATGGAATGCAAAGAGAAGAAAGAAATCTGACTTGGAAAAAGTAAAGCCAGAATGCTCATTAGAAGCAAAGATGGGGGCGGTGGAGGGAGGCAGGCAGTGGCGGCGGTGGGGCCATGGGGCAAGCGAGAGACAGGCACCCATGGCAAAGGAGCCTCATCCGCAGAGGGGCCGGGCCAGGCCAAGCAGGGCACACACTAGTGGCAGTGGCAGCAGTGGAAGCAGCAGCAGCAACAGCATCTTTCTTCCAAAACCTGCTCAGAGTTCATACACATTTTGGGGTTCAGGCAAGATGGCAGACTAGGCAGAAAGACTGCACAGACCCTCTTCAACAAAGAGAAGGGAAACCAATTAACACAGACACAGAAGATAATTCTGGACCCCTGAGCCTTGAAGGGAAAGATATAGAAGTGGACTAAGCCCCAACTAGCAGAAGAATTTGTGTGAAAATACCAAAAATGGAGACAGACGGAGCTGCGGTCTGGCAGTGATCCTGAGTGATCCTGATGGCACAGACAGCTTGGAGATTCCCAAGTGGTGGTAGGACCTAAGAATTAACCAAAATATCAGCCCTGCTAGCCAGGGACTTCACGGAGGACTGTGCACAGAGGCTGGGGAATAAATGGAGAAGGTGAAGAGAAAGGTGGGCTGAGCTGTGGAATTTTGCCGGTCCGGAGGATGCCGCCATTTTGAAGCTTTAAAAGTGGCTTGACCTTTTTGGATATTTAAAGAGACAGCACTCTAGCAGATTTCTGGGGCTTAAGAACACGTTCTGCTTTCCAGCAACCCCAAGGACACTCTGGACCCACAAGACTGAAAAGTTTTTTGATGGTTATTCAATTGTAATTTGTGTCTGACTGAGTGGGAGACAACAACAGTCCCCATAAGAAACAAATACACCCACACCTCCTG
>NW_006921620.1:10607331-10619539 GCF_000298275.1 Orycteropus afer afer | reverse complement strand
ATAGAGAGGGAGAACAATGTGGAACAAAACTCAAAATCATTTGGAGGAAAAAAAAAAGGAGGGGGGACCAGATTTGGTGGTCCAATAGAGCCTGGTGGAACCACTAAGACTATGGCCCCTAACTGCCCTTCAGGTCTGGAATTAAACCCACACCTGTGGTTTTCAGCCAAATAAAAGACAGGCATATGAGTTGAACATTTACCTCAAGTACTCTCCTTGGAGAGAACAATCATGGGAGAAAGAAGGGATGCTTATGCACAAGGAGACAGCTCAGGGGGCAGGAGTCCATGGAGGGATGGACACAGGGAAGAGGTAATTATGGAGAGGAAGTGGGAGGGGAGCTGTTGCATTGTGGTAAACTGTGGTTAATGTCATGAGACAAAGTATATGTCAACTGCTATATGGAAAGTGAATTTGCTCTGTAAATCTTCACACAAATCACAATTTAAAAAAAAAAGAAGAAGAAGCAAAGATGGTGAGACTTCATCTCATGTACTATGGTCATGTTATCAGGAGGGACCAAAGGACACCATGTTTAGTAAAGTGGATGGTCAGTGAAAAAGAGAAATAGCCACAATGCGATGGATTGACACAGAGATTGAAACTGTGGGTTCAAAAACCACAACATCCTGTGAGGATGTCACAGGACCAAGCAGTTTCATTAGTTTTACACAGGGTCACTATGAGTTAAAAGCGCCTTGACTGCACCTAACAACAGAAATATTATCAGGGAACTTGTGGATTTAGTTTTACCAATTAATTGAGTAGCAATAGCTGTCCTAAGAGCCAAATGATTACAGAACAAAAAAATAAGAATTAAACTCAATTATTTAAAATTACAGTTATCCAAAATTAATATATATTCCACACTATCATGCCATTAAAAACTCCTTTTCTCTTCAATGATTTAGTCATCCAAAGTAAAGCCCTGCCTTCTTTTCACCAATAAACTTGACTACTGTGTTGTCATTAAAATTCTTGTTATGGGCTTAGTGCTTTGAACTTTTGATTCTCAGGGGGGAAAAAAAAAAATATATATATATATATATTTCTGCCTTTGAGATTTTTTTCCTTTAGAGTTAGTTAATCTTACCAGCATTATGAAACTGCTTGATAAGATCTAATAGGAAAAGAGAATAAAGGGGAGATGTGTGGTTTTCCTAAAGTATCAGAGAACAAAAATTTCTATCATCATAGGCATCATTTGTCCGGAATAAGAAAATAAATGTCATCGCATCTCTAAATACACAGTAACATAAAAGGCATTGTCAAAGTAAACTGTAGAAATGTTCCCATTGGAATCAATCGTTATCCTTGATGGTGGCACAGATTATAATATATCTATATGTCAACAGCAACATATGTATGTATACATATAATTAGATATAAAATTATAATTATATATAATATATATAAAATTATAATTATATATAATATATATACTATTAGGAGAGCTCTGGTAGCATAGTGCCTAAAGCACTTGACTGCTAACCAGAAGGCTGGCGGTTCAAACGCACCAGCCACTCCTCAGAAGGAAGATGGCGCAATCTACTTCCATAGTGATTCTGCTTCGGAAACACAAGGAGGGGTCACTATGAGTCGGGTCCGACTCGACGGCACCTAACAACAACAACATATATACTATTGTTGTTAGGTGCCATTGAGTCAGTGTCAATTCACAGCAATCATATACACAACAAAACGAAACACTGCTCAGTGCAGCGCCATCCTCACAGTCATTGCTGCATTTGAGCTTGGTGTTACAGCTGCTGTATCAACCCATCTTTTTTGAGGGTCTTTCTCTTTTTAGCTCTCTACTTTACCAAGCATTATACCCTTCTTCAGGAACTGGTTCCTCCTGATCACATGTGAAAAGCACCTTGAGACAAATTCTCACAGTCCTTGGTTCGAGGAGCATTCTGGCCATACTTCCTTTAGGACAAGTTGGTTCATCCCTCTTGGGAGTCCACAGTACATTCAGTATTCTTTGCCAACACCATAATTCAAATGCTTTAACTCTTTAGTCATCTTTATTCATTGTCCAGCTTTCACACGCATATGACACGAGTGAAAATACCATAACTTGGGTTAAGTGCACCTTAGTCCTCAAAGTGATATCTTTGCTCTTTAGCACTTTACAGAGGTCTTTTACAGCAGATTTGTCCAATGCAATATATCATTGTATTTCTACAATTGTTGATTGTAGATCCAAGTCAGATGAAATCCTTGACAACTTCAGTCTTTTCTCCATTTATCAGAATGTTGCTTATTGGTCTGGTCATAAGGATTTTTGTTTGTTTATGTAGAGGTGAAGTCCATAATGAAGGCTATAGTCTGATTTTCATCAGTAAATTCTTTAGGTTTTCTTCACTTTCAGTAAGCAAATTTGTATCGTCTGCACATCTCAGATTGTTACTGAGTCTCTTCCAATTTTGAGGCCCCATTCTTTTTCATATTGTCTGGCTTCTCAGATTATTTGCTCACCATACAGATTAAATAAGTATGATGAATGATACTAATCTTGTGCACATCTCTCCTGATTTAAAACCATGCAGTAGTATTCCTGTGTTCTCTTTGAATGACTGCCTTCTGATCTACATACAGGTTTTGCACACACACAATTAATTTGGAATTCCCATTCTTCTCAATGTTATACATAATTTGTTATAATTATATATACACACAGTAGAATGCCTTTGCATACTCAATAAAACACAGGTAGGAGAAAACCAAAGATGCATGGAAACAATTAGTCCAAGGGACTAGCAGACCATGTGGACCTCAGCCTATATGATGATGAGACCAGAAGAACTAGATGGTGTCCAGCTACCACTTGGAAAAGAATCAGTGCAAGAGATTCTGGACAGAGTGGGAGAACAATGTGGAACTATATTCAAAATCATAAAAAAGAATTATGTTTACTGGTCTGATAGAGCCTGGTGAGACTCTTGAGACTATGGCCCCTAGTTACCCTTCAAGACTGGAAATTGAACTCACTCCTATGGCTTCCATTCAAAGAATAGACAGGCATATAGGGTGAACATTTACATCAGATAGATAGACTCCTTAGAACGATCAATCAGGGCAAAACAGAAGGGCAGTATTTCCACAGGGAGATAGCTCAGGGGACCAGAATGCATAAAAAAGAAGGGCTCAGGGAAGAGGTAACTACAGGGAGGAAATGGGGAAAGAAAGGTTACATTGTTGGGAATTTGCAGTCAATGGCATGAAAAGAAATGTGTATGAACTGCTGTGTGGAAAATGAATTTGCTCCTAAACTTTCACACAAATCACAATAAAAAATTAAAGAAAAAGAAAACATATAAACATCTTTGTGGTATTCACTGGTTTCAGCCAAGATCTATCTGGCATCAGCAATGGTACCTCTCATTCCACATCCTGGCAGTTCCATATTGATGTATTGCTGCTACCACGTTTTAATTACCTTTAGCAAAAATTTACTTCTGTGTGATGGTAATGATATTGTTCAATAAATTCCATTTCTATGGACCATGTTTCTTTCAGTGAGCACAAATATGGATGTCTTCCAGTTGGTTGGCCAGGTTGCTGTCTTTCCAAGTTTCTTGGCATAAACAAGTGAGCATCTCCAATGCTGCATCCATTTTGTGAAAAAATTTAATTGGTATTCAGTCAATTCCTGGAAGCTTGTTTTTCACCATTGGCTTTAATGCCACTCAGGCTTCTTCCTTCAGTAACAGTAACATACTATCTTTTGAAATGCTTGAACACTGACAAAGTCTTTCTGGTACAGGGACTGTGTATTCCTTCCATCTTCTTTTGAAAAAAGTTTTAATACCTTTCCCATAGAATTCTTCAACATTACAGTTTGAGGCTTAAATTTTTTACCTCAGATCCTTCAGCTTGAAAAAATGTCATGCATGTTCTTTTCTCTTGGTTTTATAACTCTAGGTTTTTGCACATTTCATTATAATATTTTACTTTGTCTTGTCAAGCTACCTTTAAAATCTTTTCTTCAGCTCTTTTACTTCATCATTTCTTCCATTTGCTTTACCTAATCCTTGTGGAACTGCAAGTTTCAGAGTCTCTCATGACATCCATTTTGGTCTTTTCTTTCATTCTTGTCTTTTTTGTGACCTTTTGCTTTCTTTATATATGATGATATCCTTGATGTTATCCCACAGTTCATCTGGTCTTCAGTCATTGTTGTTGTTGTTATGTGCCATCAAGTCAGACCCGACCCATAGCTACCACTCCTTGGGTTTTCGAGGCAGTATCATTATGGAAGTAGAATGTCGAACCTTCCTTCCGAGGAGTGGCTGGTGGGTTTGAACCACCAGCCTTCTGGTTAGCACTCAAGTGCCTTAAGCACTATATGCTACCAGTCATTAGTGTTCAATGTATAAAATCTGTTCTTGAGATAATCTCTAAATTCAGGTGAGATATACTCAAGGTCATACTTTGGCTCTTATGGACTTGTTTTAATATTTTTTTCAGCTTCAACTTGAACTTGGCATATGATCAACTGGATAATCTCTACCAAAAGTGGTCCCTGATCTTATTCTGACTCATGATACTGAGCTTTTCCATCACCTCTTTCCACACATGTAGTCAATTTGATTCCTGTGTATTTTATGTATATTCTACATGTATACTCACCATTTATGTTGTTGAAAAAGTATTTGCAATGAATAAGCATTAGTCTTGCAAATTATATCATGTGATCTCCAGCATCATTTCTATCACCAAGGCCATAGTTTGCAACTACTTATCTTCCTCCTTTGTTTCCAGTGTTCCCATTCTATACACCAGTAATTATGAATGCTCCTTGATTGGATGTTTGGTCAATTTCAGACTGCAGAAATTTATAAAAATCTTTAATTTTTTCATCTTTGACATTAGTGGTTGCTGCATAAATTTGAATAACAGACTAACTGGGCTTCCTTGCAGGGATATGAATATTTTCCTGTCACTGCTAGTGTTGCACTTCAGGATAAATCTTGAAATGTACTGTTTCATTGTGAATGTGATCCCATTCCTCTTCCATTTGCCTTTCCCAGCTTAGTAGACCATGTGATTGATTCTGAATGACCAATACCTGTCCATTTCAACTCACTAATGCCTGGCATATCACTTTTCAATATGTTCTATTTCATTTTTTACAACTTCCAGTTTTCCTAGATTCATACTTTATATATATTCTACATTCTGATTATTAATAGTTGTTTACAACTGTTTTTTTTTTTCCCTCAATTTGAGTTGTGTCACATCAACAGAGGAAGGTTTTAAAAACTTTGCTCCATTCACATTATTAAGGCTGACTCTACTTTGAAGAAGCAGCTCCTCCTAAGTCATATTCTGAATGCTGTCCAACCTGAGGGGCTCATTTTCTGGCATTATATCAGACAATATTCATATTCAATAGTTCCAGTGCTATTCATAAGGTTTCCAGTGACCACTGTCTCAGAAGTAGACCACTGGATCCTTCTATCTAGTCTTTGGAAGTTGGCTGAAACTTGTCCACTGTAGGTGACCCTGCTTGTATTTGAATACTGGTGACATAGCTTCCATCATCACAGCAACACAAGCCACCACAGTATGACAAACTGATAGACAATTTTCGGGGTGTATCTGTGTGTGTTTTAGTCCTCTCAACAACACTATGAAGTTATTATAATTTTTATTATCATATAGGTGTCGAAACTGACATACAATGAGGTGAAAACATTTTCTTAAGGCCATACAGCTTGTAATTAGTGGATCTGAACCTAAGCTATTTGACCCAGTGTCTGTCTGATGTCATAATTAATTCACTTTAAACTTGTATTCTTTGTAGAATTCATATTTCTGTTGATAGATAGGTAGATAGATAGAAAGATTGTCATTGTTGTTAGGCACCATTGTCACCTCCAACTCACAGTAACCCCATGTAACAGAATGACAGGATGCCTGGTCCTGTACCACCCTCATAATTTTTGCTATGCTTGAGCCTGTCATTGCAGCCACTCTGTCAATCTATCTCATTGAGGGTCTTTCTCTTTTTTTACTGACCCTCTACTTTAACAAGCATGATAACCTTCTCCAGGGACTGGTCCTGGAGAAGTATGTGAGACGAAGTCTGACCATTCTCACATCTAAGGAGCATTCCAATTGTACTTCCTCTAAGATAGATTTGTTCATTCTTCTGGAAGTCCACGGTATTTTCAGTATTCTTCCCCAGCACCACAATTTAAATGCATCAATGCATCTTCAGTCTTCCTTATCCATTGTCCAGCTTTCAGTGCATATGAGATTATTGAAATTAGTAACATTTTTATTTATTCAAAGTTTTATTTTCAAGCCAAAGTTATTTTTTTTTCTAGTAGAAACCTTGTATAAGTTGAATAATTGGATTCATATTCTTTATCTTACAATAACCACCTCTGGTGTTTTGGATATCCATCCTGGGAAATAGATTTATTAATTAGAATAATTCTTTTAAATTTTTCAGATTCAGGTACAAACATTTTTTTAAAAAAAACATAAAAGACATAGAGTCTTAATAAATATATTTTTGAATTTATAGATGGATGGATGAATAAAGAAATACCAAGTAAAGAACCTGATTAAGTCATAATGCATTAATACATATATGAATACATAATACTATTTCCAATGGTTATTGTTGTTATGTGCTGTCGAGTTGGACCCAACTCATAGAGACCCCTCCTTGGGTTTCCAAGGCAATATCAATACAGAAATAGATTGCCCAACCTTCCTTCCGAGGAGTGGCTGGTAGGTTTGACCCACCAGCCTTCTGGTTAGCAGTCAAGTGCCTTAGGCACTATGTATTTGAGAAGTGATGGTATCATTTTCTTAACAATAATCTTTAATCAAATTAAGATTGATTATTCAAAATAGCTGGCTTTAAAATGTTTTTCTGGTAAATGAATCAATCCAAAAGTGTACCTGCAGTTTATCAGAGAAGATCTATGAATTCAGCACATTGATTTGTATTTTAAGATTATGTGATAGGCTGAGAGTTATTAAAGAATAAAAATTACATTTCAGTCTACTCTGCTGGTTTCCACCAGGACCATTTTAGTGTAAATCAGAATCCTTGGCAGCAATATTGGAACTCATTCTCTATTTGTTTTGTTTGTTTAAACCTGTAGCTTGTTTCAAAATGTGAGGACACACATTGTCTTGGTTTCTGTTGGAGAATTTCACACAGTTAGAGGACAGTGGCTTGATGTCACTGAGTTTCCCATTATGTTCATTTGGCCACCCCACATAGATGAGGACTTAATTTAGATAGCATGTGGTTTTGGTTTGGTTTTGTGGCCTATTAGCTCATTTAAGCTGATAGGATTTCTATTTCTTCATTTAAACCTGTTGTTGCATTAAAGATGGAATCCATACTCACATTTCTTGAATCTCTCAAACAGAATCCTTTCTCCCAGGTTATCTTAGTTTCTTAGTGCTGTAGAAACAGAAATACCATAAGTGGGTGATTTAATGAACTGAAATTTGTTTTCTCAGAGCATAGGAAGCTGAAAGTTTAAATGCAGGGCTCTTGGGGAAAGCTCTCTTTCTGTGAACTCTGGGGCAAGGTTTTTGTCTCTTTCAGCCTCTGGTCCTTAATTCCTTGGTGATCTGCATGTGACATCTATCTTCACTGTTTGTCTTTGCTTCTGTGCCTCTGTATGAAGTGTATCTTCTTTTACATCTCAAAAGTGATTGGCTCAGAACACACCCTACCTTGATATGCCCTCATTAACATAACAAAGAAAATTCTGTTACCAGATGGCATTACATCAACATGTATGTTGTTGTTGTTGTATGAGCCATTGAATTGGACCGACTCATAGTGACCACTCCTTGGGTTTCCAGGGCAGTATCACTATGGAAGTACATTGCCTCATCTTCTTCCCTAGGAGTGGCTGATGGGTTTGAACTGCCAGCCTTCTGGTTAGCAGTCAAGTGCCTTAAGCACTATGCTACCAGAGCTCCCATCAACACGTATGGAGGCTTTGAATTTAGAACACATGTTTTGAGAGGATACAGTTCAATCCATATCATCAGTCAGTGGTCTGAAATCATTCATCACTATAACAGTGATAAAATTTTAAAACTATGATTCTGGAAGTCTTTATGCATATGCGTCGGGGCCGACTCGATGGCAAATAACAACAACAACAACATGGTATTAATACATCTATTTTCTTTACAGTAGATCTTTCATTTTCATTATAAAGATTTTGTCATTTCTATAATTTTAAAATTAAAAAGAAATCTCTTTATAAATGACCATTCATGGTAGATTAAAAAAAATCTATTTCCTATGTTAAGTCACTTGAATTATCTTTAAAAATAAAATGTAGTTTAGAATGCAAATAAAAATTGAATTTACTATTGCCCAGCAACAAAATAAATCCATTTCTTTATTTTTGAATCACATTTCCTTAGAAAGCATAATTACTCTTAATTTTTAAAAAAGTTACTTTTATTAGTTTGAAAGGTTTTCATGTTCATTAGGTAGATGTTAAAAGTTTTAGAAAAGGCAGAGGAACATGAAAAAGAAAATGTCTTATTGACCTAATTGAACATCTTCAAATGCCACTGAGGATTTGCTGATGTTTTTTAATACCTGTGTAATAATGTTGCCCTTTAAATGTAACTGGTTAAATTTTCAAAGCTGTGTTCTGGGATTTTACCATTTGATGTCCATTAATATCAGTTAGAATATGCGGCCAAATCCCTGTGTACCACTTTGAAATTTTACCCCTTAGTGTTAATGATAGTCTTGTAACAGTGCAGTTAGAAATAAATTATTAATCTCCTTAGCTCAAATTTCCTTTATTCTCTTGGGTCAACTAAGTAAGGGTGGGGGGGCGAATACTAATACTTCTTATTACTTCAAAGGAGCATGTATGTAAAGAAGTCATCAGCTTAGTATGTACTCAGCATGTCAGTTTTATTATGCAGATATAGCTGTCTTTCTAACTAGGTATGTTACAGATTTCTTTTAAAATGTTTTGCTGTAACTTTTATTCTTACTTGGATTTCTTTTTATACATATAGCTAAAGATATGTGTATATAGGTGTGTATGTGCTTATGTGTATGTTCTCTGTGTTAATTTTCCTTATGGTTAAAATATAAAAAGTATGAAGTAATTATAATCTTGAGATAGAAATGGAATCTTGACATAATTTGTCCTAACTTAATACCTCGTTAGATAAATACCAGTTACATAATCTGAGGTGTCAGCCATGACAATTCTTGACTAAAAAACACTAATATCTTGAGGTAGCTTTTCTAGATATGAGTGCAAAACTATCAGTTACCTATAGATTCAAGTTCATCTGGAATGGATATAAACAGATAAACAGACATCAATTGAAATTAAAGTTTTGTGCTTCCTTGAAGTGAGAACAGCAGTATCTATGAATTGATAATGCTAGTGAATATGTTCCTATGATAATGCTAGAGGTGATGAGAAAGTATTCAACATATGAGGTTGATCTCACCAGCTGCCTATTCATCATCTTGTATGTGGAGCCCTGGTTTGAGTCAGTGTCAAGTTCTTGCACAAATAGAACTACTTTGAATTCATGAAATGTCTTTAAAGGACTACTGGCTTGTAGATATACACCAGCAATGTCAAATAATATTCCCATATTTTGCCACTATTAATTTACTCCAGGATGTTTAACCCTTGAAATTCTAAAATAGCTTTTGTACAGTAGAATCATTCAACAATGACCTCAAAATATTCTGTCCATCTATGGAATTATCATTACTATCAGAGAATATATATTACTAGTATTTTCCAAATAAAGTATAAAAAGTAAATGTTGTTGCTGTTGTTGTTTGCCGTCGAGTCAGCCCCGACTCATAGCGACCCCTCCTTGGGTTTCCAAGGCAGTATCACTACGGAAGTAGGATTGCCCAACCTTCCTTCCGAGGAGTGGCTGGTGGGTTTGAACCACCAGCCTTCTGGTGAGCAGTCAAGTGCCTTAGGCACCATGCTACCAGAGCTCCTAAAAAGTAAATATATACTGTAATTACTGGATTCTAGTAAATACTGTTTCACTTGGTTAGAATTCTTTAATACATGAAAAATTAGAGCAGGTTCACTGTGGTTCAACAAATTGCAGGAATACATGTACAAAGCAATATGGAGCCTGTACGTTCATTGACACCTTGCTTGTTATTACTATATCTATATTCACACCAGCTGCTTTATACTTTGTGGAAACCTAACAGAGCTATATGTCTTGTTGTGCTATATGTGGTTTTTTTTCTTTTTCAAAATCTGCTGTTCCTTGTTCTTTTTTAAATACAGATGCTTGATTGTTCCATACAATTTTTTACACATTATTGTATATCAAAATGTAATATGAATGTATTTTATGTGAGAATTTCAGGGTTGCTACACCCACTTGCCTAACACATCTGCATGCAATAATAACATTGAAGTTCTTAAAATAAATACATGTTCGTTTGCAAATTAGCATACTCTGAAACTTAAGAACATTTATGTATTACATAGCTGTACGTTTTAAACAGATATAATAGAAATTTGAATTTTGGCTAGTACAACACTGCCATCACATGATACTATGTATAAGGCAGTATGTTCAAGGGATCGGTATGCTAACAGTTGCTCATTCTCATCTTCTTTAGGGACAGCCATCAGACCCATTGCTTTGAGAGCTGTGACCTCCATTGCTCGTGCTTTGCCTGGATTTCCCATTTTAGCCACTGGTGGAATTGACTCAGCTGAAAGTGGTCTCCAGTTTCTCCACAGTGGTGCTTCAGTCCTACAGGTAGTACTTGTGTTCATTTGTTCCTTTAAAAAGTTATGTGAGAAAATGAACTGTAAATTACGTGACAGCAAATATATTCTTGTAGGGCCTCTTAAGAAATAGGCAATGTGGGATCAAAAACGGTAACACTCACTAAGTACCTATTATTAGTAGAGAAGAAGTCTCTGGGTGGCACAAACAGTTAAGGACTTGACTACCACCCAAAAGGTTAACATTTCAAACTCATCCAGCAGTATCTCAGAATACAAGCCTGGTCATCTGCTTCCAACAGGCCACAGCCTTGAAAACTCTATGGAGTGGTTCTGCCCTCTACACCTGAGGTCGCCATAAGTTGAATTGAACTCAACAGCAACTAACCACAAACAGCAGCATCATTATGAATAGAAAGTAAACTTAAGGTCCATTTCTCTCCTATCAAGTACTTACAGAACCTCTCTCTCTCTTTTTTTAATGTATTCATTCATCCATCTGTTTCTAAAATAAATGTGATGGGATATGAAAATGAATACCATGCTACAGGAGACAAAATAAAAATAAAATGAGGAAATCTGGGTAAAAATAAAATCTCAACTTAAAAATAAAATAAATTCAGGGATAAGGCCCATATGCAAATTCTATCCATAAGGCACTGGTGGGGTTACCAAATTTGACTGAGCTTCCTGGAAGCCAGCACAAAGGAAGCCATTGGATTTATAACTTTCAAATTATAAAAATAGATCAGTTATTCAGCTTCGTGTGGTACAAAGATGAGGGAAATTCTTCCATTGTCTTCATAAAGGAATACTTGGAGATGTAGTGAACATCACGCTCACTAGCATCCCTACGAATTGATTAACTTTAAATAACTTGTACATTTGTTTCTTACCATGTTCCTCAGCATGGGCCCAATATACTACCATAACATATTTAGTGTAAGAATTTTTCTGAGGGACCACAAATGTATATCTTTGATAGTCTGACTTGATCCAGGAGTTAAAATTTTAGTATGATGGCTGGGCTGCTAACTCATGAGTATTCCTCCATTAATATGACTTCTCTCTACAGCGTTGATGGTTATTGCAAAGCAGAGTTTAGCATCATTTACATTTTCTGCCAACAAAGTGGTATGGGGATACCTTGTGTTGCCAATTTGACAATCAAGAGTTTAACATCCTATTAAGAAATAATATGTGCCAAAATTCTAGTGGAGGTCATCTTCTGGATCACCTACTATCACCTACTGTGGAGCAGATGTACTTTTCCCTATGTATCTCACTAAGTACAACAAAAATTCCTTATGTATGAAACAAATATAAGACGGTTCTGAATGGTGGAGAGAAGACCAGCTAAAAACCACAGGACCAAGGGATAATATGGTAGTGATTTTTTTGCCTTTTATTTTTGCCACATATATCCCATAAAAAAAAAAAAAAAACCT
>NW_006921620.1:10597478-10607231 GCF_000298275.1 Orycteropus afer afer | reverse complement strand
AGAACAGCTAAAAACCACAGGACCAAGGGATAATATGGTAGTGATTTTTTTGCCTTTTATTTTTGCCACATATATCCCATAAAAAAAAAAAAAAAAACCTCATTGCCATCAAGTTGATTCTGACTCAAAGTGACTCTCATTGGGTTTCTGAGGCTATAAATTTTTGAGGGAGTAGATCGCTCCATCTTCCTTCCACAGAGAAGCTGAAGCTGATGAGTTTGAACCACTGACCTTCTGGGTGGCAGCCAGATGCCTTATCCATTACGTCACCAGCGACCCTTACATATCCCATATTTAGGGCCAAATAAGCCAGGAAACCAGAAATACCAGTAGGTGCCAACAACAACAAAAAGCCTTTTCTCTTTAGCCAAAGGAGAACCAGGAAAGGGGTAAAAAAAATGTTAGACACAACTGCTCTACTCCAGGAAAATGGCACAAAAACAACAGACAACAACAAGAACAAAAGAAAACTATATTCCAAACCTTCCCACACAACCAAAGGTTAAGTGCAGATCTTAGACTTTCACCCTCAGGCAGTAACAAGACAGCCCAACCTCCCTAGCGAGTTGTATCAGAAAAGATTGAGTAGGGTGTAAGCATATTTATCTCTGCTGGTCATTAACAACCCCCCCACACCCACACACACACAAACACACACTGCAGACCACGTGGAAGCCTGGATTTCTACCCCCACTCCTCAATAATGATGCGCCCTGTGGTAGTGTCATCAGAGGAGGTCTAGTGAAGAATTGGGACTTTTACTACTACCACCCAGTAGCAGTGAGGTCACTCTCCTCTGACCTAGTACTTTCAGTGAAACTTAATTGAGAAGCAGCAATAAGGCATTCCATCTCCTCCCAATCAAGGAGGAATGAATGTGATTCTCATTGGGAGATGGAATTCTCACCTTCCCCTCACAGTAACACAGAGCCCTCCAACCTCAGGTGGAGGTTGAGTTGGGAACTTGGGCTTATACCACTAACTAGCAATAACAAGGCAGTGCCCTCTCTTTCCCCTGCCAGAAAGTTATCAGAAACAGAAGGTTTAAATAAGGTAGTCTCTTAACATAATGCGTAAAATGCCCAGGAAATTACTTGTTGGACCCAGGAAGATGTCAAAATGAATGATAAAAGTCAGCAGATGTGGACTCCAAGATGACAGAGATATATTAGGATTATCTGACAAAGATCTTAAAACCACCCTTATAAAATTGCTTCAACAAGCAATTGTGAACATGCTTGAAGCAAGTGTAAAAACCAAAGTCTTAACCAAGAAATAGAAGATGCAAAGAATAACCAAATGGAAATGTTAGAACTAGAAAATACAATAATATTTAAAACAAAACTGACTTTATGGACACAGCAGTAGAATGGACAGGGCAGAGGAAAGCATCAGTGAAATGGAAGACAGAACAGTAGAAATTGCCCATTCTGAACAACAGAGAGAAGTAAACTGGATAAAAAATAAACAGAGCCTCAAGGACCTGTGGGCCTCTATCATATCTAATATCCATGTCATCAGAGTCCTGGAAAATGAGGAGAAAGAAGGCGGGCAGAAGAAAAATAATGGCTAAAAACGTCCCAGATCTTGCAAAAGACATGAACGTACAGAATCAAGAAGGTGAGCAAACCCCAAACACAAGAGACCCAAAGATATCCACATCAAAACACATCATAGTCAGGCTTCTGAAAACAAAAGACAAAGAAGAAACTTTGAAAACAGCAAGAGTGACACAACAGCTTACTTACAGAGAAGAAGCAATTCTATTGACAGTGGATTTCTCATCAGAAACCATGGTGTCTGGAAGAAAACAGAGAAGATTTTTCAAGTGCTGAAAGAAAAGAACTGTCAACCCAGAATCTTATATCTAGTGAAAATATCCTTCAAGAATGAAGGGGGAAATCAAAATATGGTCAGCTGAGGCCAAACTAAGAGAATTTTTTCCCTAAAAGAATGGATTATGGAAGTTCCTTAAGAAGAAAAAAGAAAAAAAAAAAGAAGAAGAAGGCAGCACCTTGAGTATCAGGAAGGAAGTAACAAATAGACAGCTTCTTCACAAAGAATCTTTAAGATAATGAGTCCAGGTTTGAATATGACCTGAATTTATTCACATTAACACATAGAAATGCATGGATCAGAGAATGTAAGTAGGTTATGAGTGGGTTTCAGTACAGGTTCCCGATCATTGCCAGAAATATAATCTTGGGCAAGTCACACATGGAGGTGAAGACTATTGATTGTCTACTGTGTGCTGGTACTAGCTGCTGCTACATACAGTATTTCCCTTAATCCCCAAAACCCACCTGGGATGAAATAGTTTTATCCTTCCATTATAGATGCTCCACTAAGGCTTAGAGGGAGAAAGTAGCAGGCATAGCCAAAGCTACATGACTAGTGCTAGAGCCAGAGCTGACCTGGGGTTTCACAACCACAAAGCTAACACTCCTTTAACTGGTCTCACTGCCTAGACCATGCAGAGCCTGTAAGATGGAAATATTAATAAAAAGACAAGACATACTCAAAGCCTGCATATTCAGGCCTAGTCTGCGGAGTCAGGATTCAAAGAGTAGACAAAATATGAAAACACAGAAAAATAAATTAACATGATATGTCTGAATGAAGATGTTACACTGGTGGGCAGTAGTATATAAACACAGGTAGATATATTATGCTTGGTAAAGTGGCGGGTCAGTGAAGAAGGGGAAGGCCCTCAAATAGATGGATTGACACACTGGTTGCAATGATGGACTCAGGTATAGCAAGGATTGTGAGGTTGGCACAGGACTGGGCAGTGTTTCATTCTGTTGTATATAGGGTCACTATGAGTCGGAGCCAACACAATGGCAACTAACAACAAAAACAACAACAACAGAGTACAATGTGTATTCATAAAAATGTAGCGTGAATCATCACTCAAATTGCAGCTTCTGCTTAGTGTTCCTCTTGGGTGAAGAAGCAGAGAATCATTCCAACTGTCTTAAGAAAGTGAAGCTTATTATACTCTGTACATGGATGAAACTTGTAACTGTTAGAACCAATGGGACAGCTTTGGAGAGAAAGTTTTTCCATCTCTCTTTCATAGACCATATGAATTCTCCCTCAGAGGGAATCTGTATGTTGGTCCACTCTTTGTCTCTAAATGGCTTATGCTTTGTTTCTGCTCCTGTAAACTACTGCCTAACACATGGCCATCATGGCCCTTGGACTCACTGAACACTGTGGCCTTTCAGCTCCAGCTTCTACATGAAATGCTTTACTAGTTTAATGTTTCTTGGCACAGATTTCCAAGAGAGGAAATCTGTTCAGCTCAATTTATCTTTTCCTGCCAGGACCCTTCATAAGCCATTGATCACACCATGTATTGACTGTTTGGTGTGTAGCAGACACACACTAAATATTTATTGAATAAATTTGTTAAATGAATGTGTTTGAGTTGCAATTCCTTTACTTTGTAAGGAAGGGATGAAGGGGTTCACATGGTATAAAAAGTGGTTAACAAAGGACTGCCTAGAGACTTCGTCTGTATAGAATATTGGTTCCCAAACTACTTTTGTTAAAAATGTAAAATTCCATACATGGGCTTTTACTGGTAGAAAATTATAGATCATTTATCACTTCTGCCTTTAGCTACAGATTTTTATTCAGCCAGAAAATATTTTCTAGTGAATTTCAGCTGCAATAAGAACTAAAATCAGTGTTAAGGTATACTTAGGACAGATCTCAGTGGAAGAAAATTTGAATTTACAATTTTGGATTGGTATTTGAATGGGGTGGGAAATGTATAATATTTGCATCTCTATTCCATTGAACTGAATTTCACCCTCCTCCAGTCCCTAATCATGGGTTAATCTAACCTTTCATTTTCTACACTCTGGGCTGCTGAATATTATTACAGAAATTCAAGTACTCAGCCAATTGGATTTACTCCAAATTCACAGTGTTTAACCTCAGCTGGGCCTCGAGTGCTAGTCGGCATCTCTTTTTATTCATCTTTGTTTTATTTCTAATCAAATTTACTTTAGCAACTAATTCAGATCTTTTTTGTATACCTCTGATCTCTAAACTCCTCCATCATCACCCTCCTATTCCTATGATGCATATTGTCACTGCCTTTTTAATGCCCAACTCAATCCCCTTCTCTGAACTTCTATTATATTTCCCTTGAAGAGGGAGGTAGAATACTATCAAATCTATCTTTTTAATTACTTCCACTCAAAGTGAAGTACCTACTAACAAAATGTATTCTTCAAAAGACATGTGATCAGACAAATAAAATATTTAAATATCATGCTGATGATGGTGCTAATACATTGGTATATATATATATATATATATATATATAGTCACTTTTGATCACGAAGAGGCACCTGACCCAAGCCATGGTATTTTCAACACCTCACATGCATATGAAAGGTGTACAATGAAAATGGAAGACCAAAAAAGAATAGACATATTGGAATTATGGGGTTGGCAGAGAATATTGAATATATAATGGGCTGCTAGAAGAATGAGCAAAATCTGTCTTGAAAGAAGTATAACCCGAATGCTCCTGGAAGTGAGAATGATCTCATTTACATTAGACATGTAATCAGGCAGGACTAATCCCTGGAGAAGAACATCATGTTTGGTAAAATAGAGGGTCAGAGAAAAAGAGGAAGATGGATTGACAAAGGAACTGCAACAATGGGCTCAAACATACCTACAACTGTGAGGATGACACAGGACTGAGGAATGTTTTGTTCTGTGATACCTAGAGTCTTTATAAGTCAAAACCCATTTCACTGCACCTAACAACAATCATATAAACATATACTTGTGTGCCCCCCACTTATTGATTATCTCATCTGACTTTCTGCATTTACAACAATAGTAAAAAATCTGCCATCTGACTGTTTTGTGCATTACCTAGGCAATGGGCTTGGTGGCAAGGGCTGCAGAGCATCCCCTCCCTCCAAGAAGGTCTCCTACTCACTCCCTCCAGGAAGCTGAGTCACGCTCCCTCATGGCTTCCACTCTTCCTGCCAGCAGGGGTCCCATGTCTAGCTGTGGTGTGGGGCTGATCACATCCATGACCACAGCCTCCTGGCAGATGCGCAAGCAATACCAGAGCTCCTGTTCTAGGTTCACAGCTCCTGTAGCTCAAAATTGCTGTGAGGTGGGAAGGAAGGAAGGCATCAGAGAGGGTGGAAGTTTAATGACATCCCAAAGTGAGCTGAACTGGGCCTGAAGTCTCCCCATCAGTGGGGGGTGGGGGGGAGCTCAGCCACACCCCCTTGGTGACTCACTAGGCCTAGAGGGCAAAGCAGGCTCTGGAACTTTCATCACAGGGCTTGCAGTGGTGGGAGTGGAGACCTGGAGGTGGCTCCGGAGGGAAGCTCTGACCTAGTACATAAACTCACTGCCGTCGAGTAGATTCCGCTCATAGTGACCCCTCCTTGGGTTTCTCTCCAGCAGTAGATTGCCCAATCTTCTTTCCAAGGAGTGGCTGGTGGGTTTGCACCACCAGAGTGCCCACCTACTACCAAAAGAAGGTGAAGTGGTTAAACATGACCCCTCCAAAAACAGAGCCCAGGCTTTATCCACCTTTGCCTCCTCTAAGCTTCCTTCTCCACAGAGGAATAATCCATAACTAGACTAGTCACAATGATAAGCACATTAGTAAATCTTGGCTGTTATTCTCACAACTGGACCAATAAGCAACACCACAATAAATGGAGAAAAGATTGAAGTTGTCAAAGATTTCATATTACTGGGATCCCCAATCAACACTATGGAAGCAGCAGTCAGAAAATCAGACACCATATTACACTGGGCAAATGTAATGCCCTTTTTAAAGTGTTGAAGAGCAAAGATGTCACTTTGAAGACTAAGATGTGCCTAACCCAAGCCAAGGCATTTTCAATAGCTTCATATGCATGTGAAAGTTGGACGATGAATAAGGAAAATCGAAGTAGAGTTGATGCTTTTGAGTTATGGTGTTTGTGGAGAATACTGAAAGTACCATGGACTGCCAGAAGAACTAACAGATCTGTTCTGGAAGCAGGGCAGCTGGAATGCTCCTTGGAAGGGAGAATGGCCAGACTTCATCTCACCTACTTTGGTCATGTTTTCAGAAGGGACCATTCCCTGGAGAAGAATATCATGCTAGGTAGAGTGGAGAGTCAACAAAAAAGGGAAAGACACTCAGTGAGATGGATTGACACAGTGGCAGCGATGGGCTCAAGTATAGCAAAGATTGTGAGGATAGCACATGACTGGGCAGTGTTTCGGTCTGTTGTATACAGGGATACTATGAGTCGGGGGTGACTCAGCGACACCTAACAAAAACAACAGTTCTTATTATTCTATGACATATGAATATGTTATTATTCTATCATAGTTTAAAAAAAATCTGAAAAATAGATGGTCTGGAAACAAAAAAAAAAATCCTTTATTTTCTTGTAATGCTGATTTTTGCATAACAACCTGGTCTTTGGAACCTAACCATACCTGTAAGTGAGGAGTGAGTGTATACGTATATACTGGTATTCTTGATAAACTACCCATCACATACATTAACTATGCATATAGGTGAATATACTACTAGTATAAGGATTTACACTTAAAGGAGTAATTTCAAATTCCATTTTTTAAAAAAATTAAATGTCACATCTTTCTATTTGTTTAAAAATCCAGTCATAAGAGACTAAAGTACTAAAAATCTCAAAATATATAAAAGCTAAAAAAATTCTGCTGAGTGATTCTGCTAGAACTTCCCTTCCTTGTTAATAAATATGCATTACAGAATCATTCTACTTCCATAGTGATACTGCCTCGGCAACCCAAGGAGGGGTCACAGCCCCCCCTCCGACTCGACAGCACATAACAACAACAACAACACAGAATCATTCATCATTCAATCAATGAGTATTTATTATCTACTACATGCCTAACACAGTTCTAGGAATGTAGTATACTTGAGTGAATAAAATAGAAGTCCATGACTTCATAAGGTTTACATTCCAGTGAAGGGGAGATATAATATATAATAAATTTAAATATATCTGGTATATATATTCACTGTCATTGAGTCAATTCTGACTCATAGCAACCCCCTTGGGTTTCCATGGCTTTAAGTCTTTATGGAAGTAGATTGCCTGATCTTCCTCCCAGAGAGCAGCTGATGAGTTTGAATCGCTGACTTTCTAGTTAGCAACCAAATGCCTTACTATGCCATATGAGAAGATAAAACTAAAGAAAAAAAGAAAAAAAAACACTGCCATCAAGTCAATTCCAACTCACAATTACCCTATAGGACAGAGTAGAAGTGCCCCATAGGGTTTCCAAGGCTGTAAATCTTTACAGAAACAGACTGCCTCATCTATTTTCTGTAGATCAGCTGTTGGTTTCAAATCACCACATTTTGGTTAGCTAAATGCTTTAACCAGTATGCCACCAGAGCTCCTTATAAGAAGATAAGAACTGTATTAAAAAATAAATAAATAAATAACCAAACTCACTGCCATTGAGTTGATTTGACTCATAGCAACCCTTCCTTAGGTGTCCAAAGCAGTATCTCTATGGACGTAGATTGCTCACTCTTCCTTCTGAGGAGTGCCTGATGTGTTTGAATCACCAGCCTTCTGGTTAGCAGTCAAGTACCTTAGGTACCACATAACATTTATATTAAAAACTTAAAACTAGTGAATCCAGGAAATTTTTAATTGAAGAAAAATCTAGATTTTGAGTCATTTGCTTAAATTTTCATTAATTGCAGTTTTAACTTAAATATAAAAATCACAAAGATATTTTATACCATCTTACCATTTATAAACTGTCTCTTGGTGTTTCAAGTTGCATTTTAATGGAAAATTTTTGCTTTTGAAGACTTCTGTTTCTAGGAATGTATCACTTCTCAGTGAGAATGCTTATTTCTGTAACCTTATTCTATAACTTGCTGTGACAAGGATGTTAACATTTTTCAGTGGTAAAACATCCAATCACCCTACCTTAAAAATGCTTCACTGAATGTTGAACTAAAAATGAAGGCATTAGCTAGAGAGTAATTTGGGCACTCCACATAACTTCCCTACATCTTTGGAGTGAAAATTCCCACTACCACTGAACCAGATTGAACACTTTGCCCAAGAAATAAGGTTCAAAAGCAATTGTGGGTTTGTGCTCCTGGGTAAATGCCCTAATAACTTTGTCACTCAACCCAACTTTTAAGTAAACCTCAGTGTCTGATGTTCCTGATTTTTCGTCTTGCTTGACAGGCTTTCATTAGCTGGAATATGCCAATTAGAGCCATTAAAAGGACAGATAAAAATTTTCAGCATCCTTGTTAAATTATTTTCCTAAACTTGATAAAACTCTTGAGGTCATAAAATATTTAGGGGTGAGGGGTTTACTCTCAAGAAAAGAAGTTTGCTTCTCGCTGCCAGTGTAGACCTAATGAGTTATTCATAAAGTGGATAAAATCCATTTGAAATGAGGTCCTTAATAAAATAACATTAGGTTTTTTTTTTGTTTTGGTTTTTTTTAGTTTTAATGGTTAGTCCCAAACCTAAATTTCCCAATGAGTCTTAAATTCCCTTCCTCTGATTTAAGTACTAGTATACAATTTCTGTTAATAAAAAAAACTATTCAAGGATTTTATTGTAACCAAAACTCATACTGATTTGGTCATTTTTAGTGGCAGGTTTCATCATAATTGTTCACCTTCCTTTATGTAGATAGAGAATGTAAGTGCTATACTACCTTTTCTATTTTATTTTTTGCTGAATGACTATGACTTTCTATAATTTAATTTAATAATATTGCCATTACAATTTAATCTCTTAAGAGCTTTGATTCAGGACACCAGAAATTATAGGAAGCCATCAGTTCATTCATGTATAATTGTGACCTGTGCCTTCATAGAGATTGGATGGGTGGTTTTTGCTTCTTTTTTAAATCCCATTTCTTTTGTATGGGTTTGTCACTGAAGTTAATAGAAAATCCTGAAATGCAACAGAAAGAGCACAGTAGGCATCTGAAGTGGAGAGTCACGGTCACATGACGGTCACTCTTGGACTCAGATAACCAAATCAATTTTGAACAATAATCAAAGCTCTTCGGGTGGAGCTAGTTCAAGCTAGTTGGAATTTTAAAGTGTGATCCAATGTGTTATTTTATTAAACTAGAGTAAAGAAAGTAATTGAAGCAGCACAATAGCACTACTTCCACCTGGGTGCAGATGGTGTACCGATATTAACTATTGGTTATAATTCAAGAGATCCTCGTGCTTCAAGTGTACTGACAGGTACCTTCAAGTGATAGGGAGCTCTGGTGGCACAGTGTTTAAAGCATCCAACTGTAACCAAAAGGTTGATGGTTTGAACCCACCAGCTGCTCTAGGGGAGAAAGATGAGACAGTCTGCTTCCATAAATATTTACAGCCTTAGAAACTCTATAGGGCAGTTCTATTCTGTCCTGTAAAGTTGCAATGAGTTGAAATTGATTCAATGGCAGTGAATTTGGTCTTCAAGTGATAAAAAGTTTTCCATCTATATCCTAAATTTTCATTAGGAAGGTAGAAAGTATTTATGCAGTGATTTCTTATTTGTTCTTCTACCATTGTTCATTTTAAAGCTAGAAAACAATATATGAAATAAGAATAATTGATAATATTTGAAATTAATTTGTTGTTGTTGTTGTTGTTATGTGCCGTCGAGTCAAACCCGACTCATAGCGACCCCTCCTTGGGTTTCCGAGGCAGTATCACTACGGAAG
>NW_006921620.1:10581759-10597378 GCF_000298275.1 Orycteropus afer afer | reverse complement strand
AGTGGCTGGTGGGTTTGAACTGCCAGCCGTCTGGTTAGCAGGCAAGTGTCTTAGCCACTATGCTACCAGAGCTCCCGAAATTAATTTAAATGGCATCAAAACTGTTTTACCTACCTACTTAAAATGAACATATTTTTTTTTCTTTCCACTCTGCACTCTTTTTTAATAGTTGTAATACATGTTTTGTTTACATATTAAGAATATGCATGCATTCATTTTTTTTAAATTAATGTCCTATGTTCTTAGAATAATATATAAGAAAAAACATACTCAGTATTTATTCAGTGAAGCTTTTAATTACTGTGTCAGCTATTACATTATTTAAAATTACTTTAATGGAAGGTTATTTTCAAGAATTTTTAATTTTTGAAAAGTGTCTTGATTCCAGGGCAACAAACATTGTTTATAAACACATAGGAGAAATTAAATGGAAACCTGCTAGGCCTTTGAATGATTACACACTTGATAGAAGGATTGGCATCCAGATTCAAAGGAAATTAAATGAAATTAAATCTAATCTTTTTGGATGATAGTTTTACTATATGAAAAAATAACATCACATAATGACTATTTCATGTTATAAAATAGGTGTAAGTTAGCTAAGTTTGCAGATACAGCTACATGAAACTTCTGACCTTGTATAAACTTCTTTGTTTTGTTTTGTTTTTTTCCCTTGACGGTAACCTTGAGCCTTTATGTTATCTGTCCTTTTTTTGCATTGTGTGTAGATACTACTAGTTAGATCTATTTTTCTGAGTTTTCTATGCTTGACCAAACTGCTAAATTTTTATTTACCCTCTTATTCTTCGTGTTGAAAAATCTCAGTTGTTTACTCTTATTTCATGTACTGTGTTTTAAATGTTGTATTTCTTTGTAGCCACCCTCTGAATCTTTCCAAATTATCAATATCACTTGAAATAAGATGTGTGTGATTTTGTTTGTTTGGAGGTTTAAGGACAAAATCAGGAATACCTCAACAAAAACTAAAAGGAAAACAGCAGTAAAATTATAATGCACTACAACTTGTCCACCCAAATGACTGTTGGAAATAGTTGCTTTTGGAGGAAATACATACTGAATACCACAAGTAACCACTCTTCAGGCTTTGAGAATGGATTTGATTTCCTGTAAACAAAGAGAGTCAGTTTTGTTGAGTGAACAAAGTTGCGGTTGTTGAATTGGATTATATATGCAAAGTCAAGAGTCTTTTTTTTCTTTAATTTTTAAACTGAATTTAACAAACCATGTTACAAAATTAAAGTTTTGTTAGAAAATTAATGCTGTTACAGACATGCCAACATTTTCCAAAGGGATTATTTTGAAAATGCCCCATTCATTTGGATGTATGTAATTTGATATTTGTTTAAGACTTCACCACAATAATTCATATATTCTGTCAGGTCCTAAGTTAGGATTTAGAACCCAGATGCCATAGAGATTTAGAAAGTACTAGGCAGTGAGTTTGGTTTTGGTTTTTTTCAGGCCATAGCAAATACAGTATATATATTTTTAAAAAAATAACATTTCTTATTATTGTTGTTAATTCATTTGACTTTTACAAAGCTATGATTGTGTCAATAAGCATTTTTTAACCAGTTTACAGATTGGGGAAGTCCAGAGTGGATGATTTGCTTAAAAAGATCCAGTCGTCACTTAGATTGTGGTGCATTAGGGTTTTACTGCTATTTTCCTTTTATTTTGTTGAGGTACTCTTGATTTTCTTCTTAAACCAAAAAGAAAGAGAGAAAAGAAAAGAAAATCTACTCATATGTGTTTCAGAGTAGGACTGTGCTGCATACAGTTTTCAATAGCAGTGTAGCAGTAATCTTATAGAAGTAGATTTCTAGGCTTTTCTTTCGCAGAACCATTCATTGTTATATAGTGTCTCTGTAACAGAAACACCACAAGGGGATGGCTTTAACAAACAAATTTATACTTTCACATTACAGGAGAAGTCCAAATGCAGGGTGCTAGCTGTAGAGGAAAGTTTCCTCTCTCTGTTGGCTCATAGTTTAAGAGGAAGTTCCTTGTTTTCTTATGGCACCTGTGGTCCCAGCATCCGTTGGAGATCTTGTGTCTTGGCATCAGTTTTTCCCTGAGTCTAGAAAGTTCCCAGACCAGGGACCCTGGGTCCAAAGAATGCATCCCTCTCTTGGCTCATCTTTCGTGGTGGTGGTGCTCTCAGATTGCTCCTCTCTCCTTTTATCATTGCTGGTGCTGTGGTTAAGGCATTGGGTTGCTAACCAAAAGTTTGGTGATTTGAACCTACCAGTCCCTCCATGGGAGGATGATAAGGCAATCTACTACTGTAACAATTTATAGCCTTGGAAACCCGCTGGAGGTTGCTATGATCAGAATGGACTCACCTCAGGGAAACTCCCCTTACATCAGATCAGGGTTGTGATCTGAGAAAGGGTATTGCAGCCCACCCTAATACTCTTCCAACTGTTTGTCTGATCACATCCGATCACATCATAGAGGATGATTATGTTATTACATAACTGCCAAACCACTGAGAATCATGGCTCAGCCAAATTCACACATACTTTGGGAGGACACAATTCAATCTATGATATCCACTAAATATATGCAAGCCACCAACCTTTCCCTTAATAGCCAAATACAAACCATTTGTACCACCTAAGAACCTAGAATTTCTTCCTAGCTTATTGCATGTAGAATGCATTTGTAAAGATCATATTTCTCACAATCTTCCAAGGTTAGAAAATGTGTGATTTGTTTATTCACCATCTGGTCATGATCCAGCATATGTCTACACGCTGATTTAAAAAGGACAAGAAGGAGAGGAAGGAGGATACCTTTGGACTATGGCTGGACTATAGGATATCCAACTCTCTGAGCTAATAAATATATCTGAACACTAAGACCTTCTTTATAAAGGCCAGTGTTATCCCTTACTAGTGATATAGTCACTCATAAAGCAATTGAAATAAAAGAATCTATAGCAGACTATTACTAGCTAAATGTTTGTATAGTAATTAACAAAACAACCTACAGTACTTGATACTTTATTCAGTTACTTCCTGACCACTATCAGAACCTACTTAAAATACATTTTATGATCTATTTGGTTACCCAACAGTTTTTCAAAAATAGGAATTGTCATAAGTAATCTGAGATTTCTAATCGCTGTAAGATATCATATTCTAACTCTTGAAACATGATCAAATGTAGTATTGTACCAGTAAAATGTACGAAGATGTGTTTTTATTTTTTTCTTATACTCTTTTAAAAATACTGAAGCAGATAGGTGCATAAAGAGCAGATTTTAAAGAAGATTTTAACTTTACTGAATTCACTGGGTACCCAGTGATAACTTACTTTTTCCTTTAGAATTTAAATCATCTAGATGCTCCTAACTCCTTACCTATTTCTGGTTTCAAATTCTTCCTAATATGACTTATTCTTTCCTTTCCGGTAACCCTTCACACTGAAAAACTGAGGTAAAATTGAAATGTCAACATTATTGCCAAATATATATATTTTTATCTTTGCAAACCAGTGTTCTTAAGTTATTTGTTAATCCATTTATTTAAAAAACTCTCATGTTGGTCTCTAGTATTTTTTTCAGATATGTCAGTTTATTCTAGTCTTGAACACCCTTGACAGTATTCTACATGTTTGTATGATTTGTATGCAGATAAGATTCTTTTGTCCATTGGAAGGAAGGTTGGGTAATCTACTTCCATAGTGATATTGCCTCAGAAACCCAAGGAGGGGTCGCTATGAGTTGGATCCAATTCGATGGCAGTGCATTTTGTTTGTTTGCTTGTTTGTTTGTTTAACTATGGCATTTAGGAGAAGGAGCTTTCGAGTTCCCCATCCTTTGCTCAATACCTACCCTCACCATTTACTAGCTGAATAAATTTTTATTAAATTATTTGACCTCAGTAAACCTTAGTTTATTCATCTATAAAATGAAATTATAGCACTTTACTCACTGCATTGTGTAAGGGAGATATGATATGATGGATGGATGGATAGATAGATAGCTGGTGTACTTAACTCCAATTTGTGGCAACTCATTGGTCCTCTACCTTACCAAATATTATGTCCTTCTCTAGCAATTGATCCTGCCTAATGACATATGCAAGTGAGTCAGACAGTGTTATGTGGTGATACATAAGGTTTTCGTTGGCTAATTTTTGGAAGTGGATCACCAGACTTTTCTTCTTAGTCTGTCTTATTCTGGAAGCTTTAATTAATTCTGTCCACCTGGGTGACCTTGTTGATATTTCCAATTCTGGTGACAAGGTTTCCAGCATTATAGAAACACCCAAGACACTATAGTATAACAGAATGACATATGGTTGGTGGGATATCTAATATATTACAGAGCCTACCGCAATTCATAGTTCCAGTGCTCAGAGTGTCTCCCTATTGCTACAACTGTCATGGTCCCACCAACCATCTCACCATCCAGCAATGCCTGGCACAAAGGGACCTCTAGGACCTTGGTCCAGTTCTAAGATTAGGTATAAAATAGCATCAACTCTGTTTATATCTTTCTCTAATTATAAATTCCTACAAGAAAGGTTACTAAGATCATGTAATTTTAGTCTGCAATTGACATTTCTTAAAGGAGCTCTGGTAGCATAGTGGCTAAGGTACTTGACTGCTAACCAGAGGGCTGGTGGTTCAAACCCACCAACCACTCCTTGGAAGGAAGATGGGGCAATCTACTTCCATAGTGATACTGCCTTGGAAACCCAAGGAGGGGTCGCTATGAATCGGGTCCCGCTTGATAACAAACAACAACAACAACAACAAAGGTTTTCTTGGTGCAGGTGATAATGATTTCCTGAAGAATAAAGAATTAGCAAAAAATTTGGGTGCACATTCATTTTTTGCAGTATTATTTGTGACTCTTGTTGCAAATGATGATTATTAAAGAAATAACAGTAAGATGGCAAAGTTCTGATAGGCCTGAAAAACCTTTTTAAAAGACTTTTAGTAGATGGCACACCCATTCCTCCCATTTAGAAGTTTAGAAAATCAACGTAAGATTTCAGTAGGAAGATTGGGCAGTCTATTTACATAGTGATACTGCCTCAGAAACTCCAGTAGGGGTGGCTATGAGTTGGATCCAACTCGACGACAGGTTTATGAAAAATTTTATGCCAGAGACCTCTGCCTAGACTATGTGTATGACCAAATTCAGCATTGGAATAGAAGTTTATGATTAGTCCAACCAGGTACAATTATTAACAATTAAGGATTTGACAAACACATGAGAAAATTTGGAGTTTTTCCAAAGTATTTTTTGTAGAAGTACATCAATGTTAACTAAATTTTTCTATCTTTTCACACTTTTTTAAAAAAATATTTCTGAAATAAACTGTTTATCTACTTATTAAAAGTTTGTCTGAGGGTGGTGGGAGGTGGGGAGAATCACATTATCATTGCTCTCCAAGGAAAATGCTTTTAGGCAGACCTTTTTAATGTTTTATTACTATTCAACAAATTGAAATTTCAGGTAGAGGACCAAATGGATTTCTGTTTTATCTAACTTTAAAAAGAAATCATTCAAAAGCTTTGCTGTCTAGAAATATGTATCTGTACATCACGTGTGTGGTTTATGTCATCTAAGTTACAGTTCAGTAGATTTCTAAAAGGCTTTGAGATAGAAACATGAATTTTTACAGATTCTAATTATAAGTTAGAAGTCATCTCACTGTGGGAAATTAAAAATGAAACCAATTAGAGAAAATTTCAGTTGAAAGAAAAATGCATTATGGAAAAAGCAATAAAAGCACAAAAAAATAGGAAAGTAAAATCACTTCTCAGTAGCCGCTATGCTTCAATTGTAGATCAATAGTGTGTAGTTAATGCATTATCAGGAGAGCATTAATTTGCAATTACCTCAGGTGATCTGATCCTCTGTGTTCTGTCCATTGACACAAATGACCTTTTGTTGAAAGAGATTCTGTAGTCATTATTTCAAATGGAGCAACAGAAAGGCACAAGGAAAGTAGAGGTCACTTTCAGTCATAACTATCTTCCACCACACAAATTAGGAACGTTGGTCTTTTAGTCCCAAATAATCATAAAAGAGAATGTAATGAGACTTCTGGTAAGATTGCAGAATAGGCAGACAAGCTACACAGACCCTCTTCAACAAAGAAAAGAGAAACCAATTGACAGAGATACAGAAGATAATCGTGGAGCCCTGAGCTTTGAAAGAAAGTATACAGAAGTGGATTAGGCATCAACTAGTGGAAAAACCTGAATGAAATCAGTGAGTACAGAGCAGTGGACTGTCAGCTACTCTGATGGGACCAATACCGTGAATATTTCCAAGTGGTGTCGGGACCTGAGAATTGACCTAAAGGTCAGTCTTGGTTGCCAAGGGCTGCAGGGACAATTGCACTGGTGGCCTATGACTAGGAAAAGAGACAAACTGATTGTGGACTTCCAGAAGGTACAGCCATTTTGACTGTTTACAAGCAGCAGCCATTTTGGATATTTAAAGTGACTGAGGGCACAGCCATTTTGATAGTTTATAACTGGTGGCCATTTTGGATATTTAAAGTGACTGAGGACACAGCCATTTAGAATGTTTATGAACACTGGCTATCTTGGATATTTAAAGTGACCAAGGGTGCAGCCATTTTGAATGTTTACAAGTGGCAACCACTTTGGATTTTAAAGTGACTGCATTCTCATTCAGATTCCAGACACCTAAGAATAGGCTCCATTTTCCATGGATTGCAGGGACTTATTGGAGGCTGACAATGGGAAAGGAGACACATGGTGAGTGTATAAATGCTGCCAACTGGTGGATAGAAGAGCACACAGTACAGTATCCTGCTTACACAGATAACACACAAACAAAAAGATAATGAAAATCATGGGCAAGTCACTCCAACATACAATCACCAGTTAAATATAAACACAGAAATGTCACTATGCCTCAGAGACAATAAAGCATCACAGTCCACATAAAGAATCAAGATAAAGCAGGAGAAAAAAGAGACCAGGATACAGACCCAAAACACATCCCTGAGAAAGACACAGCATTGGAACTCCCTGATAAGGAATTCAAAAGAATTATGTTTAGGTACCTTAAACAAATTGAGAGATAGATCAAGGAAAACACTGACAAAATTGAGGAAAACACAGAGAAAATTGTAGAATATTTTTGAAAGACAATAAAAGAACAAAATGACAAAATAAATGAAAAATTAGAAATGATACAAACTGCAGATAGAAATCCAGAAGATGAATACTAAATTTTCAGGAATAGGTAACACATTCAACAGGCAAACGAGTCGAACTGAATCAATAGAAGACAGAATTAGTGAGATTGAAGACAAATACCTCAATACTTCTTTGGAAAAGGATCAATCAGAAAAAAAGATAAAAACAAAATGAAGAAAGGCTAAGGTTAATGTGGGATACCATAAAAAAGAATAACCTACATATAATTGGAATTCCAGAACAGGAAGAAAAATAGAAAACCACCAAGAAAATTGTCAAAGATTTGTTGGAAGAAAATTTTCCTGGTATGATGAAAGATGAGAATATATCCATTCAAGAAATCCAATGAACCCCCAAACAGGATAGACCCAAAAATAAAATCACCAACACATATCATCATCAGACTCACTAAAACCAAAGACAAAGAAAGAATCCAGAAAGCAGCACGAGAAAAATTAAATGTTACCTACAAGGGGCAACCAATAAGACTAAGCTCATGTTTCTCAGCAGAAACCATGCAGTCAAGAAAATGGGATGGTATACATAAAACCCTGAAAGAGAAAAATTTCCAACCAAGTATTACATTTCCAGCAAAATTGTCCCTCAAATATGATGGTGAAATTATTTCCAGATAAGCAGAAATTAGGGGAATTTGTTAAAACCAGACCAACCTTACAAGAGATAGTAAGGGAGTACTTTGGACAGAAAACCAACAATAGCAAAATACAACTGACCATTAACACACATGATGACATAACCCAGAAACCAACCCTGTAAAAGAAGTATCCAAAGTAAATAAGCCTACAAGGTTGTAAACAGGGAACCAGAGACATCAATTGGCAAATGAAGACAACTACAAAAAGAGGGGAAAAAAATGTGTAGTTACAGAACTTCTAAGTGGTAGGGAAGTCAAGACAACTGCTACCTAGAATGGACTATTCTAAACTTGAGAAGAAAATTACAAATCACAGGGTAACCTCAATGAAAAATGATAAACTTTCACATCAAAATAAAAAAGAGGACCAACACAAATATTTAGCAAATACTAAAACAATAGCAATGAAGAAAGTGGTAACACAATTCATAAACAAAACAAGCTCAGCACAGAAAATTATATGGAACAAAGAAATCAACACCATGAGAAAGCACATGATGAAATGATGGCAACAAATTCATATTGTCAATAATTACATATCTGTCAAGGGACTTATCTCTAAAATTTATAGAAAACTCTAACACCTCAACAACAAAAATATTAACAATCCAATTGAAAAATGGGCAAAATACATGAATAGACACTTCATCAAAGAAGATATTCAGGTAGCTAGAAATTCATGAAGAAATGCTCACATTCATTAGCCATCAGAGACATGCAAATCAAAACAACGAGATACTATCTCACCCCAGCACTAATAGCAAAGTTCAACAAGACAAACCAGCAAACCCTGGCAAGGGTATAGAGACACTGGAACTCTCATACACTGCTGGTGGGACTGTAAAATGGTACAATCACTGTGGAAAACAGTATGGTCATTCCTTAAAAAGCTGGAATTAGAAATACCATTCAACCTAGCAATCCCATTACTAGGTATATATCCTAAAGAAGTGAGAGCCAAGACAAGAACAGATATATGCAAACCCATGTTCATTGTAGCACTATTTACAATAGCAGAAAGATGGAAACAACTTCCATGCACATCAACAGAAGAATGGATAACCAAACATACACACAATGGAATACTATGCAACACTAAAGAATAATGTAGAATCTGCAAAACACCACATAACATGAATGAACTTGGAGGGTATTATGCTGAGTGAAATAAGTCAATCACAGGAGGAAAAATATAGTATTAGTTGATTATTGTTAAAAGGAAAGGTTTACATATGGAAGGAAACTTTCTTTGTTGGTTACCAGTGGTAGAAGGGGAAGGGAGGGACAACTGTTTAACAACTGTTAAAAAAAATGCTTTGACCCATGTAACTTTAGTTTTGTGTATTTTACTGTACATAAATTATATTTCCATAAAATGCATTGAAAAAAAAAGAGAAAGACAAAGTAATGAGCCTGAGCATGAATATATATGTTTGTGTACTGTATGATGACACATATAAAATGATACAAAGTGAAACTACACATGCCCAGAACTAGACATTAAATGAAGTAGACCCTTCTGAAAACCTGGAATGCTAGCAAAGAAATGAGAGACTTTGGTTTAACTAAGTGTATGTTTTCAGGATTGGTCCTTTTCAGCACAGAAGCTGAGTAGCCTTGGTGATAGAGATTGTGATGTCCCAACAAACACATGTTCTTGAAACAAATTGAGCCACAACTCTCTTGAGACAATACTCTAATCTGAAACAATGTGGCAAGAACCCATACTGCCTTTTCCACTGAGTCTACACACTCAGAATTGCTGAATAATGATAGAAATCTTCAGAGGATGATACATTATTGAAGAATGCTTAAATACAAATGAAAATGCATAAGATTGGGTTGAAATCATAGCTCTGCCACTCAATAGATATGTGATCTTGGGCTTATTTGATATGTGGACTTTTTGTACTTCAGTTTTCTTAATGTAGGATGTGGATAACCTACGTCATAGGGTGGTTGTGAGAAGTAAAGGACTCATCACATGGAAAGCACTTAAAATAGGACTTGGATCAAAGTAAATGTCCTGCAGGTGTTAGATATAAATTGCTGCCATCTTCATTATCCTCTCTACTAATAATTTTATGCATGGAAAGATAATTTGAAAACAAGATACACAGTCCTATATCCTAGCTTTTGACTAGCATACATTTTAGCTCAGTTTGGTATAAAACAGAGCCTGAGGAAAGGGTCACATGCTGATGTTCTAGTGGGAGGTATGCTCTAGGGTAGTGAGATGAAAAAACACAGAAATGAGACAGCGAAATATAGGATTTAAATACAAAGCAATGCATAACTGAGTTGGCCAGGGGTTCACAAACTGCAAAGAGATACAGACAGCCAATTGTCCATGTGGTACATCTGCAATAGACTAGGTAGAAGATAATGTCTTGGGTGAATCCATCACAAGGAAAATGGGGAGGAAGTTTATGTCCCATTCCTTCTGCTTTTTCATTCCCATTGGTTGAAGTTCATACCTCTGAGTAATTAACACCCCATCCTTCTGGGTTTTATCACTCTGGGAAATCCTCCAACACCCTGGGGCATGACCCTCTGTGGCATTTAATCCAGCATACTAACCACTCCTCGGAAGGAAGATGAGGCAATCTACTTCTGTAGCGATACTGCCTTGGAAACCCAAGGAGGGGTCGTTATGAGTCAGGTCCGATTTGATGGCACACAACAACAACAACAACAATCTCTTTAAACCTCTGATCATCAGCCCCCTTCTCGAATATTCATAGTGACAGATAATTTATTGCCATACAAGTTAGCCATTTAACATAAGAAGATTCTGCCTCATATTATGGAAAAACTATCTTCCTCTATCTTTAATATGCTAGTCCTAGTTCTTCATTCTAAAACTACACAGTATGCATCCATTAAATTTTTACAGAAGCACAGAATTTAAGAAATGCAGAAAATCTTGACAGCCCATAAACAGTTGAATATTAATCCTTGTCATCTTTGCTTATATCTATGGGCAGTAACACAGATAAGTTAAAATAGCATGTAATTTTATAACAATATTTTTGCCATTATGTAACCTAAATCATCTCTCCGCCAGAATGAGATATATAAGACTTAGTTGGGTAGTCTCAAGACAAATGGCTTGCTATAAGAAATTCAGTCTTTCCCTGGGTCCAAGGGGTTACTCTAGCTCTTGTCTCTTCTTTCTTGGTGGAAGTAGGTCCCCTCTCTCCACCTGCTTCTCTCTCCTTTTGTGGCTTGTAAGATAAAAAAGTGATAAAAGCCACACCACAAGGAAACTTCCTTACATTGGATCCAGGCTGTGACCTGACCAAGGGTATTGCATCCTACTCTAAACCCTTTACAGTTGATTTGCTGATGACATCAGATCACATCATGGGAGATGACTGCATCATTACATAACTTCCAAACCACTAAGAATCATGGCCCAGCCAAGCTAACATATATTTTTGGGGGACACAGTTCAATCCATGGCATAATAAAAGGAAGTAAATGTGTGTGAACACTGCCAAATTTATAAGGATACACATTCAAGTAAGTCTGCCTTATTAAGGCATCCTTGGTGGTGGCATACTTAGATTTCTCAAATGTGTTTCATGTATTAAAAGTTAGAATATTTTCTTACAAATAAACACTAATCATGTTGTTGTTAGGTGATGTTGAGTTGCCTCCAACTCATAATGACCCTGCAACAGTGTTTCATTCATACAACACAATGAAACACTGCCCAGTCATGCTTCATCCTCACAGTCCTTGCTCTGTTTGAGCCCATCATTGCAGACACTGTGTCAATCCATCTCATTGGGAGTCCTCTCCTTTTCCTCTGACCCTCTACTTTACCAAGCATGATATCCTTCTCTAGGGAATGGCCCCTTCTGATGACCTGACCAAAGCAGGTGAGACAAAGGCAGGCCATTCTTGCTTCCAAGGCGCATTCCAGCTGCACTTCTTCCAGGACAGATGTGTTCATGTTCTTCAGCAGCACTACAATTCAAAGGCATCAAGTCATCTTCAGTCTTCCTTATTTGTTATCTAAATTTCACAAGCATGTGAGGTGATTGAAAATACCATGGCTTGGGTTACCAAAACCAAGCCAAATACACTGCCGTCAAGTCAGACCTGACTCATAGCAACACTTTCTTGGGTTTCTGAGGTGGTATCACTACGGAAGTAGTTGCCCAACCTTTCTTCCGAGGAGTGGCTGGTGGGTTTGAACCACCAGCCTTCTGGTTACCAGTCAGATGCCTTAGGCACTATGCTACCAGAGCTCCTATGGCTTGGGTTAAAAATCAGAAAAATAAACACTACCATAGAGCTGATTCTGACTCATAGTAACTTCTGTTAGGTTTCCAAGGGTGTAAATCTTTATGGAAATAGATTGTCCCATCTTTCTTCTGTGGAGCAGCTGGTGGGTTTGAACTTCTGACCTTCTGGTTAGCAGCCAAATGCCTTATCCACTACACCACCAGAGCTCCCTATGGCTTGGGTGGTTGATGTTGTTGTTATGTGCCATCTAGTCGGCCTGAGTCATAGCAACCCCTCCTTGGGTTTCCAAGGCAGTATCACTACAGAAGTAGATTGCTCAACCTTCCTTCTGAGGAGTGGCTGGTGGGTTTGAACCACCAGCCTTGTGTGTGGCAGGTGACTGCCTTAGTCCTCAAAGTGATATCTTTTCTCCATAACATTTTAAAGAAGTCTCTTGCAGCACATTTGCCCAGTGCAATAAGACATCTAATTTCTTGACTGCTGCTTCCATGGGTGTTAACTGTGAATCCATGTAAGATAAAATCTTTGACAACTTTAATCTTTTCTCCATTTATTATGATGTTGCTTATTGGTCTAGTTGTGAGGATTTTTGTTTTGTTGATATTGAGGTATAATCCATACTGAAGACTGTGATCTTTAATCTTTATTTAGTAAGTGCTTCAAGTCATCTTCACTTGATGCAAGCAAGATTGTGTTATCTGCCTATCACAGATTATTAATGAGTATTCCTCCAATCCTGATTTGATGTTCTTCTTCATAGAGTCCAACTTCTCAAATTAGTTGCTCAGCATACAGACTGAATAAGTGTCAAATCATAGTTGGTATAAATGCTTGTGTTTTGTTTAATAATAATATATATTATTTGGAAAAAAGTTAAATAGATCAAGAAGAGATTGGTTTTGAAGGTATCAATAATGGACATCTGTTGAGAACTTTCAGTCATGGAGTTCATGCTATCAAACAGTATTATACAGTGGTCCCAGTTACCATTAATTTAACAAATACTTATTCACTTATGTTGGTGCCAGACACAGTAACAAGAAATATAGTAAATGGGAAGCTACTTTGGATTGTCTGGTTGGAGAAGTTCTCTCTGGAGAGGTGATATGTAAATAGATCTGAGTGAGAAGATTCACCCAACCATGTGAAATGTGGAGATGAGCATTCCAAGCAGAAAGTTAAGGCTAAGCCCCTAGATTAGAAATAAATTTAGCATGCTCAAACCTTGAAGAAAGCCACTGTGGCTGGAGGATAGTGGTCAGGAGTGAGAGGAATGATCAGGGACCAGATTATGCAGTGCTTTATATAAAGTGGAGCTCTGGTGGCATTGTGGTAAGGCATTTAGCTGCAGTTTGAACCCACCAGCTGCTCCATGGAAGAAAGATGAGGCAGTCTGCTTCCATAAAGATTTACAGCCTTGGAAACCCTATGGGGGTCACTATGAGTTAGAATTGACTCAATGGCAATGGGTTTAGTTTTTGGGGTTATGTAATGTATTTCCATTTTTTCTAAGTGAAGTAAAACATTGTTGATTTTAATCAGGGAAAAGATATGATCTAATTTATGTATTTAAAAAAAATCATTATACATACTGTGTAGATAATTTTAGAAAGGTCAAGAGTGAAAACTGGAAAAGCATGTTAGTAGTCTTGGAGATGAGGTAGATTTCACTAGCAAGAAGCAGATGATGTTAGAAGAAGTGGATAGGTTAACAATATATATTTGAGGTTGCACACGATTTGAGAGACTGGATGTTTGCAGACCAGGAAAAAAATAAGGAATGATAAGTATTAGAGAATGAGGTTGTAGGGAGTGGGAAAATTAAGAATGCTATTCTGACCAAAGTTAAGATGCGTAGGAGGTATCTGAATGAAGATGTCAGATAAGTGGTTGGATCTGCTGTTTTCTATCCTTCTTTCAGAGAGATACACCAAGGATGAACCAAATATTGACAAATGCATGTGTATGTTATTTGCTGCCTAGGACTGGTATGCTTTACACTTCTTATAAATGCCTCACAAGTGTTGAGAAGAATATTAGGCACAAACTAGATGCACTGATAGATGCTTATAGATAGATGCTAAGAGAAATGATGTATGAAGGGGTGGATGGATGTGTGGAACAGTGTATGTCTAGAAATAGACAATAAGTGTCTAGATATTGAATAGTTTAGAGGCTAATTTCAGTACTTCCTTGTCATTCTCAGAGATATACTTTTGGAAGATCTGAGTTTTGGAAGATCATGAGTGTCACAGGAAAAGATTGAAAGCAATAAAATTCACACCCACATTTATTTTTTAATAAGGTAAACAAAAGAGCTAGAAAACATTTGCTTCCAATGAAAAAAATATTTCTAAATTTATTAAAAACATTTTCCAAGCACATCTTTTTCCAGTATTCAGGAGGCATTGTTTTTCAGTTGTGATTAATTGGGGAGATTTCTTGCACATATAATGTTTTTGTGACAGATAAATCTTTTGAAAACTTTCAAACAAGATTGTTGATGTTCCTAGTCAAATACCTCCATTTCCTCTATTCTCTGTACCTGTTTACATTGTTGTTTTTGTTGCTATCAAGGCAATTCTAACTCACATTGACCTCATTCATGTAGAGCAGTACTGCTCCATAGATTTTTTAAGGTGGGTTCGAACTACTAAACTTTTGGCTAGTGGCCAAACTCATAACTGTTTGCACCACCCAGGGACCTTCCAACTTACATAGAGGTAAAAAGAAAAATGATTATTGTTGGCTTCTTTTGTTTAAGGTGACATATCAGACCTGGAAGATCTACAAACTTCCTAAAATTAAGAGTTTGGGCATGCAAATATAAAATTTCATTATTCCCAATTCAGTAAGGCTGTATTTGTAAGACAAAGGAAGATAATATGTCTAAGGATCAAAGTATCAGCGCTCTGTTTCAGATAACTGGGTTTATCCTACAGTGATAGACTTGTCAGATATTATAATATTTAGTGTATTTCTTCATGTGGAAAATGATAAGATTTCAGTTGTCATACTTTAAGGGCATAAGCCATAATCTCATTGTCATCTCCCTAAATCAATCACTACATCTGTGGATATTAACTCCATCTTGATGATACCAGATGCAGTATTGTATCTGGTATGACAGAAAAGTTCCATGACTCATCATTGGGCCTGAAAACAGTGATCCCAGCTAAAAATTCACTTTATCATTGGTAAATTTAGTATGACTTAGTCCACTAGGACTGCACATGCCTGGTCTTACACAACTAAATTAATTATGGATATTTCCTACCCATAAGGCCAGACCTTTCTAAAACACACAAAATAAAAAGTTGAAAGTGAGATTTTGTTGTTGTTGTTGTTTGTTTGTTTTTAAAAAAGCCAGTTCTATTGCATGTTGTTGTTTGCCGTCAAGTCGGCCCCGACTCATAGTGACCCCTTGTGTTGGATTGGGTTCTCTAGAGAAACACAAAAACCAGCAAAGTATATATATATATATAT
>NW_006921620.1:10579861-10581239 GCF_000298275.1 Orycteropus afer afer | reverse complement strand
TTGAACTTCCAGCCTTCTGGTTAGCAGTCAAGTGCCTTAGGCACTATTCTACCAGAGCATTATACAATTAAATGAGGTTCATTATAAAGGCTTTAGAATATTAGCAATAGTTTAAACTGTGATAATTTATTGATAAGACTGAAATGTTAAAGACCTAAAATTCAATTTACCTGCACTTATCTTTTCTTTAACCTAATATGTATTATTCAGTAATTGATTGAAAGCCTGTAGTATATGATTTGGGTTAGGGATGATAATGATAGTTTATGATTTTAAAGCATAACAGTTGAAATTCAGTAATGTCCTGGTCTCAAAATGCTATCTTTTATGTTCATTTGTCTGTGAGTAAGCTATTTGTTTACAACATAAGTATGATCATTTTAGTCCTTGGACTACGTTGAGAAACTTCTCTTTTAAAACCAGTAGAAATTAATCAATATGAGAGGAAAGAAAACCCTCCAAAGCCACTGGTTGCATATATGTACATATAAATTTTAAGGTACCAAATCCATAACTTGCTTAGTTATTCTTACTTCTGAATCAGATCTACTGTGTTTCACACATATACAAAGAAAGTCTTCCTGGAAAATAGTACTTTATCTCTGTTACCTCATTCAATCCTCACATCAGCTCTCTGAAGAAGGTTCTTTCAGACAGATAAATGATGAGCCTAAGCCCCAGGCTGCTGCAGTCAGAGTTTTGTAGATAATAGAAGATGCAAAGAAATGAGAGAATTGGTGCATAAATTAGTATATATTGAATGAAAGAATGAATAAGTGAGTAAGTTTTTAGTAATAGAGAATTTTTTTAAAAGAAATGATGAGAGTAAAAGTTTATTTCTTTTGGTTAGAATCCAGGGTAATCTGTGAAACACTCCTGGCTGCATCACCAGGAAATACAGAAAGAAGGGCAGGACATATATTACAGGAGAGAAAATAATTTGAAATGTCAGTATTTGCACTAATCTGTTTAGTAGTAAATGTTATCACTTATCTGGAAATATTTAGAGTCATCCAATGAAGTCCTGATCTTTAAAGTATGAATTTGGAGTAATTACAGAAAGAGAATAAATTCTTTAAAATTAAAATATTGGTCCTGATAAAAGGAGAGAACTAGACTGACCTGGATATGTGTATGATACAGAATCCAAAAAATTAAATAAGACAATCCAGACACAATTCAGTATAGAGGCACTTCCTTTGACTTCTCCTGGGTGAAATCTATTTATCCTTTATTGTAGTTGGAATATAGATTGCTATATATGAATACTTTAGCATATATAAATATATATATATATGCTAAAGTATTCATATATAGCAATCTATGAGTCGGGGCCGACTCGACGGCACATAACAACAACAACAACAACATGTATATA
>NW_006921620.1:10535945-10579451 GCF_000298275.1 Orycteropus afer afer | reverse complement strand
ACTACGGAAGTAGGATTGCCCAACCTTCCTTCCAAGGAGTGGCTGGTGGGTTTGAACCGCCAGCCATCTGGTTAGCAGGCAAGTGTCTTAGCCACTATACTACCAGAGGCAGTAAGAGTTGAGAGAAATTATTCTAGTAAGGGTTGGTGTAAGTTCTGAATTATGATCAGTTTGTATAATTAGAGGGAGAGAAAAATGCATTCTTCACAGAGAATGAGAGAAAATTGTGCTTGTCATTGAATGGTACTACTGTACTATCTTTATCTTGGTTCATTCATTCAGTTATTCATTGAACAAATCATATGCCAGGCACTGATTTTTATGGGCTAAGCACTGCTTGTTCAGTAATGACCAAAACAGATTCAGTCACTTCCCTTTTTTAATGTCTCTGAAAGCTGGTGAATGTAATTGAAATAATACCTACTACATGTGTATTTTAGCCACTAAACTCGATATAAATATATAAATCTTTTTGTTTGATATAACCCTGGCAAAAACTTTATGACTATCTATCTATCTATCCATCTATCTTTCTAACCCACCTGAACTTAGAGATTATCTGTAGAATAGATTTGACACATCGAACACCAGTGGCCGAAGACCAGACAAGAGTTTGGATGACATCAATAACATCATACATGAAAAAAGCAAAGATCATTAAAAAGACAGGAAAGGAGGAAGATAACAAAATGAATGTCAGAACAGACTCAGAAACTTGTTAAAGTGAATGGAAGAAATGATGAAATCAAAGACCTGAACAGGAGATTTCAAGGGGTGGCTTGAAGTATTATAATGAAATGTGCAAAGACCTGGAGTTAGAAAACCAACAGGGAAGTATTTATCAAACTGAAAGAACTGAAGAAAAAAAAATGAAGCCTCAAATTTCAGTATTGAAGGATTCCATGGATAAAATATTGAATTGGAGAGAAATCATCAAAAGAAAATGGAAGGAATATAGAAAGTCACTGTACAAAAAAAAAAAAAAAAAAAGTTGTTTGACATTCAGCCATGTCAGGAGGTAGCATATGATCAAGAACCAATGGTGTTGATGGAAGAAGTCCAAGCTACATTGAAGGTATTGGTGATAAATAAGGCTCCAGGAATTGACTGAATACCCATTGAGATGTTTGCACAAACGGATGCAGCACTGGAGAAAAGTATTCATTTAAACCAAGAAATTTGAAAGACAGCTACCTAGCCAGCCAACTGGAAGAGATCCATATTTGTGCCTATTCCAAAGAAAGGTGGTCCAACAGAATGTGGAAATTATCAAACTGTACCATTAATATCACACAAGTAAAATTGTGCTAAAGATCATTCAAAAATAGTTGCAGTAGTGTATTGAGAGGGAACACCAAGAATTTAAGCTTGAGTCAGAAGAAGCCATGGAATGAGGGATATCATTGCTGATGTCATGGATCTTGGTTGAAACCAAAGAACACCAGAAAGATGTTTAACTGTTTTATTGACTATGCAAAAGCATTTGACTGTGTGGAGTATAACAAATTATGGATAACATTGTAAAGAATGGGACTATCAGAAAATTTAATTGTGCTGTGAGGAATCTGCACATAGACCAAAAGGCTTTTATTTGAACAGAACAAGGGGATACTGCATGGTTTAAAATGAAGAGGGGTGTGAGTCAAGGTTGTATCTTTTTACCCTATGTGTTCAATTTGTATGCTGAGCAAATAGTCCAAGAAGCTAGACCATATAAAGAAAAACATAGCATCAGATTGGAGTAAGACTCATTAACAACTTATGATATGCAGATAGCACAACTTTGATTGCTGAAATTGAAGATGACTTGAAGCATTTATTGGTGAAGATCAAAGAGTACGGCCTTCAGTATGAATTAAAACTCAAAATAAAGCAAAAAAAAAAAAAATCCTCAGGCTCCAGGAATTGGAGCTACTGTACAAATAAGCAACATCACAATAAATGGAGAAAAGATTGAGGTTATCAGGGATTTCATTTTACTTGGATCTACAATCATCTCCTGGAGTCAGCAGTCAAGAAATCAGATAACATACTGCACTTGGCAAATTAGCAGCAAAAGACCTCTTTAATGTGTTAAGGAGCAAAGATTTTGTTTTGAAGCTTAAGGTATGCCAGACCCAAGCCATGGTATTTTCAGTCACCTCATTTGTATGTGAAATCTGGACAATGAATAAGGAAGACTAAAGAAAAGTTGGGAGCTCTGGTAGCAATGGCTAAGACACTTGCCTGCTAACCAGATGGCTGGCGGTTCAAACCCACCAGCCTCTCCTCGGAAGGAAGGTTGGGCAATCCTACTTCTGTAGTGATACTGCCTCGGAAACCCAAGGAGGGGTCGCTATGAGTCGGGTTTGACTCAACGGCACCTAACAACAACAACAACAAGAAAAGTTGATGTCTTTGAATGGTTGTGTTAGTGAAGAATACTGAAAATAGCATGGATTATCAGAAGAATGGACAAATCTGTTCCGGAAGAGGTGCAGCCAGAATGCTCCTTGGAAGTGAGAATGGTCAGACTTCATCTCACCTACTTTGGTCATGTTTTCGGAAGGGACCAGGCCCTAGAGAAGGATATCATGCTTGGTGAAGCAGAAGGTCAGTGAAAAAGGGGAAGACCCTCAACAAGATGGATTGACACAGTGGCTGCAATGATGAGCTCAAGCAAATCAAGGATTGTGAGGATGGTGCAGGACTGGGCAGTGTTTCCTTCTGTTGCATATAGGGTCGCTATGAGTTGGAGTCAACTTGACAACAACAATCTTTCTGTCTGTCTACCTGTCATCTATTTATCTGAATTCTTACCATCTTTTTCATATGAGAGCCAGGCTTTGTAGTTGTTAGAAAAAGGAAAGCAGGACTGCAAAATGGTCATGAGAAAGGATCCTGGGTTCAGATTGACCCAAGAATTGAATCTTTGTGCTTCTGGTTCATCTCTGGCTCTCTGTTTATCCATCTGCTTGCTAACTGAAACAAATAATAATATGACCTCATGGCATTATTGTGAGAATTAAATGTGATGTTACATGTGAGCTTGTTTACCTCAGTGCTTAAAACCTAATAGCCACTTAGTAAATGTCAAAGTGCAGTAAGTATAAAGGAATTTGGATAAAGAGTAAAGAAAAGTCAGAAAATAACAGACTGTTAGTATGTAAGCTAAAGCAAACTTTTCAACCCTTAAGTATGGTTTGAGCCAGCTGATAAGATTTGGATTTTGGGCATTCCTTTGCCCTTCTTCTCGCCCTTGGATTTTTTTGTAGCTAAAAGCCCTTTGGAGGCCAAGAAGGTTACGTAGATCATGTCAAGTCTCTGAGATTCCAAATCCTCAGCAATACCAGCCCTGTGAATTCAATCCAGTGTTAATGTACTGCATGAGTACCTGAAATCCCAAAATGTTAATCCAAACCAAACTCTCCCTCCAAACCAAAGATGGAAAATAACTTCTAAGCAGAGAAATCAGAGTTACTTACTTGTTTGCTTAGGATAATCCCAGTCTATGCTTACTGCCCTGATGTTTTCATTAATGTTTTCCTTGTTCATTCTCAAAAATTTCATAGTTTGGATGATAAATTATATGCTCCTCTAAATTCACCTAAAATCCTCAATCTAGACATTTTATTGATGTCTGTCATTTTTCTTCAGATTCATTTCCATATTCATAATTCATAGGATATGTGCTCTTTTGGTGAGAAATGCACAAAATAAACTACTTCTTTAGTCATTGCAATCATTCTTCTGTTAGCATGTTCCAGCAGATCAGTCTTTGAAGGCTGAAGGGCAAGCATTTATTTTTACCAGGAACATTGGTAATTATTTTTTTTTCCTCTATAGTGCTTACATCTTAAATAGATTGCTTGTCCTAATCAACTGAATTTTATCTAACTTATGTGCCCCAAAATATGTTGGTAGTTCAGTCAATGTGGTTGACTCACTGATACAGCCATATGCTGCTCTTACAAATTTGTGTTTTTATCAATAGTAAACCAACTACTGAATCGTGAGTACTTTGAGTAAAGAGTTGAGACGTTATTTTTTATATCAGCATTTTTCTCAGTGGGAGTTATTTGTCCTATTTTCTTGGAATATTGACTGCATGCTTGTGATCTCAATGATCACATTCCTAATCCATTTTCAAGGCCTAGAAAAAAATTCCTGTAGGTTAGTTTGCCCCATAGACTTTTTATCTCCAGGCATTATGACTTCTATTCTTTCTGCAATCCAAACCCCATGCGGTATCCTAGTAAATGATTTGATAAATCACATTTGTCCAGCTTTGTTGATTTCATTGAAAAATTATTAATTTTAGTCATCTTTCAGCTATTGTTTGGATGTCAAGTTTTCCTTTTATGCCCAACTTTTATCATGGGATGTGCTGAGAATGCACAGTGCTAACACAAACCCTTGTACCACCACCTGTGTTATTGCAGAGTTATTGAATATGACTGTGATGACTGATGCTGCATCAGAGCACTAGCCCAAGATAGTGAAAATCTATTTGAGTGGAAATATCCTACTGCCTCTGAAGCAAAGTGGCTGAGTTTCCACACAGTACAGCCGTAACCTGTAACCAAAGAACGTGCTATACAGAATCCTGGTGTGCAAAGGACTCTAGGTCTTGCCTCAGTCTCTTTCGTCTTCTCTTTATGTCTGTGGGGCAGCAGGACCATCAGCAGCCCAGTCTTTGAAGAGGAAAGATGGCTATTGCCATTCTTTAGCCCTGCATGTTGTGTCTGACTCACCTATTTTGTCTCTAGCCTTTGCATAAAAGGCAGACAAAGGTGCTGTGTCTCTGTATGGCTCTTTTTAGTATATTTCCTTGGTTCAGATCATTATTGAGATCAGAATTAAGTTGGAGTTCACTTTGTAAAGGACAGATGCAAGGAAGGAAGCAGGGCAATCTTGCCTCCCAGGCACATCCCTTTGACTAATTAGCCCACATCGTCCTCAGTCAACTTGTGTCATTGACAAAGAGCAGCACAGAAGATCTGTCTCACAAATGCTCTTCTGAATAGGAGTCAATGGGTGGCCCATCATCTCTGTTGCCATTGAGAAACTGCTTGGAGAATTGATGATTATATTCTAGTCAGCAAAATGCAGTCTGTATCATGGTGGCAAACACTTTATTCTCTTCAGCATATCTTTTAGATGAACTTGGGTTAAGAAATTAATCATATGGACAGTGACCACCAATGGACATTGAAAAATAGCCTTTCAGGCTCTATAAAATTCCCTCTTGATTGAGAAGAAAATGGATGAGAGTTATGTATTTAGAATTTATCAAAGAATATATAATTTGAAAGGCTAGATAAGAGAATAAGTCATGTGATTAACAATGAAATGTATACAAAATAAAAGAAGCCATTCTACCCCTACATTTATCCATGAGTAGCATGTAACAGATAACTTGGAAAAAAATAATGAGCCATTAGATTTTTTTTTTTTTCACTGAAACTTTGAAAAATATCTGCAGGGTTATTTGTTGTTTCTGCCCACTCCCCTCTCAGTCCTATTTGCTATGGTCAGAACAGAGAAAACTGAACTTAAAGCAGATTTCTTAATAGGATGGCATTTGGACAGCTACTTTACTTAGTGATCTGTGCAGTTTAGTAGCAAAGCTGAAATAAGCCCTCTCCTTTAGGGTAAAACAAGATGGCATTCTGCTGAATGTTAGAATTTTATCACTTTGGAATGGAAAAAAAAAAAAAAAGCTGCTTGAGAGACCTAAGAGTATAAAAGCATTTGAGATCTCAGAAGGAGTTTAAATCAATGCACTGCCACAGTTACAGAGCAGATGAAAGAGCCTGCTGTCTCAATTGCCAGGAAATACTTAGAAACTCTCACTTTGATTTCTTCACGTAGTCCGTTACATTACTGCTAAATGCAATATATAAGGACATCAGGACTTTGATGTTGTACAGCTCCAACAAATGGAAACTAATATGATAGAACAACTAAGATTTGTGGGTTTATGTGGATATACAAATATATCTCCATCTAATTCCCTATGTACCATCTATCTCCAGGTGCTGTCTTTGCACCTGTATCTTTATAAAATTATCATTTTGGTTTTATTTATGAATTCTAGTAAGCATTCCCATGTTTATATAATATCCAAAGCTTATGGGGGATATTGTTATTCTGAATTATTATTTTAACTATATATTGTATACCAATATTTTTTTCAAAGCCGTGAAATCAGTAATTCCTCACTTAATTGATTTCCAGGCAGTACTGACAAACAGACATACAAAGCTATACTGATATTTTTAATTACTGGGTGTGGACAGATGGAATTGGAAAGTACATTCCTATCCAAGGATAGCAGAGATTTGTTTTTCAATTCTAGTAGTAAATCTTGAAGTAAATCATCAAATGATAAGATACTAATTTTAAAAAAATCTTAAAAGATTTTTTTGTCATTATTAAATAATATATTTGACATCATTTTGCAATGATAACCTTCTGATGAATATTATAAATATGTGCTTATTTAATTATGTAAGCTTTAACCAGTTTAAGATTTGAAAATTATGGAAATAAGGTAAAAGCAGAGGTCAGGAGACCTAACTGGTATTATTGGCTCTACCACTAACTAACTTTTTGAATTTGGTCAAGGCAGTTGATATTTCATTTTGATTTCCTCATTTAAACCAAAACCAAACTATTTGCCATCAAGTAGATTCCTGTTCATGGAGGCCTGATGTGTTTGAGAGTATTACTGTGCTCAGTGGGGTTTTCAATGGTTATGGTCTTTTGTAAGTAGATTGCCAGGCTTTAGTTTTGAGTATAAAATTATCTGATCTCATTTGTCAGCATGTTTGAAAACTGTAAATCATTGCATAAGTATTTCTGACTTTTAGACAGTATGCTTTGAAAACTATGAAGCACTCTGTAAAACATTGCTGTTGTTTTACATAGTTTAAAGTTTAATCCTTTTATTAAAAGGAGATTTTGCAATTTTTTTTTTTTCCTAGAAAATCTTTAGTAATTAGAAGGATAACTTCCCTTATTCAGTGTTTCCAATATGGAACATTTTCATAGCAAGATGCTTGAACCACTGCCAGTTACGTAAGACTTTTATTAGTGTAATTTGGAATGAGATAATCACTGAAGAAAAACTTTGCTTTTTGCCTAATTATAGTTATTCCTCAATATTCCTTTTATTAACAAATGTTCAGAAAGTTTGAGACTCCTTTGAACTTAAATTGTAGATACATATTTGAGTTGTATGTAGTCTTCAACATGGATTGCACCTAAACATGAAGAAAGCAAAAATCCTTACAACTGAACCAATAAGCAACATCAAGATAAATGCAGAAAAATTGAAGTTGTCAAGTATTTCATTTTACTTAGATCCATAATCAACACCCATGGGAGAAGCAGTCAAGAAACTAGACAACATATTGCAGTGGGCAAATCTGCTACAAAAGACCTCTTTAAAGTGTTAAAGTGAAGATTTTGCTTTAAAACTTAAGGCTTGCCCAACCCAAGCTATGATATTTTCAAACACCCTATATGCATTTGAAGGCTGAAGAATGAGTAAGAAATATTTAAGAAGAATTGATGCCTTTGAATTGTGGTGTTGGCAAAGAATACTGAAAATATCATGGACTGCCACCAGCCACTCCTCAGAAAGAAGATTGGGCAATCTACTTCCATAGTGATACTGCCTGGGAAACCCAAGGAGGGGTCGCTATGAGTCAAATCCGACTCCACGGCAATGAATGAGCCATCTGTCCTGGAAGAAGTGCAGCCAGAATGCTCCTTGGAATCAAGAATGGCCAGACTTTGTCTCATCTACTTTGGTTATGTTTTCAGAAGGGACTATTCCCTGGAAGAGGATATCATGGTTGGTAAATTAGAGGGTCAGAGAAAAAAGGGAGGAACCTTGCCAAGATGGATTGACACAGTGGCTGTAATGAGGGGCTGGTGGCATGGTGCCTAAGGCATTTGACTGCTAACCAGATGGCTGGCAGTTCAAACCCACCAGCTACTCCTGGGAAGGAAGACTGGGCAATCTACTTCCATGGAGATATTGCCTCAGAAATCCAAGAAGGGGTCACTCTGAGTCAGGACTTACTCGATGGCAGTGAGTTTGGTTTTTGGTTTTATGAGGGGGTCAGGACCAGGCAATGTTTCGTTCTGTTGTGCACGGGTCACTCTGAGTGGGAGCTGACTCGACAGCACCTAACAAGGACAACAACATAGCTTGGAGGTGTGCATTTTAACACTTGGAGCTTAGTTTATTCACCTAGGTAGTAAGAAATGAAAAGGGAAAATTATGATCATGGATTCATCAGAGTTGTATCAAGTAGATAAAGATGCTCCATTAAAAATCTTGTCACATTTTAAAATATCATTTGAATACTGTGCTCCTCTATACCCATAATCAAATGCTCTAGACTCGGTGTCCTGTGTCTGTAGAACTCTCATGGTTGAATTAGTACTATTTTTAATGACAGCTTGAATTTTATTTGATAGCTTCATAGTTCACAGCTTCATAGTTCACCATATTTGACATTTTATGGGAAGTTGTTTTTGTTTATAGGGAAATTTTTCCATTTGGACCACTTTTGGTTCTAGATTATCTGATAACCTAGATTATTTGATAATTCCTGATGAGGTTTATACCATTCTGTCCATCTGAGCTTTATAATTTCTGCAGCACTTTCACTTACATGATGTAATTTAATCCTCACAATAGCAAAGTACATATTATCATCCACTTTTTTACACACGGAGAAGAGGACTTAAGAGGCTGTCTAACCCCAGTTTCCACAGCTGCTGAATGCTCAGGCACAAGTCTTCTGTTGACAGCACCAAAACTATTTTTGAGATGATTACTTAATGCAAATGAAAATAGGGTATATCACGTTCTTTTACTTCTTTAACCAAACAAACAAAATTAGATTGTTTTTTTCAACCTGACTAATTGATGCCCTAATGATTTATTCAAATTCTGAAATGTATTTTTGGTGCCAAACAAGGTTACTAAATACAGTTACTATTTTAAGTATCAAATATATTATCTTTTAGTTTCTTATTGCTAAATATTGAATCTCCATATTTAAATGAGGAAAGTTGCTCCTTGTTACACAGCTGAGCTGTGGTTTGAATCCGATTCTGCCTGACTCTTACATGAATGTTCCTAATCTCTAGACTGTATTATTTGGTATGCCATAAAGGTTACTAGATGTGACTTTAAGTGCAGTATTTCAAGTCCCTAAATTTTCCATTGTTATGGTCAGAATATTACTCTCTCTCCTGCCTGACGGTGTATTCTGAGTCTTGGAAGCAATAATATGCATAAAGGAGATTTTAAAAATGTAAATCGCCAGAAATAGGCAACTTACTATTAATGTGGTTAATCTCTTTTAATGAGAAAGGAATAACACCCTACAACCCTCTGTCACCTCCCAACATTAGTATAGTAGCATTGTATAGCCAGGCTTCAATTTAATGCATGTAATGGGAAAATTCAGGGCACTATGTCAGACCTCTCAGGGAGACTGTTCGGTAGCAATGGGAGCTTTATAACACACTTCAAATCGTGCTGCACAAGGGACCACCACCTATTCTACTCCGGCATAAAGCTAGTCCTGCTGAGAATCTAGGGTCCCCTATTTAAAACAATTCACTACAAAGATAGTCACACTTATAGAAATAATTAATGGTGGCAATGATCCTTATAATGGCACCTGAAGCCCTGCTGCGAGGGAAGATAAACCAGCCTTCACCATAAAGAACTTACAAATTATACTAAGCAAACATGTTAACAGCTATTAAGAGTCATAATCAGAGCTGTTAAACAAACAATTAAGAGATGTCATATAAAATACACCCGTTTAGGAATAGCAGCTACATGTTTGGAGTTTTAAAAGGAACCATTTACCTTTGAGATGGAGATAAAGTCCTCAGTGGAGTGTAAAGATGATGCAACAACAAGGCATCTTTCTGTATAATTCTGTTTTATAAGCATCAAGTCCCAAGGAAAAATCTCCAGCTCCCAATAGTGTGCTTACATCCTAAGATTTATTTTTCATCTTATTACAATTTAATCAGAAAATTAATCTTGTCTTTTAAAATGTGACTTCCTATTGTAAGTAGTGTCTTTTTTAAGGGCCATGAAAATGTTGATATAAACTGATAGTGAAAATCAGGAAGAAAGTATTTGTTTAGAAGAAATTTACTTTGCAGATGTTTCAGGGTAAAGTGAGACTCATCCCTAATGGTGTGTGCTGAAAAACTTGCTCTTCTAAGTGGGTCCAGTAGCATCAGCATCACCTAGGAGCTTGTCAGAGATGCAGACTCTTGGGCCCCATTCCAAACCTTCAGAATCTGCATATTAATAAGATCGCCAGATGATTTGTATTTATGTTAAAATTTGAGAATCAAATATCAATGTGCAAAGTTCCTACCATCAGACAGTCTATCAGTATTACTGATAGAGTGAATCTTATTGGAAAGTAGAAATTAAATTACTCACTTCAGGGAAGTGTATATATAGTGTGGTGTTTGCCAAATCATTAAGCATATCTGAAGTCTCCACTTCTAGAACCTTTGTAGCTTCCAACATAGCACACTATTCCAGTCACTACTAAGTTGGCATCTCATAGTCTCTCTGCCCTTTTCAGAGAAAGGACTTCTTTAGGTTTTGTGTTCTGTTCATGTATAAAAATCAGTGGCCATCAAGTCGACTCTGACTCATGGCCATCCTCTGTATGACAGTAAGGTAGAGCTCTGTAGGGTTTTCAATGTCTTAATTTTTTGGAAATAGATCACCAGACTTTTATTCTAAGGCACCTCTAAGTAAACTGAAAACTCCAAGCTGTTGGCTAGCAGCTGAACATGTTAAACATTTGCACCATCCAGGGACTCCCCTTTTATGTACAGCTCCTAATTATGTGGAACACTAAACCTATAGGATAAAGAAAGTTAATAAACAATGGGAGATAAGGAGTACTAGCCTTAAGCCCAACCATGTTCTTCCATACTTTAAAAAAAAACACCAAGACCACATTTTGATCACTCCTGCATGCCCTGGTTGAGTGTCATATGCAAATTTGGCCTGCTGTGTGTTAAAAGAATTAGTGGCTTTTCTGTCTTCTTACTAGAAAAAGCTGGGACAACTGGAGTTAATCTTTCTTATTACACCTTTGTTGTTGTTGTTGTTATGTGCCATCGAGTCAGCCCTGACTCATAGCGACCCCTTCCTGGGTTGCTGAGGCAGTATCACTACGGAAGTAGATTGCCCATCCTTCCTTCCGAGGAGTGGCTGGTGGGTTTGAACAACCAGCCTTCTGGTTAGCAGTCAAGTGCCTTAGGCTACCAGAGCCCCTTATTATACCTTTAGGATGTGGCAAATGCACACAGTTTGGCTCTTTCTTTTACACAATTTATTAGCTTTCTTGAAGTTCCCTTACTCCCCAGGACTTCCAGTGGCAGAGTCCTTGATGCAGGCCACCTTTATTGTGGTCACACTACCCTTCCAAATGGTTCTCTTGGGCAGAGTAGTTTCACATATTCTCCAGTGTCCATTCCCTCTGGGCCAATATACTATCAACAGGAAATACTCACCTGTGCCTTATATTCATAGAAGTACAAAAACTCAAACCAAACACAATTGCTATTAAGTCCAATTCATATGAACTCTAGAGGATGTAGTAGAGCTGCCATATGGTTTCAAAAACTGCATATTTATGGAAGCAAGCTGCCATATCTTCCTCCCACAGAGTGGCTGGTAGGATCAAACCATCAATCCTCCAGTTAGTAGTTGAGTGCTTAAAAATTATGCCACTGGGGAACTGCCAGAAATTCAAAGTGAATTCAGAAGAGGATATAGATTGAGAGATATCATTGCCAATGTCAGATGGATCTTGACTGAAAGTAAGGAATACTAGAAAGATGTTTACCTGTGTTTTATTGACATGTGAAGGCATTTGACTGTATGGATCATAACAAATTATTGATAATATTATGAAGAATGGGAATTCAAGAACACTTAATTGTGCTCATGAGGAACCTATACTAGACCAAGAGACAGTCATTTGAGTAGAATAAGGAGATATACATGGTTTAAAATCAGGAAAAGTGTGCATTAGTGTTGTGTCCTTCCACCATATTTTCCTGTATGCTAAGGAAATAATCCAAGAAAGAAGAATGCAGGCTCAAGATTGGAGGAAGACTCATTAACAACCTGCTATATGAAGATGAGGTTGGGCAATCCTACTTCCGTAGTGATACTGCCTCGGAAACCCAAGGAGGGATCGCTATGAGTCGGGGCCGACTCGACGGCATATAACAACAACAACAACATATGAAGATGACACAGCCTTACTGGCTGAAAGTGAAGAGGATTTGAAGCACTTATTGATGAAGGTCAAAGACAACAGCCTTCAGTATAATTGCAACTCAAATATAAAGAAAACAAATATCCTCACAACTGGACAAATAAATGGAGAAAAGATTGGAGTTGTCAAGGATTTATATATATATATAGATAGATAGATAGATAGATAGATATAACCTCTACAATAAACATCCACAGAAGCATCAGTCAAGGAATCAAATGATACTGCATTGGGAAACTGCTGCAAAAGATCTCTTTGAAGTGATAAAAAGCAAAAATATCAGTCTGAGGACTAAGTTTTGCCTGACACAAGCCATGATATTTTTAATCACCTCATATGGAGCTCTGGTAGCATAGTGGCTAAAGCACTTGACTGCTAACCAGAAGGCTGGCGGTTCAAACCCACCAGCCACTCCTCGGAAGGAAGGTTGGGCAATCCTACTTCCGTAGTGATACTGCCTCGGAAACCCAAGGAGGGGTCGCTATGAGTCGGGGCCGACTCGACGGCACATAACAACAACAACATATGCACATGAAAGCTGGACAAAGAATATAGAAGACTGAAGAAGAATTGATGCCTTTGAATGATGGTGTTGATGAAGAATATTGAATATATCATGGACTCCCAGATGGTTAGCAAAAAAGAGGAAGACGCTCACCAAGAAGAATTGCCACAATGGCAACAAAAATGGGCTTAAGCATAGTAATGATTTTGAAGATGACACAAGACCAGGCAATGTCTCATTCTGTTTTCTCATTCTGTTGACTCATTACTATGAGTCAGAACTTAACTAGACTGCACCTAACAACAACAACAACATTTATATCTTACAAAGTATATAGATTCCTTTTAGCATCAGGTTTTCACAAGTCATGTACTATCTGTCTCATAAAGTGCATGACATGATGTGATTCTAGGAATCTGATTTCTTATATTAATGTGATTAACTGTTTTAAGACTATAGTAAAAGTGTACCCATAAGCATATACTATAAAAAATAGAATTTCAGAGTGAACAAAGAGGATTAAGTAAAGCATGAGTTGACTTTTACAGTTAAAAAAAAAAAAAAAAAATCCTGGGGAGGAAATTTATAATGATGTTCTTTATAATTGTTCTGAAAAAACCCATCAACTCTAAGGAAGTTATAACAGGCCTAATTAATGCTCAAATTGTTCCTCCTGAGAAACAGAGTTTTTATGTAATGTAAATGGGCTTCATAGGAAATGTTCTTGTTCTTGTTCTATGCTTTCCTACAGATTATTAACATGTAGCCCTTCAAAATAGGAAATGAAGTTTTGTGTTCTTCTGCTTTTGATTTTGGCTTCTTGCTTTTGTTTTAAACTTATACTACACAAATAAGAAGGCAAATAAAACATGAGGAAATTCATAACTTTTTGAATTAGCAGTATTTTAAAAACAATAGTTGTGTGTGGTTTGAACATAATCAATTGTAAACATATGTTTAATTCATGGAATATTTGAAGGAAATATAATTTTAGTTACATTAAAACAGTTTTTACTTTTTCAGTAGCTGTCTTGTCACATCCGTCTGCATGGTCATGAATTCTGGCTCTGCCACTCTCTAACCATGTGACATGGAGCATTTAATTTCTCTAAAACTCAGTTTTCTCATCTGTAGAAAAGTAAGACTTACATCTTGGGTTATTCTGAGAAGTGAATGAGATAATATATTTTTTAAGTGGTTAGCAGAGTCCTTGGGCCTTCATAAGAGTTTAAATCATAGTAAATATTCGATTGCTTTGTTTTTCACACTATCATTCATAGGTGTTCAGTTGTGACAGAAATTTAATGTAGAGTAATCATTCTGTTATATTCTGAAATGTAAAATGCCCACATCTCTCTAAATTATAGCTACTTCCATCCTTTAAAAAATAAAATTTAGTACACTAATATTCTGTGCAACATTTTTCACAATACCGAAAGGTGGAGACCATCCAAATGTCCATTAACAGATGAATGGATACACAAAAGTTATTATATACATACAATGGAGTATTATTCAGCCATAAAGGGACATGGAGTTCTGATATATGCTATGATATGGATCAACCTTGAAAATGTTATGCTAAATGAAATAATCCAGACTCATATTGTATGATCCCCATTAGATGAAAAATCTAGAATGGACAAATGCATGCAGACAGAAAGTAGGTAAGTGGTTATCATGGTCTGCAGTGTATCATGGTCAGGAGTTTTTGCTTAATGGTGCAGACAGAGTTTCTGTTTGGGGTAATTAAGAGTTTTTCAGTAGCATGATGGTTTCATAATATTGTGTAGTTGTATAATGCTACTGAATCGTACACTTAAAATGCTTAAACTAATTTTATGTTAAATATATTTTACCAAAATAAAAAAATTTAAATAAAAACCCTCATATGTATACTCCTAGCTGTCCTATTCCTCTGACCAGAACCACACTTCTTACAAGGGCAGTTGAACTATCTCTGTATCTTCAGTTCTAGTTCTTCCATCTCCCATTGCACGCTTGAGCTTCTTATATACATATACATCATGAAATCTATTACTGTAGAATCTACTACCACTTCTTTCTGAAAAATCATAGATATATATTTCTTCTCCCCTGTCTCTCTCTTTCCTATCATCTTCCCATTCTCCATTCAGCAACTTTTTACATGTGTTTTCAGTAAATTCTCTCCACCAACATTTACCCAGAAACAACAAAGTACCAGGTAATCTATCAGACAAGCAGAATGCAGCACAATTTACGTACTCTGAAGGTTTTAAGAAATCTAGAAATAACATCTGATTCATCCTCTGATTTTTAGATCTTTGTTTCATTTTCATTCACCCGTGACTTTGTTTTTTTTCTTTATTGGCTGCCATTTAATATATGCTAGGTATTCAACATCTGGAGAAATGTGATAGAAATTAATTTTGCTTTGCTACATTTTGTCTGTTTGGTTTATTGCTTCTTTGAATAAATTTAGAAAGTAGATGAGGAGGGACACTGAAGTCCATATTGTAATTTTGAATTTGGAGTGATGTTGGGCCATCTGGGTGAACATGTCCTACTGGGAGTTACGCATGTGGCTCTGCAGTCTGCATCTGGCATCAAAATTGGAGAGGGGTATTTGAAAGCAATCACCATAGAAGTGCATATCTAAATCCGTATTCTTTAAGTTCTAACTCAAATCTGAACTATAATTATAGAATCCCAAGTATACTTTTATTGGAAGAATCCTAAATTTTCTGATTTAATTTCTCTACACTCTAGAAATTGTTCTGTATTTTCTGACATATGTTCATTCAAACTTAAAACTATCTTTTGCAGTGTCTTTAAATTATCTATTCATTTAACTATTTATTGAGGACATAATCCATAACAAACATTGTGCTGGTCATTGGAAATAATATATGGTCGAGATAGATATGGATTCTACCATCCTGAAGCTTCAATCCAATTGGGGAGAGCACTGTCAGTCAAATAATCATAAAATAACTATAATTAAAATAAGTTATGAGTAAAAGAAAGCTCTGGCTTAGTGTGGGTTCATGGAGTCCTCCCTGAAGGAGTGGTATGGACTGTGACACTGAGAATGGGTAATATTACCCAGATATAGAGGGGAAGGACTTTCTAGGTAGTAAAAAGGAGCTGTGAAAACCCTAAAGCAAAGGAGGAAAAGTGTCAAACTTGGGGAAGAGAGAGAAAACCTACGTGTTGAAGCACAGTGAACAAAAAGGAAAAAATAGCAGATGAGGCTGTAGTGAGAGCAGGGGTGAATGATGGTTGAGTCAACTGAATGAATGTTACTCCAACCACAACTTGACTTCCTCCAGGGCCAAAACTATGTTCAGGTAGCACATCCCACAGTTAGAAAAATGAACACATTAAGCTGCCTTTTCTTTTGTTATATCCCACGTCACTCCTTGACAATGCAACCTTCTGGATCTAATTTTTAAAAGCTATATTGAGCTATTATTGATAGGCAGTCAACTGAACATATTTAAAGTGTGCAACTTGATGAGTTTTAACATATGTATATACCCATGAGACCATCTCCACATTCAATTAATGAAAATACCCATTGCTCCAAAAAGTTTCCTCATACCCCAGCCCTCACTGCCCTCATCTTCAGGCAGTGATTGATCTATCATGCCTGGAACAAGGTCTGGCATCTAAAATAATATTTATTGAGCAAATGTGAACAGAATCCAGTTGAAGAATTAGTTCTTGGTCTTAATATTTGCATGGTTGCTCCTTCTTTTCTAGGTATGCAGTGCAATTCAGAATCAGGATTTCACTGTAATCAATGACTACTGCACTGGTCTCAAAGCCCTGCTTTATCTGAAAAGCATTGAAGAACTACAAAACTGGGATGGACAGAGTCCAGCCACAGTGCGTCACCAGAAAGGCAAACCAGTTCCACGTATTGCTGAACTTACTGGAAAGGTATGTACTCCCCTCTCCCTGAGAACTGTACCTCAGTCCGTCATTACTCCAGGTGTTGTTTGCCCTCTTACAGTGCTCACTAACAGAGGGAAACACTGCTGTTGGATGTGATTTCTACAGTAGAATCATTCTGAAGGAGCCTTGATTACAGCTATAAGATGGGTCTGTGAGTTACCTTTTTATACAACCAATATAACATAAAGTCATGAAAAAAAGAAAAGAAAAGAAAAAGATTGAAGTTTGTAGTACAAAGTGCCTCCAAATGCTTGCTTACGCTGCTGATGACTGGCATTCTTTTCAGTGGGAGTCTGGAGATTTCTTTATTCTCTAACAAGCTCTGGAAATTATAACATTACCTTTCTATTTTCAAGACAATCAAATCACTAGAGTCCTGAATAATATGATGATGTTTTTAAAATTAAATTCTCATCAGTATCTTTTGTAACTGCTTCTGCTATGTGGTTAAACCTGGGCTCAAAAGGTTATGTCCTAACTTTCTCACTAACTGCTATTTTCAGAGAAATATACACTACATTTACATTTTGTATAATACAGTGATTTGAGCAACTCTTTTCTAAAACAACATTCAGCATTTTGCTTTTGTGTTTCCTTTGTATTATTCCAAATAGACAACCATTGTCAGAAGACATTTCTGAGTTTTGAATGAGAGAAGGAAAAAATTACAATTCTTAGTCTTTTCGCCTTGTCACCACATCAATAATTAACTTTAAAAAAAGAGAGAGGCAGTATAAAAAGATTCTTTAAGGAAGCATTTAATAATTCAAATGAATCTTAATTTGAAACAGGTCACATGAAAAAGAATTGAAAACAAAAACCCTGGGTATTCTTCCTTGGATGGCTGGGTTAGGGACACAGAAAGAATAAAGGAAATGTCACATATTTGACTTTCATTTGACTAGTTTTAGTGGAAAATATCACTGTCCCTTTACTAGCAGTCAAAGACAGGTCCAGTAATGAAAAACAAAGGGGGAAAGAAATAAAATCTTTTAGTGTGGGTTCCAGGAAAATATGATGAATGACTCCATGAGTGGCAATCAAACAGAAAGGCTAGGTGACATTAATATTTATAATATTGTAATTAGCAAGACTATGCCTAAGCAGCATTATTAGTCTAACTAATCATATTATCATAAACTGAGTCTGCAGTATTTAGACAGTGAGTATTCTTGCATTTATCAATGACTATCAACAGGGCTATCGATATTTGAAGATTTTTCATAGCTAAAAAATTCACAAGTGACTTTACATTCTTTCCATGTAAATATCTCAAGGACATTGTTTCTGACATGATAGTTTATGACCGTCTATAAAGGCATTGTCTCAAATTTGAGTGGTTGTCATGTGAGCTGCAATGTAAGTAGCTGCATTGCACTGTGCCATTTTGCCTTTAAAGGATTTCACACTCATTTCTCAGAACTTACATATTCAAATAAAAGATGGATAATGATGAGGACACTTGTGTCAATGACATAAATGGAAATTGATTTTCAGAGAGTTTGAATCTGGATTCAGACTTTCTTTACTTGGGTTGGTGTGGTAAGCTCACCCTTCATCGTAATCATAAGTGTAATGGTAATAATCATTATAAAAAAAAAAACATTCTGCCGCCTATGTGATTATATTAGTGATTCATTTCTCAACACTAAGTTCAGGAAGAAGCAGATGGTCTGGTAATAGATTTGTGCTCTTGGATTCTCTAGTGCTGGCTGACATGACTAAAACAATAGGTGAATATCCCCTTCAGGTTAATATTCCTAATACTGAATCAAAGCACTCTGGATCCGAGGTACAGGTGGTTGCCTAATTGTTCCTTCTTTGTGTCACTCTTACATGTGTGTGTGAGTGTCAGTGTGTATTCTTTGAAAAGAATTTGCACTATGTTCTCATTAGATAAAGAATAGGACACTTCTCTTTACAGTGTTTTCATGCTATATGGAAAACAAGAGAAGATGCATTCCCTTTTTACAAAGACTCTTTAGACCTGCCTGGCTTCTTTACACAGGACAGATTTGTTTGGAAAGGAGAGTTACTCAATCTTTTGCCCATAGATCAGGCTAGAGTAAATTAGATATTTAGAAGAAACCAACTGTAATGCAGTATTATAAGATGGAGAGAAAATCAGACTTTGGATACGGAAAACAAGAATTTGGCTAAGTTATTCACTTCATATTTTAAGTAATAGTATATTTAATATATTCTCCCCATCCTTTGTAAAATAAAAAAGGAGCTGGTGGTATTATAGTTAAGTGCTTTGTTGCTAATCAAAAGGTCAGCAGTTCAAACCCACCAGCCACTCCACAGGAGGAAAGACCTGGTAATAGGCTTACATAAAGATTAAAGCCTACAAAACTCTGGGGGACAGTTCTACTCTCTCCTCCAGGGTTGCTATGAATTGGAATTGACTTGATGGCACACAACAACCCTATGCTTACATCACTTATAAATTGATTAAACTTCCCAAACATTTTTTCAGATGGCTTCAGAAAAAAAAAAAGAAAATATCTGTAGTTTGTTCTGATCTGATGGTGCAAGTAGGTTAAATCTATGCCTGCATGAGTGAAAGCAAATCCCATGGGAAGAGCAAACACAACTTTATCATCCCTCAGAACTGTTGACCTCGAATTATTGGTGATTAAGAATTCACATGTGACATAGCTTGTGAAAAATGTAGATTCCCTAGGCCCCATCCCCAGAGATCCTGATTCAGTGGGTCAGAAGGGGGCCCAGGAATCTGCATTTTCACCCTATGATTCTGATGCAGTGATCCAGAGACCACATTGCCAAAAGGAATGAAGAAGGGAATTGCAGTAGAAAAGTCAGACAATGAGAAGTTAGTGGTGAGCAACTACTCACCACTAACTTGAGAATGCAAGTTGAGAATGCAAGTTGAGAATGCAAGCTTATCTTGATGTAAGTGTCTAGCAATGCATGACTTCAAGCTGGAAGAGAATTGAAAAACTCAGAGATGCAAGGGAGGAAACCCAGAGAAGCATCACACTGGGTTCTCAATGGCCAGAGTTTGAAAATACCCAAAAGGAACCAGGGTCAGGGAATTGGTACACCAGTTGGATCAAAGCCACATAAGCAAGAACTATGAGAACAGAGATTTTGCTATCAATGACATTATATCCAAAGTCTGTGCAGATAGTCAACAGTGAGGAAACCTGTGAGGATGAGGAAGCAAAAGGGTATTCACAGTATCATCACAACGAAGAAATAGTCTCAATAGCAAAACAATGTGTTATGTTAAAACTCGGTTACCTAAATCCCCCCTTCTTCCTGATGAGTACCTAGTATATAAATGTGAAGTAAAATGCAGATGTATGGGGGACAGTATAAAAGTTACTAGCAAGCTTAGAGTAAGACTGACAGACACACATGATGCTTCATTGCTTACTAGCCAGGCTAACTTGGACAAGGTACTTTATCTCTCTAAACCTGTTTTCAAAAACCGTAAAATAAAGATAATCGTATACAGGTCAAGAATCCCTCATCAACAATTCTGAACTCCAAAAAGCACTGATACCAAATGGTTTCATGTAACTCATTTGGCAACAAACCTGGCCTGAACTGATATAAGGCTATTTATAATCTTTACTTAGTTCTCTTAGAGTGAACATTTAAATGTTTACTGTAGAGACACAAATATGTTTGATTCTAGTATATTTAATACACCTTGCTAGGGATGCTGTGTATTGTCTATGTACCATAGTACTTTTCCAAAATCCTAAAAAAAAATGCTGAAATCTGATATACATCTGGCCCCAAGGATTTTAGATAATGAATTGTGAAGTATAATTAGAATATAACAACAAAAATACCTTTATTTGGAAGTTCTGCTTTAGAATTGAAAGCAAAGTATATATTTTAGCAGTATTAGAAAATAAAATATATTTGGCAGTTTTACATTGTAGAAAATAATTGTTATTAGGTTATTTGCTTGAGAAGCATGAAACAAATTGTAAACTACAGTGTTAAAAATGAAAAAAACTCACTGCCATCGAGTTGGTCCCGACTCTTAGCAATCTCTCCTTGGGTTGCCAAGGTGGTATCTTTACAGAAGTAGATTGTCTTCGTTCTGAGGAGTGGCTAGTGGGTTTGAACCTCCAGCCTTCTGGTTAGCAGTCAGAATACCTTAGGCACTATGCCACCAGAGCAAGGAAGGAAATGTCTTCACTCTTCTGTGTTTAGGATTGAAATCAGGACTCCTAAGCAAGAGATCTTGAAAGGGAAACAGTACGAGCCAAAAATTATTTACTGCTTTGAGTCTGTGTGCATTTTCAGATACTGTCCCTTATGCCTGGAATGTCCTTCCAGTTTATTTAAGGGAAATTCTCAAGCATCACCTTTTGTTTGAGCTATTCACTGACTTCTAAATCAAAATTAATTTCTGCTTCCCTTCCTCAACCTCAATTGCAGCAAGTATCACCAGCATTTGAATTATTACATGTCTTTTCCTATACTAGACAGTTAGTTCATGTATTCCTTTTTTTATTGTATGTCCTTATTCACTCATTGATGTATATATAGTAAGGGCTTAATAAATGTTGATTGAATACATGAAAAAATGAATGATTAAATGAATGTTCTAAGAGCATAGTTAAGTGGTAGCTTTTAGAATTAGTAGTCATTACTAATCGTTAATAATCACTAACCTTGACACAGCAACTCCAACAATGGGCTCAGATATAGCAAGGATAGGGAGGCTGCCACAGGACCAGGCAGTGTTTTGTTCTGTTGTACCTAGGGTTGCTATGAGTCAGAGCCGACTCGATGGCACCTAACAATAACATCAACAAACTTATCAAAACATGATTTTTGGTATTACATCAAAAGTGAAAAGACGAGAACAGCTTTTGAATTTAAGGTCCCTTGTTGTGTGTGAGTATAGTTTAAAATGAAGTGGGAAAAAAAAAAAAAAAAAGCAGAAAGAGTGAGGTAGGCAGGTGAACAACTTGTATTCTTTCTTGGCTTGGCAAATGTACCTAGATAATCAGATTCTTGAGGGCCTAGATCATATACTGTGTGCTGGTGCCTAACACAGTTTCTACCATGTAGGAGCAACAGCATGGTAACTGAATTGCTAAATTCACTCATTCATTTTAGATCTATCATAGAGATAATTTCCTTTGTGAAGCCTTCTATGACCCTCTTCCTCTTCCTCCAAAAAAATGGGATCACTTCACTTTCAATTATATTATAGCCCTTTGTTCTTATAACTAGTGTTGCACTTACCACATTATCTTATATTCTTCCTGTCCATCACTGCCGCTCATTATGAGCGTCTTGAAAGCAGAGATCATGTCTTATTTATGCTTGATTTTTCAAGCATCACACACAATGCTACATGTTTATAGAATTAAATTGCACAAATGATCTGTGGTGTCCTAATTTCAGAAGAAAAAAGGAAGCCAATTTATAATTAAAATTCCAGCTAGGCACTTTCAGGAATAGCAGTCATTTTAGAAGAAAACAGTAAACATGCCAAATTACTTTCAGTAGGTATTAAAACATGATGAAATACATATCAGTGATATTAGTAAGTGAACATAATCTGTGCTCATTAAAAATCTTTCATTAGGCTAAAGGCATAAAAACTGTCATGGTGTAGCAACCCCTATAACAAGGAGAGCTTTGTTTTTTTGATAGAAATCAACATCCACATGAACAGATGCAGCACTCTCATGATATTTCAAAGCCAAAAGTAACTCAGTTTCTTAAGACTGTTTTTATATGGTTATATTAGTTTTATATGTAGATGGTCTAACTATATTTGTTACCCAACATAAGAACAGTGTTTCAGAGGAATATATAAAGTCAACACTATTGCCATTACTAGGAGCTCTGGTAGCATAATGCCTAATGCACTTGACTGCTAACCAGAAGGCTGGCCGTTCAAACCACAAGCCACTCCTCGGAAGGAAGGTTGGGCATTCTACTTCCACAGTGATACTGCCTCGGAAACCCAAGGAGGGGTCTCTATGAGTCGGAGCTGACTCAACGGCACACAACAACAGCAACACTATTGCCATTACCAAAACAAGAGAGGGTTTATTTCCTATTTACCACAACTTTAGCAGTTTTATATCTTCCATGTTATTTGACCACAAGTGAGTTAACATGCTTTTTATTTTTCCAAATTAAGGTATAATTTACATAGAGAAAAATACACAGATTTTAAAGCTAAATTATTGTTTGGTTTTAAGAAGACTTCAGGAGATATTTTTGGTTTAAGTTTTAAAGATTATCTCAGGGCAGGGATTTCAGGGGTTCCTCCAGCCTCTATAGATCCAGAAAGTCTGAAGTCCATAGATTGTACCATTTTATACTTCTACCAGCTGTAGTTGAGTGTTTTAGTTCCTTTTCATCCTGGCTGACATTTGGTGTTCTCAGTCTTTTTAATTTTGGCAACTCTCTAATTTGTGTGTACTGGTATTTCAGTGGGATTTTAATATTAATCTTCCTGATAACTAATGATGTTAAACACTTCTTTATATCCTTATTAGCTACATAAGATACATGTATCTTCCTCTGTCAAGTTTTTAAATATATTGCCACTTTTATTAGATTCAATTTTTTTATATAATTATGGGAGTGTTTTTTTTTTTTTTAATATACTCTGGATACAAATCCTTAGATGTAGAAAACCTTTTGACAAAATCCAACATCCATTCATAATAAAAACTCTCAGCAATCTAGGAATAGAAGGAAACTTCTTCAGTCTAATTAAAGACATCTACATAAATGTTACAGCTAGCATTATACTTAATGGTAGAGGAATAAATTATTTCTCCTAAGACCAAGAACTGGCTGAGAATGTCCACTGCCATCACTTCTCTTCAATACTGTGCTAGTGGTACTAACCAATCCAATAAGGACAAAAAAAAAAGATATAACAAGCATCCAGATTGAAAGGAAGAACTGAAATTGTCTTTATTTTAGATAATAAGATTGTACACATAGAAATTGGCAGAAAATTTATAAAAACACTATTAAAATCAATAAGTAAACATGAAAGAGACATGATACAAAGACAACACACAAGGCAGTTGTATTTCTGTATGAGTAATTTGAAGTAATGAAAAATCATAAATTTACATTTACAACTACCATTTCTAATAGCATCTAAATAACATAAAATACTTAGGAACAAGTGAAAATCTGTGCAATCCTTGTACACTGATGCTGCAAAAGAGTGCTGAAAAGCTTGAAGAAGTTTCAATCAATGATGAGGTAGGCTAAGATGTCAATTCTCCCCCTTCTCCCAATCTACAGAAATGGATCTGTAGATTTATCACAGTCCCAACCAAAATCTCAGCACAAGTTTTTTTTCTTTTTTTTTAGAAGTTGATAACTTGATTCTAAAATTTACATTGAAATTCAAAGTACCTAGAAAAGCAAAGCAATCTTGAAAAAAGAAGAACAAAGTTAAAGGATATGTACTACCTGCCTACAAGCCTTTCTATAAATCTTCAGTAATCAACCGTGTTTTGGTGTCAACATAGACAAATAGATCAATGGAACAGAATAGGCAGTCCAGAAATAGACCCACACATACACAATCAATTGATTTTTGACAAAGGTGTCAAAACAATCAAATGAAGAAAGGAAAGACCTTTCAAAAAGAATTGATGCTGGAATTAATGATACTCATATGGAAAAGAAAGAAAAATAAATCTCAATACCCACCTTATACCGGACACTAAAGTAATTTTAAATCAATTATAAATCTAAAAGTAAAAGCTGAAACTATAAAATTGTAGGAGAAAACAAAGGTAAATATCTTCATGGCCTTAAGATAAAGAAAAATTTCTTAGAACACACAAAGCACTTTGAAAGAGAAAAAATAATAAATAGCACTTCATCAAAATTAAAAGCCTTTCATGAAAAGATACAATAAAACAGTGAACTCTCAAGTCATAGACTGGGAGAAAAGATCCATAATAACATATATTTGATAAAGAATTTTGTGAGCACAATAAACATATATAAGGCTTTTAAAATGTAAACTGGAATATTTTGAAATAATTTAATTTTACCAATCAGTGTGTGAAATCTTACAATGAAATATCTATAGCAAGGGAGCTAACTGCATGTAGGTCCATCTATCTATAATACCTTTTTTTTTCCCCCTTGCTCTTGTCTCTAATGCCCTCTTGCAGAGCTAGCTGAGGAACAGGGAAAGAGAATGGGAGATGAAAGCCATTTTCCTACAAGTTGTCTTCTGATCTTATAGTCCTCGTTCATGTTATCTTCTGCCATTGCAGCCTTGTCCCTGCAGTTATTCTCCCTGTAGCTGCCAGATGGTTACATTATCATGTTAGAAAAATCCCAGATGACATTTTACATCTCTATCAGTTACTTGGATAATGATTGAAATAGTAAATTGACAAGAAAGATCTGCCATTAGTCCTAAAATAGGCAAAAGGGAGGGTGCTATTGCCTTTGCCAAATCAGGAGTAAAAGAATTGTTAGGGGAAGAACTGATAGGAGCACCTCTCATTGTGGAAAGAGTTTTGCACTCTTTTTAACCTAGATAAGTCTCTGCTCCTATAAGGCTTCCCTGCTTTGTTCTTCCCATGCCAGGGATAAGTGGAGTCATCTTACAGGGAATCTCTGATCAGTTGCTAGTGGCTGCTTGGAGCACTTTGTAAAGCCAAATTCAGCAGAGGTGGTGGATCAATTACCAGTGCCTTCATGGGCATAAGATAAGGTGTTACAGCACATGGCTTTCTACTTCCTTATCTTTGTGGAACACCTACCGGATGCCTGATCTAGGAATTTGACCATCAGCTGAGATTTTGAATATGTAACCACTGTAACTCCCTTATTTGAGCCCACTATTACCAGCCTGAAATAAAATGTAAACCAGGAAACATTTTATTGTTTTGCTAGGCTCCTGTCAGTTCCTTTGTTTATCCATCATTTCCTTTTTGTAATTTCATTGTTCCTTTCACCTTACCACATAAAACTGATATCTAATTGCCAATCAAAAATGGAATTGTTTCCTTGGTCACTTTCCTGAAAGCCTATTTTCCCACTTCATCCCACGTCATCAACTATAACTACTTTAATCAGAATGTACCGTGTTAATATTAATTATAGACTTAGAACTTGTACAAAGGAGCTGTGCCTCTTCTACACAGCTTATCCACATTAATTCTGATGTTCTGTCTGAGCCAGAAAAAAAAAAAAAAAAAAGGATTTTTCTTGTCCTGACTGAGAATTGAGGATTGTAAAACAAACCATTACCATAGCATGTAAATTTCAATTTGAATTCAAATTTTAGCCTTTTACTCATCCCTACTATCCACTCCTACCAGCCATAAACTCCACCAAATCAGTAGGCATTTACTGCAAACTAGTTTTGTTTGCTCCTAATCCTGATTTTATAGAGAAAAGTGAAATATCTCTCTATAATTCTGAGCTATCCCCCTAAGACTCTATTTGTGATTTGTTCTATCTTTGTTTAAGCCCATTTTCCCACTTGAAAAAAGGAGTACTAGATTGAAGATATAATCTTCTTCAATTATAGGAGGCAAAGAAACCATTTTGATAATATAATCAATAGAGATTGAAATTGCATTAAGCTTTATGCCAATTGGTCCTAATCTAAGATTTTAGTAAAATAAATAGATAATTAAATGTCTGTTGTTTTAAATTTAAAAATAGAGAATTTGGTTTATTAAAAAAGAAGACAATAAAACTTGGTTTCTTTTTTGTTTGTTTATTTATTTATAGCTTCCTAATGCCATAGATGGTAACTGCTGTTGAATAGCTTTACCAAAACCTGGGGAGGATAGGAAAGATAGGCCGGGGTATCTTTAGTTGCTCTGAATAATTAGCGATTTCTCAATTAACAAAATCAGTTTAGATGTCCAAATGTAATATACCCATCCCTTTCTGTCTTCTCCTTAGAGATCTGATGTCTCTGGTTGCACATATTGATTTAGTTAACCATCTAAATCCCAAATATCCACTGTATATTTTACTAATAAGATTTAGAAAAGAATCTTATTAGTATCTCAAATACATAACCATATACTGATTCTGTGCTGTGCGTTACAGTCGCAGGTGACCCCTAAAAATGAGGCTGAGAAGACACGACTACAACTTGCACAGGGAATGTGCCTGTACCACCCAGAGAATCCTTTGATTTGCAGCTTCAGGCACTGTTTGTGAAGCTGCCCTTGAGACTGGAAGTAGCCCCGAAACCTTAGCTCCCCAGCCCTTCACCCCAGGCTGGCCAGTTTGCTATGCATCGTTCTCAGCAAACCACATCAAGACCATGCCCTTTGAAGAGGTGTCTCCATACATCTTTAAAACATGTCATGTGTCCCCTCTGTTTATCAATTTTATCCTATTTCATCTCAACCTATAAAAGCTCCTCTAGGTCCCCTGATGGTAGTTATTTTCTACATATGCTCAGTCCAACTGAGCTGTAGAAAGTTGCCCATCATTTCAGGGCTATCAGGTTGGTCGTCTTTCAGATCTTAAGTGTTACTAAGTTTACTAAGTCTTTCTTGTTATTTAATGTAGGTCTCCAATAAAAGGAATGAAAGTAAGCATGACATTTGTGCTAATCCAGACCTCCTAGGAAAATAAAAGGATTATATTACCAGACCATCCTACTTTATATCCTTTGGCATTTGTGGTAAACATTACTTGTGCTAATCAACATTTCCTGTTCTTTGTGTCACTTCCTGGATGTATGTGAGATGTAAACTTCCCTGCTTCTTTGATGTTCTATGTGACTAGGTGACTTGCTTTAGACAATGAAATAGGAGTGAAGTATGTTGTGTGTCTCTTTGGGTAGAAGCATTTAAAAGCTCAGGAGCCCTGGGAGCACAAAGGTTAAATACTCAGCTGCTAACTGAGAGGTTGGCAGTGTGATCCTGCCCAGAGGCTCCATAGAAGAAAGACCTGGCTATCTACTCCTGCAAAGATTATCCAAAACCAAACCTACTGCCAACGAGTCAATTCTGACTCATAGTGACTCCCATAGGGTTTCCAAGGCTATAAACCTTTACAGAGGCAGACTGCCTTGTCTTTCTCCCATAGAGCGTCTGGTGAGTTTGAACCGCTAACCTTTCGGTTAGCAGCCCAATGCCTTAACCACTATGGCACCAGAGCCAGTAAAGAAGATTGTATGGGCAGTTTTATTTTGTCACATGAGGTTGCTATGAGGAAGAATCTACTCAATGGAACCAAACAATAACAACATTTAAAAGCTAGTTCTCAATACTCCCTTCCTTTGCCATGGCCAACACGGAAAGTCTCTTGTGGAGATGGTGACAACATAAAGAGGATGGGAAGCATTGCTGAGACACCAGATGTAGGACATCCACAGATACAACAGATTTCTTGTAGTGAGAAATGAACTTTTATTGTGTTAAACCACTGAGATTTTGGGGTTGATTTTTACCATAGTCTAACTAGACTATGAGGATTAATTTAGTATTCCAGATAACTTGTAGCTGTTGCCAGAGGGGCTGACAGCTCTGTAGTACTGTGCAAAATTGTAAAGCAAAGGAGCTCATCTTTATTGATCTTCGTCTCCCTTTCTGCACCCCTTCCCACCTGCTGGCAGCTAGTGCCATAACGCGGTTTCCAATTACATCACTCGGCCCCTGCCTGACCCCTTGGCAAAGTGCCCTAGGCTACCAGATAGTCTTTCTTTCCAAATCATACAGTTAAAATGTTTATTCCCCCATTGTGCCTGGTTTTAAATAGGTTATTTGGCAGATATCCAGTAACTGGCCTAATCCAACTGAGGAAATCTAACAATGTGTGTGCCTTGCTCATAGCTTTGTTTCCTATTAGCAATACGACCCGGAGCAAGTTGTATGCTTTCTCTCAACCCCCATTTCCTCACCCAAAAACTTGGTACAATAAAATATGTACCTCATAGGATTGTTTTGAGAAATAAATCCCATGATCTGAAATTCTTCTTCCCTTCACAGCTCAAGTTCTAGGAAAAGTCATCTCTACTCACTGTCTTTAGTGCCTTACTTGTTTTTCTGTCTTCAGTACATTAAAATAAAATTGCTGCCCACTGCCTCCAAAGTCAATAAGACTCTCATCTTGCTAAAGACACCAATGATTTGGTGATCATCAATTCAGTAGACATTATCCAGTCCTCATTTTACTCAATCTGTGTTATATTCAATAATTTACCACTTCTTCATACTTGAAATTTCTTCTTTGATTATTAAACTCTCTTTTGTCCTGGTCCCTCCCTTACCCTTAATCAAGCAAGCATTTGCTAGTAGCTAATATAAGCCAGACATTATAAATGGAAAAAATTAATAATAATATAGTTCTGCTCTCAAAAAAACCACAGACTAGTATAGCAATTAGACAGAGCTATTTATAATAGAGTGTGATTATTGCAATGATAGAAATATGCACAGGGTACCCAGTAGTGGGGAGTTGGAAAATATTTTCCAGAGTAGTCAGAAACTTAAAGTCTGGGCTAAGGGAGAAAGCCTGCCAAAGGCCTAGTGGTAAACAGCATGTCTGTGTGTGCAGAGACCCTTCTTGGACTTCATCCTTTAGGAATCCCTTCTTTGTTTCTTGTTCCTTAAATACCAGTATTCTCCTGTCTGCAGCTCTCATATTTCTGTACACACTCATCTGACCCACAAAGCCAATTTCATCCCCCATGTTGTTATCGTCCCAATCCGTCCTCTTACCATAGACCTCCCTTCTAGACCTTACACACCCATATATTCAGCTTCCCAGTGGACTTTGCCTCCCAAGAGCAAAGTTCAATGCTCTTTCCCCCACCTAGGAATAAAACAACAGTAGTGATTATCCCTGACAATTACATAAGCACTTTATAATTTACAAAGCACTTTGGCATACATTATCTCACCAGCTGCTTCCTTAATGTAATAGCAGCAGTGGGCAAAAAACCATGTCACTGCTGTCAGCTCTTTTCTGACCTTGGTCTCCCAGCACCACCTATTAAAAACAAGAGAGCAGCTGGATGAGAGTTGATTAGAGGCTAGAAACTGACCTTGTGTAGGGACCAAGAGAGTGTGACAGCAGTAGTTGCCACCTCTACCTTCTCCGTCTCCGTGGGAGCAATACAGCAAGCCAGAGATTCCATGGCCACATGTGGGAGGCTGCATTGAGCATCAAGGCTTCTCAGGGTCTGCATAAGCTCAGGCTGAGGGTGGCAGGCATCATCATGTGGGAGGGAGGTTAAGCACTTATCCTCTCTCCCCCCTACTTTTCTGATCTCTCATTTCTTACATGAATTAACTATCATTTTGAAAGTTTCAGTGGGTTAATTAACTTCTTCTAGTGTTGATGCTAAGAAAGCTGAAACATTTTCAACTGAGATTGACACTACTCAAGACATAGGCTTCACTGATGTTTGTTCAGTAACACTCCAATATGTCACAGGATTTCTGAGAGAACATCTGAGAGCTATAATGAGCTAAAAGTCAAGTACATGGGAAAATGTGTTCCAGACTGCTGCAGATGTTCTCAAATCAAATCATATTTCTGTGAAATGCCATATAGAATATTCAGCTGTTGAAGGGCTCAAAATAAAAGGATGGTTCAATTGATTTTGCACTGTGTTACAAAATATATATATTTAAGTGGGATTATCTAATTTTTTTTCACTTTTAAGTCAATTAATAAGAGATGCACTCGATTCTAATGAGCTTCAAGGATGGTTTTCCTAGGCTAGGAGGAATGTATTAACTAGTTGAAGTAAGATTTAAAGCCTAGAAAAGGCAGTAGAAAAAGGAAAATAAAGTAGAACCAAAGAACAGACACTCTATAAACCCACACCTGTGCTTTTATTCCTAGTTTATATATTTAGCAGAGAAATTGAACAGACTTCTGTTAAATTAATTCACCAAGAGTCTGATAATCCTGTCTGTGAGGTTGTGTTGATGATAGTTCATTCTGTCCCTCCTGGGAAACCTAAAGGAACCTAAGGAGGAAGCGGTCAAGAACATTTTTGTACTTGCATCTCCCTTTTTTTTTGTTTGTTTCCCCAGTGATTAACTTCATGAGCATTTTAGTTCAAAAAGGTACTAGATTAAAAGTATTTTGGACACAGAAATGTCTACACAATGAGGTACTACTTCACACCCAAAAGAAAGGCTAGTAGATTTGAACCACTAACCTGGTTAGCAATCAAATGCCTTAGCACTGTTTCACCAGAGCTTCTTGGAAGGAATACAGACAGTACTGGAAAGAATAAGTCAACAGTCAACATTCATCTCTTTCGGGAGGTAGCATATGACCAAGAACTCACAGTATCGAAAGAAGAAATTGAAGCGGCACTGAAGGCATTGGTGAAAAACAAGCCTCCAAAAAGTGTCAGAACACCAAATGAGATGTTTCAACAAATGGGTGCAACACTGGAAGTCTTTACTCTTTTATGCTAACATTTTTGGAAGACAGCAGCCTGGCCAACTAACTGGAAGAGTTCCAGATTTGTGCCTATTCCAAAGAAAGGTAAACCTACAGAATGTAGAAATTATCAAATAATATCATTCATTTCCCATGCAAGTAAAATTTTTCTGAAGATAATTTTCCAGATGGTTGCAGCAGGACATCAACAGTGAACTGCCAGAAATTCAAGACAGATTGAGAAGAGGATATTGAACAAGGGACATCATTGCTGATTTCAGATCTTAGCTGAAAGCAAAAAATACCGGGAAGATATCTATCTATGTTTTATTAACTATGTAAGTGCATTCAACTGTTTAGATCTTAACAAATAATGCATAACATTGCAAAGAACGAGAATTCCAGAATACTTAACTGTGCTCATGCAGGACCTGTATATAGAGCAAGAGGCAGTTATTTGAGCAGAATAAAGGGAATACTGCACGGTTTAAAATCAGAAAATGTGCGTGTCAAGGTTATATCCTTTCACCATACTTATTCAATCTATATGCTGAACAAATAATCTGAGAAGATGGACTATATGAAGAAGAACATGGCATTAGAATTTGAAGAACCTGTAATATGCAGTTGGCACTATCTTGCTTGCTGAAAATGAAGAGGACTTGAAGAATTTACTGATGAAGATCAAAGATGACAACTTTCAGGATGGGTAATACCTCAACATAAACAAAAGCCTCACAACTGGACTGATAAGCAACATCATGATAAATGGAGGAAGGATTGAAGTTGTCAAGGATTTAATTTTACTTAGATCCATCACCAACACTCATGGAAACAGTAGTTAAGAAATCAAACAATATATTGCATTGGACAATACTGTTTCAAAAGGCCTTTTTAATGTGTTAAGATGCAAAGATGTGACTTTGAGGACTAAGGTGTGCCTGACCCAAGCCATGGTATTTTAAATTGCCTTATCTTCATGTGAAACTAAACAATGAATAAGGAAGATTGCAGAAGAATTGATGCCTTTAAATTATGGTGTTGGTAAAGAATATTGCATATACCAAGAACTGCTAGAGAACCTACAAATCTTAGAAGTACAGCCAGAATACTCCTTAGAAATGAGAATGGTGAGTCTTTGTCTCATGTACTTTGGACATGTTAGCAAGAGAGACAAGTCCCTGGAAAAGGACATCATCCTTGGTAAAGAAGAGGATCAATGAAAAAGAGAAAGGCTCTCACTGAATTAAAACAGTGGCTGCAACAATGGGATCAAACATAGCAACAATTTTGAAGATGGTGTGTGTGACTGCAATGTTTCATTCTTTTAAACATAGGATTGCTATAAGTCAGAACTGATTTGAAGGCACCTAACAACTTCTATTTTATCACAAAAATGGACTTGCACAGCACCACAGTTTAGGTAACGTGGTCTGTGATTAAGAATAATACTCCCTTAAGTGCAAGAATTTCAAGGCTTGATAAGGAAAAAACAGCAGAAAACCACAATGAGATACTACTACTTCACATCCACAAGAAAGGCTAAAATGAAAAGAGTGACAACATCAAGTGTTGACAAGAATAGGGAGCAAATAGATTGCTTATACTTTTGCTAATAAAAGTATAAAATAATATAACAACTTTAGACAACTCTTTGGCAATTTCTTATAGAATCCAACAATTCACTCCAAGCTATTTATCTAGACAAAAAACATATACAGGCATACCTCTGAGATAACTGCCGGTTCAGTTCCAGACCAGTGCAATTAAGCAAATACAGCAGTAAAGCAAGTCACACAACTTTTTGGTTTCCTAATGTATATGAAAATTGTCTTTACACTATACTATAACCTATTAAGTGTACAGTGTTATTATGAAAATGTTTTAAATATCATGAGAATTGCCAAAATGTGACACAGAGACATGAAGTGAGCACATGCTATTGGAAACATGGCTCGATGCAGGATTGTTACAAACCTTGGATTGGTAAAAAACATGTCTGTGAAACACAATAAAGCAAAGAGCAATAAAACTAAGTAAGCCCACAGCCATAATATTTGGGATTGTTGGATTTCAAAAAAATATTACATTAAGGGAAAGAAGCCAGGGACACAAAATAGTACTTTACTAAATAATTCCAGTTATGTGGAGTTCTAAGTAAGTGAAAACCTAATCTATAGTATTAGAAATTAGAACAATGGTAGGTAGAGATTGACTGGAAGGAGGCATAAAGGAATACTTTGGGATGATGAAAGTGTCTTATATCATGATTGGGGTGATAGTCCCATGGGTATATAACTCCTCAGACTGATCATGTACAATCTGTGTGTTTCGTTATATGTAAATATACATAAATACAAAAATTTTAAAAAGAAAGTAAACAACTAAGTGAAGAAGCTAGAATCTGAGCACTCAGTAATACTTCTAGAAACAAAATAAGACATATCATGTAAGAAAACCTAAAAACACTTTTGTGTCCAAATTACTTTTAATCAGGTAGCTTTTGGGAACTAAAAACTTTATGAAGTTAAGCATAGGAAAAAAAAATAACTGATACCTAGATAAAAATCTTGGCTGGAAATGGGTTAAGGAAAATGGATGGCTAGGGGCATAAACAAATGTATTTCCCTCTGTCAACTTGCCAACAGCTGGGTGTGGACTTGGAACGCTTAAAGCCTTGCACATCAGGGGAGGCTGGTTAGGGCTTACAAAGAGAAGGGACACATCTGGCTCCTGGAGGAGTGGGGCAGGTTGTGCATGTGGCATCACAATTTAAATGAGAAACTGCTTCTTAAAGATAGAAACTTTGATTAGGCCCTTTGGTAGGCCTTCAACTTGCTATGCTTTGTAGGATCAGCCTGTGCCTGCAGCCTCTATTAACAAAAGCTGGCCTTGCCTGAGGCCAGAGCTCCCAGAGCAGAGTCTTAAACTGATTGTTGATAGAGTGTACCTGCAGGGTTGGACTTTTTTTCCTTAATGTCTTACCCACCCTCACACAAACAAACCCACTGGGAAATTTGTCTAGGTATTTAAAGCCAAATACATTTCTAATGATTTAATATATGCATTGACATTTTATCTTGTAATAGCATTATTACTAATGGATAATGAAATTACAACATTTTAGAGCTAAAAAGCAAACACTAGAGGTTGAATTTCCCTTCACTCAGGGCTGGTGCATTTTGTGGGGAATTGGTGTTGCAAAGTTGTAAAGACTCAAAAAGTACATTTTGATCCTGATATATTATTTTTTTAAAATACAGTCTCTGCTTTTATACTTCCTATTGATGATCTAAGATGCATCTACTAAGAAATTATGACTAGGAATAAATATCACATGTTTTTTCTGGACTTACATAATTTTTGTCACAGATTTAAATCTTGGTATTAATTAGAAGTTATGTATTTCTGCCTAGTTGAGAAATTCTAATTTGAACTGAGATTTTAATCGTGTATTCATGCAGCTCTGGTGGTGTAGTACCTGAGGCATTTGACTGCTATCCAGAAAGCTGGTGGTTCAAACCCACCAGCCAACTCCTCAGAAGGAAGATTGGGCAGTCTATTTCTGTAGAGATACTGCTTCAGAAACCCAAAGGGAGAGTCACTATGAGTCAGAAACAACTCGATGACAGTGACATTAGTTTTTGGTTTTTTATGCATATATCTATTAATTCAACAAATACTGAGTATCTGCTACATGTCAGTCACGGTGGAAGATAATTGAGATTGAGTGATGAACAAGACAAACCTCCTATCACAGAAGAATGGTCACTGAAATAATAATTGCAAAAAGATAACAGTATTAAACTCTAAATATATAACCAGTTGCTAAGGAGTCAAGACCATTCCATCTCATGGCCATCTTGTGTGTGTCGGAGTAGATCTATGCTCCACGGTTTTCAATGGCTGATTTTTCAGAAGTAGATGTCCAGGCCTTTCTTCTGAGGGGCCTCTGGACTCAAACTGCAGCTAAGAGTGTTAACTCTTGCACCAAAGAGCCCTTAAATACATTGCACAATTATAAATATACCCACAGTATATATGTATATATAAATCCACTGCCACCAGTATAGTTCTGACTATAGTGACCCTCATTGGGTTTCCAAGGCTGTAAATATTTACAGAAGTAGATTACCCAATCTTCCTTCCACAGACAAGCTGGTGGGTTTGAACCACCAACATTTTAGTTAGCAGTCAAATGCCTTAGGCACTGCATCACCAGGGCTACTTTATATATCTATACATCTATACACATATACATATACATCATACATACATATATACATACATATATATATATGTATATATGTATGTATGTAGATATATGTGTGTGTGTATATATGTGATACCACCTCAGAAACCCAAAGAGAGGTTGCCGTGAGTCGGGTCCAACTCGACAGCACTTAACAACAACAACGTGTGTGTGTGTGTGTGTGTGTGTGTGTGTGTATAATTTGTCCCCGTGTTACAAAGGTGAAAACTGAGGCTTAAAAAGATTCAGTTATTTAGTAGTGAAAGCAAGTTGTAAACCAATTGTGTCTATTAGAGAAACTGCCCTTAACTACTTTATACCTACTCTCGATGTAAGGGCTATTATATCAGAAAAATGAAAGCAGAAAGGAGTAAGTGTCTATCTTAGCCTGGGAGATCAGCAATGATCAGAAGGACACAGATGTACTGAGTCTTGAGGGATGAAAATGGTATAAGCATTATGTAAATGTCCTCATTAATTCCAATCTATAGGCAATGACTATGGCCAAATGATCACTTGTGAAAATTGCTACATTTTTATTTATAGTGGAGCTGGAGTTACAAATCTATTAGATAATTAATTCCATCCACTGATAGGGCACAGGCTTTATTCTTAGTTTATGCCCTTAGATGCTGTTGTCTTTTAGCATAAATCCCAGCAAATCTTTGTAGAGTTTTGCTTTTACATTTCCTTCATCTGTGACAAGAAGATTCTATTAGCAGCCCTGGCACCTTCCATTAAAGTCTACAACTTCCAACTGCCAGGAAGGGATAATGAAGTGATAAATTTAATTTGCTACCAAAATATGTAAGACAGAGATATCTAAGTGAATTTATAGCGTAAGCTGTGTCTTTCCTCTTAGCATTAACAAAAGTTTTATGGCAGGTTATCAAAATCAGTGCAAAAACAAATTTATATGAATTTCCACACATAGAAATCAGATTTATAACTGTACCAAATCATCTCTTTCCCTCCTCTTCTTAGGCTCATCAGAGTCTAATACAACACACGTTAAGTATTTCATTACTTGGAGGATAGATAACAAATAACCGTTAACCAACCTAAGAAACTCATTAAAATTTAAAATTTTGAATTAATAAAATTTATAAAGTCTGAATCTCCTTATCCTCCTTGGTTTAGAAACCTTAATTAAAGATTACAAGGAAAGATGACAACATCATCTACCTACTGAATGTGACAAGAAGGGTGGACAGGCCAGTGAACTTTACGCCTCCCTCTCAGTTACTTGCAGTGGTCAGCTGTACAGGCATCTATAAACACATCTTCACACTATGGGCATTTATCCCCAAGAATTTTTGCCTTGGATAGAAATGGATGCTTCATCTAAGATACAAGGTGTATGTTAAGTTTTGAGTTGGAAAGAAAAGAATAGAATAAATGCTGGATGACCCTGACTTCATCAGTAAATATCACCTTTTAGAACTACCAGATTAAAATGATAGTGATTGGACCATTCCTTAAGAAAGTGAATGTAAAATTGTAAAATGGTTACAGGTGATAGAAATTTGGTAGAACTACTCAACTCCTATTTTGTTTCTATTTTCTCCACTAAGGAAAATCATCTTCCCTCTGGAAAAAGCAGAACAAAAATCATTAAATGGGAATTGAAGCTCTGTCTCTACATGAGCTAGTATAATCAGGTAGTACTTAGCTACTTTAAACTTCAGTCTCCAGTCCCACACAAATTGCATCCCAGAAAACTGAAAAGAACTTAAAAGAGGTGATCAAAGGACAGTTACTGGTCATCTCTGAGAAATTATCACACAGAGAAAAGCCAAAACCTTGAAACTGCATTGAATTACCCGAAGGGGGGAAAATGTGAATTCTGAATATTACTGAAGGTTAAAGTTGAATTTGATCCCTAGAAAATATTTAAACTCATTTTTTAAAGAATTAATTGTAAAAAATGGGAACATAAACAATGTTTCCTCAAAATGAGAATTTGTTTGTCTAAAACAACGTTCATGGAGACTAAATAAACAATTTGTGTCAAATGTACCTAATTTCCTCTCTTGATAGATTTCTAGGCAATAGATAGCAATTATTAACTTTCACCTAGCTCTTAATAAATAACCCAGTGCTGGGCTAAGTGGTTTACCTCAGTTATCTCATTTAACCCTCACAGCAACAGTGTGAAGTAGGTCTTCTATTTCTGCTTTATAGATAAGACAAGAGAGGCAAAACTGGTAAGTGACTGAGCTGGAATTTGATCCCAGATAACAGGAAATCAGAGCCCAAACCCTTTATCACTCTACATGTCTCTCAAAAGAATGAAGAACTTAAGCTGGTAAGGTGTACCTTAATTTCCAGAAGCTTTTTGTCAGCTCAGGAGGTCTCTGGGTGGTGCCAACTACTAACCTGAAGGTGGCAGTTCAAACCTCCCAGTAGCAACATGTATGAAAGGCTTGGTACTCTGCTTCCATAAAGATTCCACCCAAGAAAACTCACGAAGTTCTTTTAGTCTGTAACACACAGGCTTATCACAAGTCAGAATTGACTTAATGTATATAAAATAAATTTGCTATGTAAATTTGCGCCCAAACACAATAAAACTAAAAAAAAGAAAGAATTGACTTAAGGGCAACAGGTTTGTTGTTGTTGTTAGGTGCCATCGGGTCAGCTCCAAAGCATAGCAACCCTATGTACAATGGAATGAAACACTGCCCAGTCCTGTACCACCCTCACAATACCTGCGATACCCAAACCCATTGTTGCAGCCACTGTGTCAATTCATCTGTTGAGGGTCTTCCCCTTCTTCACTGACCCTCTGCTTTTCCAAGCATGATATCCTTCTCTAGGGAATGGTCCATTCTGACAACATGACCAAAGAAGATGAGACAAAGTCTGGCCATTCTCGCTTCCAGGTTGCATTCTAGCTGCACTTCTTCCAGGACAGATTTGTTAGTTCTTTTGGCAGTCCATGGTACGGTCAGTATTCTTCACCAACACCACAAATCAAAATCATCAACTCTTCTTCAGTCTTCCTTGTTCATGGTTCAGTTCTCACATGCATATGAGGCGATTGAAAATACCATAGCTTGGGTTGGGTGCACTTTAGTATTCAAGGAGACATCTTTGCTCTTCAGCACTTTAAAGAGGTCTTTTGCAGCAAATTTCCCAGTGCAACACGTCATCTGGTATCTTTAACAACTTCAATCTTTTCTCCATTTATTGTGATGCTGCTTATTGGTCTAGTTGGGAGGATTTTTGTCATCTTCTTTATGTTGAGGTGTAATTCATACTGCAGACTGAAGTCTTTAATCTTCATCAGTAAGTGCTTCAAGTCATCCTCACTTTCAGCAAGCAAAGTTATGTTATCTATGTATCAAAGTTTGTTAATGAGTCTTCCTCCAATCCTGATAGAAGCTCTGGTAGCATAGTGGCTAAAGCACTTGACTGCTAACCAGAAGGCTGGTGGTTCAAACCCACCAGCCACTCCTCGGAAGGAAGGTTGGGCAATCCTACTTTCGTAGTGATACTGCCTCGGAAACCCAAGGAGGGGTCGCTATGAGTCGGGGCCGACTCGACGGCACATAACAACAACAACAACAACCAATCCTGATGGCACATTCCTCTTCATATAGTCCAGCTTCTAGGATTATTTGCTCAGCATACAGATTGAATAAATATGGTGAAATGATACAACCCTGATGCACTCCTTTCCTGATTTTAAACCACGTGGTATCCCCTTTTTCTGTTCGAATGACAGCCTTCTAGTCTATGTACAGGTTCCTGATGAGCACAATCAAGTGTTCTGGGATTTCCATTCTCCTCATTGTTATTCATAATTTGTTATGATCCACACAATCAAATGTTTTTGCATAGTCAGTAAAACACAGGTAATATATTTCTGGTTTTCTTTGCTTTCGGCCAAGATCCGTCTGACATCAACAATGACATCAATCATTCCACGTTCTCTTCTGAATCCAGCTTGCATTTCTGGAAGTCCTCTGTCAATATGCTGCTGCAACCATTTTTGGATTATCTTCAGTAAGATTTTATTTGTGTGAGATATTAATGATATTGTTCAATAATTTCCACATTCTGTGGGATCACCTTTCTTTGGAATGGGTACAAATATGGATTTTTCCAGTCAGTTGACCAGGGAGCTGTCTTTCCAAATTTCTTGGCAAATACAAGTGAGTGTCTACAGTGCAGCATCTGTTTGTTGAAACATTTCATTGGATATCCTGTCAATTCCTGGAGACTTGTTCTTTGCCAATTCCTTCAGTGAAACTTTGACTTCTTCCTTCAATATCATTGGTTCTTGATCATATGCTACCTACTGAAATGGATCAACATTGACCAATTCTTTTTGGTACAGTGACTCTGTGTTTTCCTTCTATCTTCTTTTGATGTTTCCTGCATCATACAATATTTTTCCCATAGAATTTTTCCGTATTGCAACTCAAGGCCTGAATTTTTTTATCAGTTCTTTCAGCTTGAGAAATGTGAAGTGTGTTTGTGGTAGTTATGTTTGTGTGTCAGCTTGGCTAGGCCTGGTTGAGTGGCTGGGCAGCTGGATGTAGTATTCCCCATGATGAGACTGGTAATCAGCTCCATGGTGGAATCTACTGTAAGCAGCTGAGTAGCTGCCTTTGGGTATGAGGTCTGCTTCCTGTATATAAGGAGAAGCTTTGAGAATGGTCTCTAGCCTATGGAATGCTTGGACCCTGCATGTAGCCATGTCATTGCTCAGCAGCCTGCTATGCTCTGCTGCCCTTGGGACTTACATTGGACTTAAGTTAATGGCCTGACATGTGGTAACATTGGGACTGTGCCTTTTTGTTTGTCAACCTTGGGGTTTCTCAGCCTCAGCACCAGTAGCTGTCTGAGTGAAGAAAAGCTTCTAGCTCCAGTGGGCTGGGAGCAGAAGGCAGAGCTGGTCCCCAAGGTTGAGGGGCTTTTACTCAGCCCCTAGAGCCTGGCACTTTGAACTTGGACTTAAAGCCTCCAAATTGTAAGAATAAACACCTGTTTGTTAAGGCCATCCCATTTGTGGTGTATTCCTGTCTGAGCAGCACTAGGTAAGCAGAACAGTGTTCTTCCCTTTGGGTTTTTTAACTCTAGGTCTTTGCACATTTCATTATAATAATTGACTTTGTCTTCTTGAGCTGCTCTTTGAAATATTCTGTTTAGCTTTTTATCTTTTAATTTCTTCCATTTGCTTTAGCTGGTCTTTGATCAAGGGCAAGTTTCAGAGTCCCTTCTGACATCCACTTTGGTATTTTCTTCCTTTCCTGTCTTTTTAATGACCTTTTATGTTCCTCATGGATGATACTCTTGATGTTGTTGTTGTTCTTGTTCTTATGTGCCATTGAGTTGGACCCAACTCATAGCGGATATTTTTTATCATTCCACAATTCCTCTGGTTTTCAGTTATTGGTGTTCAGTGCAACAAATCTACTCTTTTGATGGCCTCTAAATTCAGGAGGGATACAATCAAGGTCATAATTTGGCTCTCATGAACTTGTTTTGTCTTCAGCTTCAACTTGAACTTGCATATGAACAACTGATGGTCTGTCCCACAGTCAGCTCCTAGCTGTCTTTTGGCTGAAAATATTGAGCTTCTCCATCATCTCTCTCCACAAATGTTGTCTATCTGATTCCTGTGTACTCCCATATGGTGAATTCCATGTGTGTAGCCATTGTTTGTGTTGTTGAAAAAAGGTATTTGCAATGAATAAGTCTTTGGTCTTGCAAAATTCCATCATGCAATCTCCAGTGTTATTTCTATCACCAAGGCCATATTTTCCAACTACCAGTATTCTTTGTTTCCAACTTTTGTGTTCCAATCACAAGTGATAATCAACACATCTTGATTGCATGTTTGGTCAATTTCAGACAGCAGAAGTTGGCAAAAATCTTCATTTTCCTCATCTGGCTTTGGTGGTTGGTGCATAAACTTAAGTAATAGTAGTTGAAGTACAGTAAATTACATGGTATGGCTTTTGTGGCCACAGTCTTTGTAACTCACACTTTGCCAAGAACAACTGAGTAGCTGATTGTCAAAGTTATCCACCTGTTGAAGCAGCATGAAGCAATCTTCTAGGAAATTCACTCTTTCAGTTGTGTAGAATTCTGGTGTTGGGATTGGTTAGTTTTACCACTCTGTCAGGCTCAAAAGGAGCCCTCCTAGAGGCAGAAGGAGTCCCTCTGACTATTGGCTGAGAGAGATGTGCTGCTGAGAGAGAGATGTGAGTGAAACACACTGATGAGAGAGAGATGTGAGAGAGAAAGAGACGCTGCTGAGATACATGCTACTGAGAGACTAAGAGAAACAACCAGCTGCTGAGAGAAAGAGCCAGCTGAGAGAGACTGAGCATGTTCCTGAACTTGAATTGTAGCTTGTTGCTTCCCTAATAAACCCCATAATCTGTGAGTTCTATGTGGCCACTGCAGCAAATTATCAAACCCAGCAAAGAGGTGGTGTGTGCTGTGGTAGGAACAGTTGATGACAAGGTTGTTGTTAAGAGGATTGGAAGGTGGGAGCATGTCTCGCCTCATAAGAACAAGCCCTGGGCTGCTGAGGGTGATTCTGTCTTCCTCATGTGTAGTTAGAGACGGTCAGAAGACACTGCTTCCTTGTCCTTCTAGCAGTGGTATTTACTGGTCTTCCTTGTAGGCATATTGATGTTGTCCTATCACTGATAGCATTGTACTTCAGGATGCATCTTGAAACTTTCTTTGTGATGATGAATGCCACACCATTCCTCTTTAATTTGTCATTCTTGGCATACTAGGTCATACAGTTGTCTGATTCGAAATGGCCAAATCCAGTCCATTTCAGGTCACTAATGCCTAGGATATTGATCTTTATGCATTCCATTACATTTTTTACAATTTCCAATTTTCCTAGATTTATATTTTGTACATTCCATGTTCTGATTATTAATGAATGTTTGGAGCTGTTTCTTCCCATTTTGAGTCATGCCACAGCAGCAAATGGAGGTCCTGAAAACTTTATTCCATCCACATCATTAAGTTGGCTCTACTCTGAGGAGGCAGCTCTTCCCCAGTCATATTTTGAGTGCCTTCCAACCTAAGGGTTCATCTTCCAGCACTATATTGAACAATGTTTCAGGGCTATTCATAAAATTTTCCAGTAATATATCAAACAGTGTTTCACCACTATTCATAAGGTTTTCACTGGCCAGTTACCAGTTCTTTGAGAAGTGGATGGCCCCTTCCTTCTTTCAAGTCTGCCTTAGTCCAGAAGCTCCACTAAAACCTGTCCACCATTGGTGACCCTACTGGTATTTGAAATACCGGTGGCATAGCCTCCAGCCTCACAGCAACACACAAGCCACCACAGTATGACAAACTGACAAATGAGTGATGCCAACAGATTTAGTTTTGGTTTATTTGGTACCTTATCATAATAACCTGGTGGACACCATGGAGAAAAGCGTTAGAGAATCACAGACCTCATGTTAAGCCTCATAACATTCTCACTTGCTTAAGAAAAACTTGATTTGCTTATAATATCATACTTTTAAAAAGAGATTTTATATCTTCAGAGTTCCTCAGATTTGCAATTAGATTCTAGAATATATGACTGAAAAGAAAATGTTAGACTTAGTGCCCATTATGGGAATCTGTCATCCATACTTGAAAATGTTACTCTCTCATATGGTTATTTTCTTTTATTAATATACTTGTGAATACTGAATGAAAATAACAAACCTCTGAAAGAAAGGACTGGAAGTTTTCTAATGATTAGTAATAAAAACCTACAAATATGCACATTTCAGACAAAACCAATTTAAAATGTGTGATGTTTGGGCATTTAAGGGGATATGGTGGTGCAGTGGCTAAAGCATTCAGCTGCTAACCAAGAGATTGGTGGTTCGAACCCATCAGCTGCTCCATGGGAGAAAGATAAGGCAGTCTGCTCCAATAAAGATTTATAGCCTTGAAACCCCTATGAGGCAGATTTACTTTGTCCTGTAGGGTTGCTATGTGTAGGAATCTACTCGATGGCAGTGGCTTTGGGGATACCTTTATGCTGTTGCTGTTTGTTGTTATGTGCTGTTGAGTTGGACCCGACTCACAGC
>NW_006921620.1:10533688-10535750 GCF_000298275.1 Orycteropus afer afer | reverse complement strand
TTGGGCAATCTACTTCTGTAGTGATACCACCTCGGAAACCCACGGAGGGGTCACTAGGAGTCGGATCTGACTCGATGGCAGTGGTGGATGGGAAGATAATTAACAGCTTTCAACTACTCTATTAAAATTCATTTATAAAACAAAAATGAATGTGTTGTTTTAAATGAGCATTTGTTAGAAATTCCTTTCAATAAGTGTCCCTGAAATTATGCAATTCATCCAGATTATTGAGATTTTACTAGAGACTTGTATAGAGTATGGAAAGCACTGTATTCCCTGTGGATACAGTTTGATCTCAGTTATACAATCATTGTCTGATTCTATGTGTGTCTATCAGGAACCTTTCATTAGTTGCTTACTGATCTTACTCTAGAGACCCAAAGCAATTATGTGCAAGAATTGTACAGTGTCAAGAAGTGGTAATTCACAGGAAAGGAGTAGTATGTGCTTTAATTTTTAAATCTGATACCAAGACACTAAATAAATTCAGGGACTATAAAAATATGATGCAGATATTTCACAGTAGGGTATTTTGTTGTTCTTTCTGTGGTCCACATTATTTTAAATTTAATCAGCACTAAGACTTGAAAAATATAAATTATCCATTGGATGTCTTCAGAAAAGAAAAAAAAAAAATATATATATATATTTTTCTATCAGAAAAGGTTGACATATAAATCTATTTATGAAGAGCCTCATCTAATGCATAATTCCATATTTTTATAAATCTAAACTCTTGCTTTCAGAACAACTTCCTTATCCTGATTTGGCATTAAAAATCTTCTGAAATGATTGAAAACAATGGTGATTTAAAAAAAAGAAACTATCAAAAATATAAGAAAAATTTCCAAAAAGCTCAAATATACTATATTTAGATAATGCTCATGTATCTGCATTAAATTCTTCTTTTTTGAATCTCTGAAGCAAAAGCATGGTCCATATGGCAAATTTGGGATCCCTGCTTAACACAAAATGTAATTCCTGGCATATAAAGGAGTTTGTACCTCTGATTTGAGAGAAAGGGGGAGTTGGGAAGTACATAGCTAGGTTGGTCAGGTGCCAAGAGCTGAGGGGACAAGAAGATAAACCATTGGGGAAAGTTTTTTTTGCCCCCTCCACTTGGAAAAAGCCTCAGTTTTACTATTCAACATTTTAACTTGCCACTTTTCCTTAAGAGTCAAACTTTATGGACCAAAAGGAAGTAAATGCAAAAAGTTGTCCTCTCAACCCTGTTTCTAAAAAATGTCATTCCATTAGTTTCTCATATTGTTCACAGCACCTAGTTTGTAGACTTCCGTGATAGGGTGCTTTCTTTCTCTTTGGAAAATCACTTTAAATACATTTGATTTAGGCTTCATACTGAATTTTAAAAGGAGAAGAATAAAAATGTTGCTGTATATTCTAAAAATACTGCTCTTTACTCACTGGCTTAGAAATATCCACAAATCCTCACTGGTCGCAAGTGCTTTCAGAAGGTGAGAGTGCTTTGTAAAACCTAACCCTATTGCATTGCCGTGGAATGCAATTCTGACTCATAGAGACTATAGTACAGAGTAGAATTGCACCATAGAGTTTCCAAGTCTATAAATCTTTAAGGACACAGACTGCCACAACATTCTCCCATGGAGAGGCTAGTGGGTTTGAACCTGCAACCTTTCTGTTAGCAGCCAAAAGGTTAACATTGGAAAATTGATACTGTTACTTCTTTTACTTGTAACAATATGTTAGAATAATGGTGGATTGCCCCACAAATTGTCCAGGCTGTTTTCTGTGACAATCTAATTTCCAAAATGAAAACATTCAAAGACAGTAGTGTATATAGTTGAGCTGCTTGAGATGTTTCCCTGCAGCTGTATAGAAAAGATGCTTTATTTAAACAAAATCCTTGGAGAAATTAATTTATATGAGCCAGAAGTTGTTCAGCCAATTTAATCACTAATCTGCTGTTGTTTCTAAATTTCGTGATATACAGAAGGAAATCTGCCTGCCTCACAATCAGCCAATCCACGATATGACCACAGGATGGAATTTGGAACCCTATAAGCTCAAATGCCTGCTTTTT
>NW_006921620.1:10527172-10533588 GCF_000298275.1 Orycteropus afer afer | reverse complement strand
TTCACTTCTGAAGGCATTTTTGCCAAATTAACTAAGGCTATTCTGAAGCTATTTGAAGAATTAACTTGAGAACAAACAGTGACCATGCTCAAGTTTCTGTTTTCAAAAATTTGTTAAGAACTGGGCTTTGAAAAAAGAAAGAAAGAAAGTGTAATTAAAATAAAGCTTTTATTCAGGTATCACATTATGAAATCCCAGTAATGGTATAGTCTCTTGTGGACAAAGTAAATAATCTGGGTGATACCCTTCTAGCTCCCTGCTGATTGATTCTATTTGTAAAGCTGTCATGTTCTCTTTGAAATTCACTATTCAAAATATGTAACTATGGAACAATAAGGGTAAATTCAAGAACTGATTAAATTGTAATTGATTTTAAACCTTGGGTACTAGAGGGGGCATGATGTTGTTGTTGTTATGTGCCGTTGAGTCGAACCCACCCGACTCATAGTGACCCATCCTTGGGTTTCCGAAGCAGTATCACTACGGAAATAGATTGCCCAACCTTCCTTCTGAGGACTGGCTGGTGGGTTTGAACCGCCAGCCTTCTGGTCAGCAGACAATGCTTTAGGCACTGTGCTACCAGACCTCCCCTTAGAGGGGCATGATAGGAAAGGGTAAATCTCTTGCAGTCTTTCTCTTTAAAGAGTTAGTTTACCTCTCAGAAATCCCATCATTTGGCTTCAAAATTGTGCTGGATTCCCTAATCTCACTTTTATCAGGAAGTATATGAAAGAGGCATCCATTTTCAACTTCCTTATCAGTATTTTTGAAAAGATAGAGTGCTTTTAGTTCCATCGTGGATGTACAGCTAGCATTCTATTATGAGTGGCTTAGAGAAAACATTCAATTGTGTATTTCATGTGAGCTTTCCAGTTACCCTAATCTAGTATTCTAAAATAATTAAAATGAAAAGTTGTCTTTTGTTATTTTTTTCTTTATCACCTATTTGTATAAAATGATTGTATGTTTTAACTTCATGGCTTTTAAATAGAAATGGTTCTAAAATTATCTTGGGAAGTCCAATGCAGTACTGCATACTAATTTTGAAGAAGTTAATTAAATATGCAGGATTATAAATTAGTTAGCATAGTGATCTCTTGACCCAGATAATAAAATGGCATTTCTCCCTCAATCTATTGGTATCAGTAAGAAAAATTTTATCCTTTTCCTTCCTTCAGGGTGAAAGGAAAAATAAGAGAAAAGGAGGGATGGAAGCAGAGAGGGAGGGAAGAAAGGAAGGACAAAGGGAAGGAAGAGACAGAGGAGGAAAGAAAAAGAAAAGAAATCTTAGGATTCATTTGAGAAGTAACATAGTAACAAAATACTCTTTTATTTTCCATTTAATTATCTAAAGAATAAATTTATTCTTATAATATTCCTATTAAAAAGTGTAATAAAATATTTGAAAGGGAAAAAAATCATTTCTAATTAATTCCCTTTTTTCCAGATTCCCTTTGCTTCAGGTTTCCCCAAACACTCTACAAATTCATAGTACCAAATTCTTTTCCCCTACTTGTCCCCTACATAATATTAAAATCTTCTAAATCTTCAAAAGCTATAGTATTTATTCAGGTTGAGCTTCTTCAATCTGTGAATGTAATGTCTTTCATCAAATTTGGGGAATATTTAGCCATTTTTCAAGTAGTTTTCTGTTTCATTTGTTCTCTTCTCTTTCCTGAGGCTCCATCTATCAGAACTTTGATACTGTCTCATAGGTCCTTAAGGCTCTGTTGATTTCTCTCCCAATCTTTTATTTTCTATGATATTCAGACTATTTTAGTTATTGTTTCTTCAAATTTGCCAACTCTTTCTTCTTATTCTGTCTACATTATGCTGTTACAATCACCTAGTGAATTTTTATTTCAGATATTGCATTTTAATTGAAATTATTTTTTTTGTTTCAGTTTTGTAGTTTCTCTGTCTCTGCTGAAATGTTTATCTTCTCATTCATTATAAGCCTATTTTCCTTTTTTTCTCCTTGTGTATAGATATAATAATGATTTTTAAAAAATTCCCATTGAGTCAATGCCAACTCATGTCAACACCATATGTACAGAATAGAATTGCTACAAAGAAGCAGATAACAAGGCCTTTCTTTCAAGATGCTTCTGGGTGGCTCAAACTGCCAGACGATTTGATAAATTATCAAGGGCTTAGCCATTTATACCACCCAAGAACTCCTGTATAGATATAATACAAAAGACCAAACTCACTGCCATTGAGAGGATTCTGACTCATCACAACCCCCTTTTGGGTTTCTGAGGTGGTAAATCTTTACAGAATTAGATTGCCCAGTCTTCCTTCTGCAAAGTAGCTGGTGGGTTTGAACCATCAACCTTCTGGTTAGCAGTCAAATGCCTTAGGCACTACATCACCAGAACTCCATAGATATAATAGTTGCTTTAAAATCATACACTTCTAATTCCAACATCTGGCTTATTTTAGAATTAATTTCTCTTGTCTTTCTCTTGAAGAAAGTCACAATTTCCTGTTTTTTTCATATGTTTGGTAAGTTTAGATTATTACCTGTAATGTGTGAATGATACACTGTAGAGACTGTGATTTTTTTTTTTTATGTGCCTCCTATCATACTGATTTTTATTTGTTTGTTTTAGCAGACAGATAACTTGGCTAAGCATAAACTCCATACTCTAACCCCTCTGTAGTAGCAGTAGCTATTGTCACATTATTTTTACCTTAGCTAATTTTTCCAGTCTACCAAGCACATCATATGCATGGCCCACAGGTCAGTCGGAGATTTGGGCAGAGTACATATGCAGAGTTCAATGCTCGCTCTCTCTCTCTTCCCCCTCTCTTGTGTATGCTTGTGTGCATGCTCTCTTTCTCTGTCTCTCTTTCTCTCTCTCTCTCCTCTCTCTATATACATTTCTCTTTTATTGTATGTTCTGCTATGGTCCAGATGGCTTTGATATCCCTGAACTCTCCTTCCTCAACCACTCAGAATCTGTATTTCTCTATGAATTTCGGCCTCCTTGCATGGTACCACCTGGGCCGGCCTGTAGACCAAAAAAGGTAGTGTTATTCCCTTCTTCCATGTCGCATCTCCCCTCCAGTTTCAGCCTTATTTTGGACATTCTTCAGTGCCTTCAGATAATTAGGGTTTTATTGGTGGTGTTGTTTGTATGGTTTTGTTTTGTTTGTCCTTGGTTTATAATAGTTACCTACAGGAGGGGTCCCATGAAAGGTTTTCTGCCATTCCTAGAAGTGGAATTCTCCAGAAATCTTCTGTGGTAAATAAGGAACATGAAGAATACTTATAGAAAGATTATTCACTGAGATACAGACTTTCTCAAATTACAAACTTGTACAATTTGAAGACTTAAATGTTTTTTGCTACTGTTGTTTTAAACTCTCGTTCTGTAGATTGCCATCGCTAAATCAGAGTAATGAACTCACTGGTTGTGAGCAACTTGACATGATTTGTAGAAGCACAAAGGCCCTGGGGAACTGGACTTGGTATTGCTCACTTTTAAGCTAATAAAGAGAAAACTCTACAATCAAATGCAGTGAAGGGTATAATTGGTGCAATACTGCTTGCTACCAGTGTACTTTTCAGGGTCATTTTTGTTAACCGAGGAATGAAGTAAAGCATTTTTTAAGTACCCAGTACTTCAATAAGAATATATATGGTTACCCTGAGCAGTCAAGTCCAAATATGTGATACCTGATTATTATAGAAGCACCTATTCAACACTGCTCCTTGTACAGAATCCTATTCTCTAGTTGCAGATATATATCATCTGAAATCAAGCCATGTCTAGAAAATATATCACTTTCAGCACCATGTACCATTAAGGGTGAATAAAAGTGTCAAAAATAAAGGAAAGCTTATACACCTATTACAGGTATGGGAACGGTTGTATAACTTGAAAATATATCCATCAAGAGGTATGGCAGTTTTCATAGAAAGTGAAATACTTCAGAAGTATATTTAACTTGATACTCCTTTGTGTGCCATGGGATACATTCCTGAGTCTGGAGAAATTTCAAGTCTCCTTTTTTTTTTTTTTTTTGCCTCATATGCTCTGGCTGATGCCTTATAATTGTTCCTTCTCCGTTCAGTTTCCATGGGGATGTGAATGACTTTGTTGTCTTGGTTAGAGAACTGACTTAATAACAGAAAACCATAGACAGGTGTAACTAGGCATTTATGTTCCTAACTCACTGCCGTCGAGTCAGAGCTGACTCATAGTGACTCCTCCTTGGGTTTCCAAGGCAGTATCACAACAGAAGTAGATTGCCCAACCTTCCTTCAAGGAATGGCTGGTGGAGTTGAACTGCTAGCCTTCTGGTTAGCAGTCAAGTGCCTTAGGCACTACACCACCAGTGCTCCCTATGTTCCTGAAGGGTTAGTAATAAAGCCAATCTTATTTGAGGAATAAAATCCCCACATATCTGTATTATCTTCCCTATAGGAAAAAGGTAAGACAATGATAATGCACTCACAAGGGAACTCAAGCTCTGTAAGTGGGCAGAAAAGATGAGATGTATTTGGACATGGGCAAGCACTAAGTAATATAGCTTATTATCAAGAAGGAGTTAGGAAAGAATCCACTAATACTTTTCCTACCCAAAAACAGAACCCTAGAGTCTGAAAAAGGGAAAACCAAGTTCTCATCTTCCTCTTGGGTCATGTGCAAGTGAGATCCCTGCAATGTCACAAAACTCATTCCTTTCAAATAGCTACCATCTCAAATACAATTTCTGTAAATAAAAATATGTGTGGTGTTGTTGGATCCCCTCAAATCGATTCTGACTCATAGTGATATAGGATTTCCTAGGCTGTAGTCTTTAAAGTTCCTTGAAGGAAAGTTGGGCAATGTACTGCCGTAGCAACCCAAGGAGGGATCGCTGTGAGTAGGGTCCAACTCGATGGCACATAACAACAACAGTCTTTAAAAAGCAGATCTTTGGCTCCTTTCTCCTGCAGAGCCTTTTATGGGTTTGAACTGCAGACCTTTAGGTTAGCATCTGAACCCTTAACCATTGGATAACCAGGGCTCTTTAAAAATATGGATGTTTTCCTTAACACTTTACTTGAAGTCAGTTAGATTGTCTACATTATTGCATGAATTGGAATATCTAGACCATTGCTACTCAAAGTGAGTTATCTGAACCAGCAACTGTGGTATCATCAGGACCTTGTTGGAAATGCAGAATCTTAGGTCCAACCCCAGACCCACTCAACCACAGCCTACATTTTAACAAGACCCTCGGGTGATTGATGTGTATGTTAAAGTTTGGATGGACTGTATTCATAATACAATAAAATAAAATCTCAATGTAAGAATACCTCATATGTCTTACATTGTGACACCATTGGAAATTGCGGTGAAAAGAATATTAAGAAATTTGTAGATAGCTATAATTTGGGAGCTACTTTCAAGTCTCAGAAAAAAAGACAACTTGCACAAAAGAATCTAAAGAGGTTACAAATAAGGAAGAACAAATGAAATGAAACCTGAGGAAATGTAAGATGATCCTGTGAAATAATAATACCAAGTAAGATATTTAATAGACACAATTTAGAAAATAGTATTATCAGGAGACCAAGAGCTGGGATGAAAATGAAGAACAAATTATAGTAAAATCAGCCTTTCAATATATTAGGATAATAAAAACAACTAATGCAATTCACAGCCTCCTACCCAGAGACAAATCATGGAAGAGGCAAATAATAGTTCATTTGTAATGACTCAGGCAAAAATTCAGAAAGAATATTTGGACACAGGGGCAGAAAGGCCAAGGCTTTATATATGATCCAGGGAACAAGTTATAAAATTTGATAGTTAAGGGGTATTTGTAAAGAAAGACATAAAATAAATGTATGGATAGTTTAGATGATGACTCCAAGATCAGACTTAGAACAAAGTGTGGAGATTTAAATTACATAAAGCCTTTGATTTTAAAAAGCATGCATTTGAAGTAAAGTAGTGAAATAAAACATGCAAAATATTAACACTCATCCACATATTTAATAACACCCACCCCAAGTCTGTGCTCAACTACTTAGACCACATAAAGTTCTCCCCCAAAAAGAAAATATCTAATTCTTCCTAACACCCACCCATTACCGGGTACTGAGAAAAGTTCAAATATTCAAATAAAGTTCTAGCTTGCTCTGCTTACACAGTGGCACAGACAAAACAAATTATCTTACCTAGGATGAGGCTACCTGTCTGGTAAATTAGCTAGACATGTGTTCTGCACCATATTCTTCTGGAACCACAGAGCCAGGCCTAAACTCACAGACCATGTCATCATAACATAGTAGTAATGGGAGCAGGTGTGGATGTAGATTCTCTTTTCCCCTACCTGAATCTAAATCATGTTCTCTGGATAACAATTCTGCTCATTAGGATCTAGACTAGTTCTGTTTTAATAACAGTGCAAAA
>NW_006921620.1:10501092-10526707 GCF_000298275.1 Orycteropus afer afer | reverse complement strand
TGATTACAAAAGACGTTCTCACATTTCAGAACCCTTCACCATAGGGTTCCTTTTAAAAAATGAACTCCTCTAGTGTTTTTAAGTGTTTTACAGATCATTAACTGCATGGCAGAAGGGCAATGGGAAAGGATTTCTAAATTTAATGAACTAGGAAAGACTAAAATTGAGGACAGATAAAAATAAGACAACTTATATTTAAAATTCTACTTTATCAGTAGGAACACATAACAATGAAACCAACTAAAGATAAAGTTTAAAAATATATCCATTTTTAAGATGTGCTATCCTTGAGAGACTAACAACTTGACAAAGAGACTGATGAAGTTAATATTGTGTGTATGTATGTGTGTGTGTGTATAATATAAAACAAACCAAACTCACTGCTGTTGAGTCTGCTCTGACTCATAACTATCCCTCCTTGGATTTCCGATAGATTATTATTATATAATATGTATTATATATAGTCTATATATTGTCTATAAAAAAAAGGAGCTCTAGTGGTGTAGTGCCTAAGGCATTAGACCACTAACCAGAAGGTTGGTGGTTCAAACCCACCAGCCATTCCACAAAAAGAAGAGGGGGAAATCTACTTCTGTAAAGATTTACCAGGTCAGAAACCCAATGGGGGTCGTTATGAGTTGGAACTGACTCAATGTGAGGAAGTTTTGGGTTTTATATATATATTGTGTGTGTGTATGTGTATGTATATGTGTATGTGTGTGTATATACATATGTGTGTGTGTGTGTGTGTGTGTATATATATTATATATATAGTTTTTTGTTTTGTTTTGTTTATATAGTTGTTAGGTACAAGTCAATTCCAACTCATAGCAACCCTTTGTACAACAAAACAAAACACTGCACAGTCCTGTGCCATGCTCACAATCTTTGCTATGCTTGAGCCCATTGTCACAGCTACTGTGTTAATCTATGTTGTCAAGGGTTATCCCCTTTTTCTCTGACTCTCCACTTTACTAAGCATGATATCTCTCTCTAGGGACTGGTCCCATCTGATCACATGACCAAAATAGGTGTGACAAAAAAAAACAAAACTGAACTCACTGCTGTCAAGTCGGATCCAACTCATAGCAAACCTTCCTTGGGTTTTCGAGGTGGTATTACTATAGAAGTAGATTGCCCAGTTTTCCTTCCAAGGAGTGGCTGATTGGTTTGAACTGCCAGCCTTCTGGTTAGCAGTCGAACGCCTTAGGCACTACACCACCAGAGCTCCTAGGTGAGACAAAGTCTGGCCATTATCTCCCTTAGGGAGCATTCTGGCTGTATTTCTTCCAGGACAAATTTTACTTATTCTTCTGGCAGTTCATGGTATTTTAAGAATTCCTGGCCTATGGGAACATATATACATATACATGTATATGTATACACAAACACATATGTACACATGATCATTATATATGTTAATATGTGTTTATAATATTATTATAACATAACAACATGCTAACAGCTATTTAATGTGTGGCTATATATCTATATGAGTCAGGGCTGACTCGACGGCACATAACAACAACATATATATATATATATGATAATTACATTAATATAAATTGTTATTGTTGTTGTTATATGCCATCGAGTCGGACCCAATTCCTAGTGACCCCTCCTTGGGTTTCCCAGACGTTATCACTACAGAAGTAGATTGCCCAACCTTCCTTCCAAGGACATTAGTATATATAATATACTATATATTAATATCTATTAAATGTATATCTGTGTATATGTGATAACAGCATCATTTAATGAATGTTAACACATTTATTAAATCTGTGCCTGTGTATATATGATATATATGATTATATGATTATTTTATATTAATACACATTAGTATACATAGCATCTATTAAATGTATGTGTGTGTGTATGTGTGTATATATGATAATAACACCATAATTTAATAGAAACATTAACATCTATTAAATATGTGTGTCTGTGTATGTATCCATTTGTTAGTCAGTCATTACCTAACCAATTGAAAACATAATTCAAACTGCCTACCTTTGCATTTCAAGAGCTCTGGTTGCGTAGTGCCTAAGGCACTTGACTGCTAACCAGAAGGCTGGTGATTCAAACCCACCAGCTGCTCCTCAAAATGAAGGTTGGGCAATCTACTTCCGTAGTGATGACGCCTCAGAAACCCAAGGAGGGGTCACTATGAGTTGGGTCCCATGCGACAGCATATAACAACAACAGCAACAACCTTTGCATTTTACACCTCAATTTAATACTGATGTTCACTTAGCAAGTCTTCTGAATATAACTTAGTCATTGACTCCCAGCTCATAAATCGTAGTTAGAGATAGGTCAGAAATAAATCAGACACATTCCTCAAGTCATTGGCCAAAATTGCATCGTATCTTTTTCCACCAGAAGTGTTTAAAATGCTTCCTATGAAGTAAGTGCTTTACAAAATTAGCAGGAAGAGTTTCCTGGAACTATCAGCATGAATGTTCTCAACTGCATTTTGATGGGAAGCCAGGAGGACATGATAATCATTATTTTATCCATAAGATTAGAGCCAGCTAGAAAAAGTTAGTTCTTAAGTGACTATAATGTTAATATAATACACTTCTTTTTGATGGAAAAGACTGAAGAGGGCTTAACCAATAATACTGGACTGATTCAGATAATTTACTATTTCAAAACTTTTCCATGAATTATTAACTTTTTGCTGTTGAGTTCTTCCATGCAATATTAGAGTATGCTCATTAGTTTGTTTTTAAATCTAAAATTCATTTCATATCTACAGTATTTGTTAAACATAGAACAAGGAAATGGAAAGAACAGGAATTTGAAAATCTGGATTCTGACTCTACTGCTTGCTGCTCATGGTCCCAGATAATCTTCTTGAGCCTCGGTTTTCTCAACTAGAAAATGGAGATAATTAAATCTTCCTTATCAGCTTCATAGGACTGAGGGAGAATCAGTAGAGATAATGTATGTGAAAGCTCTTAAATGCAGTAAGGCAGTATATAGATGTATTGAAATATTTTAATATTTTTTTTAGTGTTCATGTTATAAAAAGAATACATTTCATAGAATGTTATGAGAGTATAATGATTTCTCATTTTGAACCTAAGATGGCTGGATTTTATATCAATATTAATTTTCTATATGTATATTGACTTAGCTTTGCTGTTTAACATATAACAAGAGGCCATAATTCTAGCATGGTTTTATTTCATTGACTTTATTACTTTATCAAAGCAAGTAATTATACTTCCAGTACTTCCAGACAACAAAAATAGTTGACCGTAATACACTGAAGATTTCTATGAAAAGCATTTGTCATTATAATGTACTAGAATTCCAGGAAGATGTAACATGCTCTATTTTTGTGTAGTTTCTTATAACCAGCCTTAGTTCTATTTGAACCCAAAGAAGAAGATGCTAGTGAAAAATAACAGCTCTGTCTCCTTGAATAGAATAGAAAATGGAAAAGAAAAGGACTTAGAAAAAGCTGTAGTATCAGACTCCTTTCAGGAGTCATGAAAGCAGATAATATATCTAGCTTTGGAGTCCTGTTTTACATAAGAGAAATAAATATTAATAAATACTCATTATTCCGAGAAAGGGACTCTTTAACAGGTGGAGAATAGAGCTCAGTTCTCAAAAGAAAATGCTTATGAGCTTGTTATATTTCTGGTTACTGAAAAAAATCATAGCTTTGTGAAAAGAATAATAATGATGAGAAAAATGTCAGTGAGCACTTGAATAGCGCTTTCATTCATTAATTTATCCATACAGTCAACAAATGTTTACTAAGCACTTACTATAAGGTAGAACAAATCTGTCTTGGAAGAAATACAGCCAGAATGCTTCTTAGAAGCAAGGATGGCAAACCTTCATTTCACGTGCTTTGGACATGTTACCAGAAGGGACCAGTTCCTGAAGAAGGTTATTATGGTTGGTCTTAAAATAGAGGGTCAGAGAAAAAGAGGAAGACTTTTGATGAGATGAATTGACCCTGTAGCTGCAGCAATGAGCTCAGACATAGCAATGATTGTGAGGATGATGCAGGACAGGACAATGTATCATTCTGTTAGGATCACTGAGTGTGTTCTGACTCAGTGGTGCTTAATGACAACATAATCTAGGCACTGTATAACAAGTGTTACACTGTGGTGATCAAGGTAGACTGGGCCCTTGCCCTCTTGGAGATTACAGTCTGATCATGAAGATAAACACTTTTAATTTTAAACATTAAAGTTTGTGATAATTACCAGTAAGGGGAAAAGGAAGTACTTAGGAGGAATGATGGGAAGTATTCATCTACTTTGGTCATGTTGTCAGAAGGGACTATTCCTTGGAGAAGGATATCATGCTTGGTAAAATGGTGGGTCAGTGAATAAGGGGAAGACACTCAATGAGGTGGATTGACAGTGGCTGCAGCAATGGGCTCAAGTATAGAAGGCTTGTGTGGATAGTGCACTACCGAGCAGTGTTTCCTTCTGTTGTACATAGGGTCACTATGAGTCAGAGGCAACTCAATGGCACCTAACAAAAACAACAACATGCAGCTGCTTTAGCCTGAGTTTGAGGGAAAGTTCTCTGAGAGACTTGCATTGAGATGTAGTCTGAGGGATGAGAAGGAGCCTGGGAACAGTATTCTTTTTGGAGGGAGCAGCATCTATGAAGATGTGCAATAAACTGAAAGAAGTCCAGAGTTAGGGGGAAAGTCACACCACATCGGATTAGAGATATGGGCATCCTGTTGAGCCTCATTGGCTATGATAAAGAATTTAGATTTTATTAACTGTGTACAAGGAAGTTGTCAGATACATACACTACATAGAAAAGATGGAAGAAATCACCCTGTTTTTATTTAAATATATCATCATGCTGGTATGTGAAAATAGATTAAAAACATGCAAAAGTGAGATCAAAGAGGTAGTATCAAGGCAGGCTTTCTCAATGTGCAACCTGTGTAGTCACACAGGGCTCTCGTTAAAAAGAGCCCTACTCTTGGTTTAGTGCTCTACCATCTTGAAAATTCTTAATAATTCTTAAATAAATTTGTATTTTCATTTTTCACTGATCTCCACAAATTATGTAGCTGGTACTGGCTATTCTAGAAATGCAACTGCAAGATGATGGAGCTGTAGACTAATGATGTCACCTGGGGATGGAGAAATGTGATCTTTGTTTTGCAGGAGAAATAAAATTAGAATTCAATACCAAATTGCTACCAATATAAGCTTTCAGTTTTGCCCATGTAGAACATTTTAGTTGTTTGCACTATTAGTTTATGGTGCTCAGTCAACTCATATCCCATTGAATAAATACCAGTTATCAAAAGATTGTTAATTTTTTTATCATCTTTATTAATATATTTGCATATCATGTATCCACTGTTGTTGTGTATCTGTAATAGAGATGATAGCCAAGGCATCTGAAATGTTTCAATTTACCTTTCTGTTCCACTGGTATCTGCTGAGCACAAAGTATGGGAAAGACACTGTGCTATGAATTTAGAGTGATGTAAGTAGCATTCTTACCTCTTAAGAGTTGCATAAAAGGCATTGTCCTCTTGTGACTTCCTCTAACTTCACGAAGGGGAGACAGAATCATCAGCAGCAACCCAAAGCTTATTCCTATGAGGCCAGACATGCCACTATCCTCCAACCTTTTTACAACTCTGACACCAACTGTTTTTCCCATGGCATATGCTACTTCTCTGCTGGGTTCGATAATTCATTGCAGTGGTCACACAGAACTCACAGACAACACCTACAATTCTGGGGTTTATTAAGAAAGAAACAGGTTACAATTCAGGTTCAGGAATGCTCAGGATACAGTTCTTCCATACAGTTCTCCCCTCGGCCATACCGTCCGGCACACCTCTCTTTGGCCACAGCCTTTCTGCCTGGCCTCCACCTTGTTCTAGCAAGTGGTACAAAGCTCTTTTAGCTCTGCTAATAGGTGCACTTAGTGCACACCACTTTGCAAGCAAACCACCTGCCTAAAATGCACTCATTTCTCTCTCTGGGCCAGAGAGCCTACCACTTTGTCTTGTGCTGGTCTCCTGGCTCTGCTGCTGCTTCTGCTACTGCCATCTCTGTGCTGGTGTCTCTGTCATTTCCTCTGCCTCTGTCTCTGCCTTTGTCTTAGTGCAGGGATCTTGGGTCCAAGGATGAACTCCATTCTCAGCTCTGTTCTGTCTTGATGGTAGTGAGATCCCCCTTTACTGACTCTGGGAAGGCTTATTTTAAGCCCAGAGAGATGGCAAAACTAACCAATCCCCATGTTAGGCTTCCGTACACCTTATTTTCATGGTCCCACCCCCACAAGAGTGCCATGTATCCTATTTACATTACTAACAAGTTATCCAGTCCCCTTGGTACTTGGCCACAAGTACCTGACATTTGCATAGTTCCACCCAGTCGTCCGGTGGGAGTCACAAAGACCACGGCTAGAAGAGCCATAGTAAGTAATTCACTGAACCACAGGAGCTTATAAATTAGGTGAAAGGTAAGACTTAAAATATCTATAATACTAGGAAGGATATACTTGTAAAGGAGATACAAACAATCCACTGAAAGATTCAATTTGTTTAGAAAGATCATTGACATTTTATCAATGAGTCTGCTTATTTAATCACAAGAGTGCAATGATTTTTGTCATGACACCAGAATGTGGGGTAACATTTCATTTTAATTAAAACCAGATATTATCAGGGTTTCCATAGTAGACATTTCCCAGTGTGTATTAAGCCATATGATTGTTCTGTTATACTTGAAGATCCTGCTTAGAAGATAAACAATATTGAGGTCTTTAGAGAAAAAAAAAAAAATCAAAATGCTTCTATTTAGTTTCTGCAAAATGAAATAGAGGTATAAGTAGCATAATTCTTAGTATTCATCACCAAAGTTGAGAATTAAAACCAGAATGTTGACAAATAGGTTTAAATCTAATAAAATTAGAAGAGAAAACAAAATCTGGTTGCTGCAGAGCAGATCTTTCTCTGTTTAGCAGTTGCACAAACTACAGGCAAATGTAGATGTTTTCTCTGTAGTATGGAACTCTCACCAAAAAACTCTCACTAGGGAAAGGCCTAGTTTCATGAGCAGACTTGAAAGCAAATGCCCCAAAGGAAAACACACATGCGCCCACTCCTACAGACACATACATACACACCAAACAGAAGACACATGGGAATGGAAGGATGTACCAGTGCCCCTGAGACATGAGCCTCTGGCAGTGAAGAGCTTTGCTTGTCATGCTTCACAGCTTTAAGACCCCAGACATTACATCCCAAGACGTTTGTTACACTTTCAGGCTTCCATGATTCCGGCTGTGAGCCGCCTGTATCTCTTGAGACATTGAACTCAGAGCTCTATTTCTCTTCACTTATCTGCCTTCTTTTTTTTATGACCACAAAGTGCTCATGCACTTTAAACTTCAAAAGGATGCCTTTACTGCCAGCAAATATATGAAGAAATGCTCATGATTATTAGCCATCAGAGAGATGAAATCAAAACAACAATGAGATACCATCTCACCCCAGCACTAATGGCAAAGTTCAACAAGACAGAAAATGGCAGATGTTGGCAAGGATGTGGAGAGATTGGGACTCTCATACACTGTTGGTGGGACTGTAAAATCATACAACCACTGTGGAAAACAGTATGGTGATTCTTTACAAAGCTGGAATTAGAAATACCATTTGACTCAGCAATCCCATTACTAGGCATATATTCTAAAGAAGTGAGAGCCAGGACAAGAATAGATATATGCACATCCATGTTCATTGCAGCACTATTTACAATAGCAAAAAGATGGAAACAACCTATGTGCACCTTAACAGAAGAATGAGTAACCAGACTGTGGTACATACACACAATGGAATACTATGCAACCATAAAGAATAGTGTAGAATCTGCAAAAAACCGCACAACATGGACATTATGCTAAGTGAAAGAAGTCAATCACAGATGGACAAATACAGTATTAGTTTGTTATTGTAAAAAGTCAAAGAAAGGTTTATATATGGAAGGGAACTTTTCTTTGTTGGTTACCAGAGGTGGGAGGGGAGGGGAGGAAAGACTGCAAAAAAGACAAAAAAAATGCAGTGACCCATGTCACTTTAGTTTTGTGTATTTCATTGTACATAAATTATATTTCAACAAAATGCATTAAAGAAAAGCATGCCTTTAGACCTAATCTGGTAAGAGAAATTAATGGAAAGATGGCCATTGAGAAAGCTATAGAAAATGTTTACTAGCTTAGCTTATGCTTATATCAAATCATGTAAATAGATGTTACTCTTACCCTCTTGGTCCTACCCGTACTCAGAGTAGAGCTCATGAGAACTGTCACTTGTACTTCATTCACTGAGTCTAAAAAAGGCCCTCAGAAGAGTTGGACAAGAAAACAAAATGAACTGGTTGGCTAGGAACATGGAAGACATTGAGAAGTTATGATACAATTTGGGAAATAAGGTTTAAGTCTTAGCCAGTTACCATTGAGTTGACTCTGACCCATGGCAACCTCATATGTGTCAGAGAAGAACTGTGCTAATTTTAATGGTTAATTTTTAATGGCTATTTTTTCAGAAGTACATTGCCAGGCCTTTCTTTTGGTTGGACTCAAACTGCCAAACTTTCAGTTAGTAGTCAAGTGCATTAGCCATTTGCACCACCTATGGACTTTCCATGTAGGTCTTACTATGAGAATATTTCAAGTAAGAATGGGCACACTTCAGGCAACCCTATCTTTAGCCATTCCAAATATCAATATGTTAGTTGAAGCCTTTATTACCTCTTGCCTTCCCTATTATCAAAAGCTTTCTCCTCCCAGCTTCACCCACTCTAGCCCTCTTATATATCACAGTCAGTTTATTCTTTCCAAACTTTTCTCACTTTCTTGTTCCTTCAGAATCTTCAGTGACACTACTTGACCAATAGATCTTAAGGAGTTATTTCATCTGGCATTCAAGGCTCTTTGTGATATCACTGCAACCTATTTTGCCAACCTTACTTTTGTTTTCCATTTGCACATGCATTATTTTTGAATTGAGTGGTCCCCAAGGATGCCTACTTTCTATCACAACCTCAGTACCTGGGCTTATTATGACAGGCAGTTCTTCTGAGTCTGTCCTATCTCTACATATTGAGATTCTAGTAATTCTCCAAGGTACTGTCATAACCTACTTCTGAAAGCTTTATTTATTTTCACCCTCCAGATCCATTTCTCTCCTCTCAACTCTTGTTGTTATGTGCCGTCGAGTCAGAGCGACCCCTCCTTGGGTTTCTGAGGCAGTATCACTACAGAAGCAGATTGCCCCATCTTCCTTCCAAGGAGTGGCTGATTGGTTTGAATCGCCAGCCTTCTGGTTAGCTGTCAAGTGCCTTAGGCATACGCTACCAGAGCTCCTCTCCTCTCAGCTTTTGAGTACCTAATTGTACTTATATTAACATTTACTATATGCATACCTATTTATTTGAGCCATTGTGGTACTTGTCTTATCTATCTTTCCATCTCCACCTCTGCTTATAAACACTAATATGTCCACACTTTTATATCACTCTGTACCTCATACTACCTGTTGATCATAATATAATTCATCTGTTGAATGAATAGCTAGAAAGAGTTGATTCTTCTCTTTTTCACAAGCAATGTACTTCTAGCCAGACTGACAGAGAACCCTTTAGCTAGGGGTGGGGGTGGGGGACAGCTAAATATTTAATACAGTCTGCCTAAAATAAAATTTATTGTACTGCCTTTGATAATGATTAGCTTCCTTCACATTTGCCTATATAAGAATTTATGGTTGAGAAAATCATATAAGCCAGTTTGCCTGTGACAGACCTGTTTTTTATGCTTGTAATCACTAATAGGGTTTTCCCTTTCATTCTCAAAAGTTCTGGCTTAAATGATAGATTATGTAATCACTCTTCTTAAGCCCATTTTTATGGACAAGTGGAAAAACTGACTTTATATGTTATTATCATGCTTGTATCCTTAAACAATCTGGGATGGATGGAGTCAATGTTACAGTCCCACCCATTTCTTCACAAAGTTTCAGGTTAATCTACAAAGCACACCAACTCACAGAAAAACAAAAGAGCATAAACAAACAAACAAAAACAAAAAGGGAAGCTACTTGAAGTAGGAAAGGATAAAAGGCCCAGGATCATTGGGGGAGATTTTCTTCTTCTTTTTTTTTCTTTTCTCTCCCAGGAATTCTTCATTAGACTCAATTTAAGCCTTGAGTTTGAGGTTTTGTATTCTCAGTTGGTAAGCACACCTATTAAAAAGCAATGTATTCACGTTAACTCCCTAGCACCAGCAGGCTCTGTGTATTCACCGCTAGCAGTGGACACCATGCCAGGAGAACCTGACTCCTGGTGCAAAAGGATTAAGGGGGAAAAAAAAGAAACCACATATAATTCTTTTCTGTACTCTGTGGTTTGTTTTACTTAGGAAAACGGCCTGGTTATACCCTGCAGCACGCATTCATTACAGTGATCTTTGACTGGCAGATGCAGAGTAATAGGATGCATATTTTAGTGCTTATTATAATACCCTGTCCAAAAACAACTTGACAAATTTGTGATTTCGACAATATCTCATTTTGCTGGCTGCAGTGCTCTGTGATTGTCTGGCCCACGTGGCTTCCAGATTATGCATACCACCAATACTTCTCATTAAAATGGCCACAGTTCACCAGTTTCGGTAGCTTGGAACGAACTTGGAATGAATTATTATACAACAAAGAGGCTGCTGTCATGCAGAACAAAAGACAAGCAAAAGAGAGCTTTGGCTTAATGAGGCTAAGTGAGTGTCTCCCCTGCATCACAGCTACTTGACGGCCTTTGAGCATGGATTTTTCTCTCCACAGGCCAAAACCTTTGGTCTTTTATTTTGTGTTTATGCACCTTGAGGCTAATATACATTTTAATATGCTGCACATGGAGAAAAAAAAAATCAGCCATTAGATTAGAACATGTGCACTCCCTGTTAAATTAATGACAACCAAACATAGAGATAAATTTAGGTTTTCATATTTAATTATAGCACACTGCAGTACGTTTAGCAAGGATAAATTGCACTATTATTATGCTTCATTTTTTTGACATCTTCTCCTATTAACCATGTACACTTGCCCCCCACTGCCACCACCATCCTGTCCCATACTCACGTCTTTCTACAGATCACCCTCCTTTAAATATCATCCAATTTTAGCCACCATATTGAAAGAAATATAGTATTTAATACATTAAATTTAGTGAGACAACCAATGCCTATTATTTTGGCACTTTTATAAAATAAAAAAATAATGATTTGTAGGAAAAAAATGGTAACTCCTCTAAGAGTACTTTAAGTGTTGGTCCTCCTTGCTGCATCAGATTATAGTGATAGACTCAAGTTCTCTGCTCTTCTGAGCCACCAAAGGCACAAAGCACAGCATGTGACTCTGAATAGTCGATGTTTTCTATGACTCAAATGACCTATGTATAAAGAATTAATCATAACAATCCCAAGAGAAATCTCAATAACCCTGTCACTCCTTGGAACTTCTTTCTGTTGATATTAATCTGTTTGTTGCAGAAATAAGAATACTTCAGGTAGCAAAAGTTACAGGATAATAAGGATCCCTAGAGGCCTTTGGAAAAACCAAAGCCAAAAGTAGAGATTATAAACGTTTCTGTCCATTCTTCCAAGGCCACCAAAGCAGGAACACATTGTTAATAAAACAGAAATGTCAAAATGAACTTTTCATGAAGAATGACTGGGTAACTTCTAATTCTTTCTCTTTGGAGGTTTTGCCTTTTCTTCCCTTACTTGAGTGTTATTTGTTCCCATTACATTGGGATGATAATAGTTTTTGCTTACTTCATCACCAGTTAATAGAATTCTGGTTGGTTGCCCAGGGAGTGAAGATTTCTTCTGATATCTTCTTGTGAAGCATAAAGAAAAGATTTACTATGTGTCTGCCTTTAAGTTATTTGAACTAATAAAGTTCTTAATGCCACAAGATATTTTTCAGGATCTCAGAGTCAAAATTAGGGTCAGCGATTATCTTGAAGCTATCCTTTATTGGACATTTGTTTCATGATGAAGTATATTGAGGTTTGATGACCAGAGGATTTTGGCAGGAATAAAACTCACCATTTAAGAAAGGTCTGCAACTAGGCCTAAAGCACACATCCTGGGTGGTGCCAGCAGTTAAGTGCTTGGCTGCTACCCAGAAGGCTGGTGGTTCAGTTCACCCAGAGACATCTCAGAAGAAAAACCTGGCCATCCACTTCAGAAAGTTCACAGCCATAGAAAACCCCATGGAGCACACCTCTATTCTGAAACACACAGACTCACCATGAGTTGGAATCTGCTTGATGTCCAATGGTTTAGAGCAATCAGTCAGCATTTGCTGGCAGACGAGTTCGTGGTAACAGAGAAAAGCAGCCTGTATTCTAATATAGTGCAGTCTGAAAGGCAGTTATGAGGAATGAGCATACAAAGGTGGATTGTGAGATTCCTTTTCAAAACACTTTTTTGATTTAGAAGTTGACTCGCTTTACAAACTAAGTGTGAGGTAATGAATAGCTAAGTAGTTTTACAAAATAGTATGGTAACATTTGCTGTGAATAAAAAGTGTTATTTTGAATCTGTCAGTGCTTGATAAACTTAAATTCTGAGAATGCCCTTGTAGAAAATACGCAAGAACTGTATTTACTATGTTATAGAGGTTGACATTAAGTCATTAGGTAACAGGGTCTACCCAATTGGTACAGTCACTAGATAAAACTAAAATTCCTTACTATATTGTTTTTCAAGTACAGAATATTAAAATGTATATTAGCCTAGATTGACTCATCCCAGAGATTTCTTTCCATCTGTGGACAAGCGATTTAGACATAGCCATCAGTAATAGTTAGTGGTCTTTGATTCACTTTTCTAGGTTAATTCACTTCGAAGTTCAGACAATTTGCTCTAACTGGTCAAATGTTCTCAGCCTGAAACATTATGCCATAGACATTTACATGTGCTAAAGGAAGATGCTAGTACACCCCACTTATATAACCATTCTACAAGAAGGAATTCAAAATGTACCTCTACCAAACATGCTTCATATAATGAACATAACACCTTTTTTAAAATAAATATAATACTGAAAAAAATAATACATACTGACCCTAATAAATGTCCACACTCTGAAGTGAAAAAAAGCCAGAAATCAAATTATATCAAAATATAATCCCAGTTTTGTTCAAAAATCATGTATATATATATAGAGAAAAAAAGTTATGATAGCTATATATATTGACAAACAATTCTATAAACAGAAATTCTTGATGATTTTTATTTCCTCATTCTTTTCCATTCTTTTCAATTTTCTATAATGAATATGTATTTTTATAATTAGAAAGAAGAATGGTACATAAAAATGAAAACAAATAGTTTCTCAATGTTTTCTATGCATCTCAAAAGAATAATGATCAAGTATTTCATCAATCATCAATATTTAGAAGAGCTTAATTTAAAAATATCAACACTATTCAGGTATTGAAAAGCAAAATAAAGAAAGCCAAAAATGTTGTCCTTTTTTAGCTTAAAAAATAAGTTAAACTTACTTTAGCCAAAGAATAAAAGCTGAGGAGAACTTGCCACTTTTCTTTAAATAAATAAAAGGATCGTTATGGAAAGTTTTGCAAAAGTTTTCTTAGTTTACTACTGAAGAAGGGAAATGAAACCAATACAAGGATGTTAAATCTGACAGAAGGAATGCTTTCCTGAAAATTAGCTATTTGTTTGGGACTGAAAACATCTCTGATCTTTCCTTTTCCTTTTTTTTTTCCCTTGGGTCTTTGAGAAGAAGAGAAATCCTGAGTATACATAATTCTTTATTTGAAGACCTGTCTGAAGGAAGCTAGGTTCTTTTCTTCCCAAAGTTACATGAAATTTTCTTTGAAAGACATTTATCAGAATTCTCAAATTGGTTCTTCACACAGTATCCAAAAACTCATTGCCACTCAGTGAATTCCCACTCACTGCAATCCTATAGGACAAAGTGGAACCACCCCTACAGCATTTCCAAGGCTGTGAATCTTGACACAAGCAGACTGGCACATATTTCTCCCAAAGAGCAGCTAGTGGATTCAAACCACCGGACTTTCAGTTAGCAGCCAAGCTCTTTAGGCACTGCTCCTCCAGCACTCCTTCTTCACAGGATAGCATCTGAAATATTTGCTGAAGTCCTTTTAGAGATACTTACTTATCTCCATTGTGAAGTACAATTATTATTTGTGCCCAGAGATGGATCAGTGATCTTTGAGTGCAAGTCGATTTGAAGAACTATCTAATCTAAATGGATTCAGTTTCAATTCATTTTCATTTCTATTAGTATCTGAATTTGAGCTCTGGTAGTGTAGTGGGTAAGGCATTTGGCAGCTAATCAGAAGGTTTATGTGAACCCACCAACTACTCCATGAGATGAAGATGAGGCAATCTACTTCTGTAAAAATGTACAGACTTGGAAACCTAATGGGAGTCACTAAAACTTGGAATCGACTTGATGGCAGCGGGGGTTGCATTATATAGAGATTATGCTCAAGATGTGAATTTTGAATGTCCTCAAATATAATTTAGTACACCCTGCTCTAGTCAGCCAGCCAAAGAGAAATCCGAAGGAATCCTTCAGTCTGCTGTTTGACTTTAGAGCATACGAGCAGTTCTTGAGTGTGGTTTTAGAATTCCAGGGTGCTGCTTTTTATTAAGCTGCTGTGGATACGCACTGTAGCTACTTAATAAAGAAGTCAGGAACTTCCCATGCACCCTAAACATATGTTCCATTATGTTTCAAAGGGAAACCAGTTAACATGGCACAGAAGTGCCTGGTCACCTTTACCAGATAAGATTTATTGAGTGGTCATTATATGCCAGACACAGTTCTAGGCACTTCTTGTTCTTGTTATTAGTTGCCATCGAGTTGGCTCCGACTCATGGTGAGATCATGTACAACAGAAAAAATGTTGCCTGGTGCTGCACCATCTTCACAGTCATTGGTTTGCTCAAGTGCATTGTTTGGTTCACCTGTGTTCTGAGCACCTCCCAGCCTCTGTGACTCATCTTCCAGCACTATATTGGGCAATACTCTGTTGTGATCTATTGGGTTTTCATTGGCTAATTTTTGGGAGTTGATCTCCAGGACTTTCCTCCTAAGTCTGCCTTAGTCTGGAAGCTCTGTGCACTGTGGGTGACCTTGCTGGTATTTGAAATACTGGTGGCATAGCTTCCAGTATCATAGCAACACACAAGCCACCAGAGTATGACAGATAGAGGGGTGCTGGTCTGGGCACCTGGCACACAAACCACTGCCATTGAATCTGTTATGACGCACAGTGCCCTTAAGGGTGGAGTAGAACTGCCCCCACAGGGTTTCCAAGGCTGTAAATCTTTAAGAAGCAAACTGCCTCATTTTTCTTCTGCAAAGCAATTGGTGGATTCAAACAGCTGACCTTGAGGTTAGCAGCCAAATGCTTTAACTACTATGGCACCAGAGCTCCACTTGGGATAAAGCAATTAAAAATAAAAATTGAAAATATTCTCATCCTCATGGAACTTACATTCAGATAAATCACTTCTCTTGAGGTTTGGGAAAAAGAAGGTTCTTTGGGGAGGGAAGAGAAAAGCATAGAATTTTTTTTTTTTTATGCTTATCAGAAATTCTCTTTTCTCCAGTCTTTTCTCTCAAGCTCTCATTATAACTAGGTTGGACATGGGTGATAGGCAAGATCCTGTGCCTACAGACAAATTTAGGTCACATCTTATCATATTTCATCAGTCCTTTTTAGATGAGGAATATTTATCTACATTGTTTTTAATCTTTGAGGCCTCTGAGATTAAGACCATCCTATAAAAAACCCATTACAATAGTGACATTAAGGTTATTTTCAATCTCTGGTCTTTGGTTTCAATCTGTTTTTAGTAAACATTGAGAAAAAATTCCAGGATACAGATACCTGCTAAAGTGGTAATATAATGGATATAAGGATGCTTCAGTTAGTTAAATACAAGTTATATAGAGAGAAGTCCAAGATTTCTAAAATGAATAAATGACACCTAGTCTTTGGTTTTGGGAGCTCTGGTAGCATAGTGCCTAATGTGCTTGACTGATAACCAGAAGGCTGGTGGGTTTGAACTCCTCAGAAAGAAGGTTGGGCAATCTACTTCCATTAGTGATACCACCTCAGAAACCCAAGGAGGGGTCACTATGAGTCAGGGCCGACTCGATAGCATATAACAAAGTCTTTGGTTTTAGCACTGTTTATTGTTCTATTGTGTGCTTGAGAATTGTGATTATTCTTAGGTTTTTCATGATGTTTTTTCTTCATATTTTTGGAGCAGTTTATTACTTCAAGAAAAACTAAAGTACATAATTCACATTAGGTCTACTTTTTGTGTTGGACACTTCCATTGGTTTCTACAAATGCTTAATATCATGTGACCACCATTACAATATCATAAAAAAATTATCTTATGAAGCAACTTTGAGAACAAATAATATTTTTACTTTTATAAAGTGTTTCTCTGAAGAACAAAGAGTACTCTGCATTTTTCTAAAAATTCCATTTACCTGACCCGGATATAATTGGGGAGCTCCTGCTGTGACATCGTAAATGAGGGGAAATATCTGAGGCACCTCAACTTTGAGAAGATGTTCATCAGTGCATGTCCAGGCCTCACATAGATCATAACAGGATTCAACAGAATTCTAGGGCTCTTAATTTGGAGCTATTTCAAGAAATTCTTACACCCTTTGGATGAAATCTGTGATATCCAAAAACAATAAGAAGAAATATGAAATTGTGGCAATGTTCTCATTTGTTTAAAGGCCCAAACTCCATGAAAACACTTTAGAATTCCTGAAAATTTTCAAGTGGAATCACGTTGGTATTGAAGCTATGATTAAATGTTAGCCTACTAGCCACTAGCCTTTGTTACGAGAATAGAATACATCTAGCCACATCAGCCATATATCTAGAATCAGCAAAAGCTGGTCACTGCTACTACACAGTAACCCATGAGCAGTCATAAAGCCAGAAGAGCTCTTGGCACTCTAAATGCCTAGAAAATGCATTTCCTTAATTAGCACACATCAACTTGAGTGACTCCTCCAGAGGCTCCCAATTAACGAGACTTCTACACTAGCATCATTAATAGTTCTCTCTTATTAATCCATATATTTTTTTTTAAAATCAACAAAAATTCTCAACACTCTGTCAGCCGAGAGTCCTGCCTATATGAATATTTACTGAAAGCAAAATGCAAAAGAATAGAACAAATGTGGTTTATTAAGCAAATAATCTTAGAAACAGCACACAACATGGTTGCTCACCAGCTCATCACATTATATTTCCTGCTGGCTCCTTACTTCTATTTATACCTCTAACTGGATGAACTCACCATGCCCCCTACTGCTTAGGAGCAGTACTACCACGGTGTAGCAAAACACAACACATCCTGGTATTCTCTAGAGATTTATTTCTAGCCATATGCTTTCTTTCAGAATGCTTGTTGAACAACATTGTTTGTCTCCCCTTGGTCCCCAATGCCAGGATAAATCTGTGGAGTCATGCTGGCAGGAGAAATGGCCTCCAATCGGCAACAACAAACAAGTTCCTTATTACTGACCCTACCATCTGTCCTGGTTTCCACATACTCACATGCCGTACTCACATAGGAACAGGTTTCAGCCCGGCCAGGTTCACTGCTCAGCCAACATCTACCAGTAGGGTCAGCCTGCGCATCCAGATTGCATCTGTGCTTAGGAGTGTATCTAGCTAACATCCTTCATCCAGACTGGAAAGTGGTTGATGGACACTGAAAAGATCTTTGAAAGCTCTACTGCTGATAAGAGAAGTGCTCACTAAAGTCTTAGACCCAGAATGAGAGTACAGTGGCTACATAATTTTCTCTGTTACAAAGACAAGATGTAGGCATTTCTCTTTTATATTAAAGTGTTCACCCACCAAGACCACTCTGCTTATAAGCAGTGACTATGAAAGGAGTGATGCCTGGTATATTAATTATAAGCCCTTAAAAAAGAAAAAAAAAAAAAACTAACTGTATATAATAGCCAGAGATAGTTCCCAGACGAAGTTATTTCCCAAAGGCTCATTTCACAGAGGTAGATGATCCAACATACTAGGCCATTGTAGTCTCAATATAAATCAGTTTATCCCTGCTTTCAGCACATCTTAAGTGCTCAAAATATCACATTTGCTGACAAGGATACAAAAAGACAGTGCTCTTAAACCAGCAATACTAAAGTAAGTGTGCCAAGAGAACATTATAAAAAAAAAAAACTGATAGAGATACAGAGCAGCAGAATGTCTGCCAAGAAGCACAATAAGAGAAATTGTCTTTTCCTGTTACTACCATTATGACAAAGCAAATGGCAAAGTTATTTTATTAAGTGTTTGTGTTATTAAAACCTATTCCACTGTCTGGGATTTACTGCTACACAATGTACTAAATAGCCAGGCTTCAAGAGAGATGATAAATCTCAAAGAATTGCATTACTACCCAAAGTATTGGTCATTGTGCAGTGGTTTAAAATTTAACAACCACATTAAACATTGAGCTGAATCAATAGTAATATTTTCAGTGTCTCTAAGGCAGATGACTGAACTTGTTGGGGGCATTATGGAATTCTATGACACGGTGTCAGTCGGTACATGGGTCAGTGAGGCCGGCATCTGGGAAGAAATCATCTTCATAGCATTCCCAGAAGACCCACAGCGCTGTAGAGTCAGCTAGAAAAGATTCATAGACACCGCACACTACTATGAGGAGCCCTGGGGGCACCATGGCTAAAGTATTTGGCTGCTAGCCAGAGGGTCAGCAGTTCAAACCCACCAGCCACTCTATGGGAAGAAGATATGCCAGTCTGCTTCTATAAACATTTACAGCTTGGAAACTCAATGGGGCCGTTCTACTCTGTCCTATAGCATCACTACAAGTCAGAATCAACTCAGTGGTAAGGGGTTTGGTTTTGACACAGTACGACGGCACCAGCAGTTGAACAATGCACCTGGTTCAAATTGAGCTATTCTTTGACATTTGTCATATGTTTATTCCCTGGGCTCCATTTGAAAAAATTGGTAGGTGATCACCTTCAGCAAATATTACAGTTATGGAATGAAGAGACTTATTAACTTTGAGTTTCTCTGATTTGTGTCACTTTCAAATATTACAGTGTTTGTCATTCATTTTACTTATTCTTTCTAGTCCAATAATACGGGGCATATATCTTTACCAGCATTGGAAATAGTGTAAAAACAAATAGGGTCCAGTGGCTTTGGGATTAGATTTCCTTTATTCTCATCACAAATTTTCATTCCTACAATACTCCAAGATATTTCTCAATTGCAGTACCTTATATTCACTGGCATTCTTCCTTGCAGCTTCAGACTATTCCTCCCTGAATTTGTCCGAATATCTGATGTTCCTCTCCTGGATTCCGGCGCTACCAGAGATTTGTAACTTCCCTGTTATGAAGCTCTAAGTCTGAAAACATGCTTCAATGGCAGGAAGTTACTGGCCTTTCTATGAAAAAAAATAAAAAATCTAAGTAGATAGTAATTGAAGATTCTATTAGAAGATAATAGGGCAGCACAATCTGGCTTGGGGGAAAAAATCTCTTTATATATGTGCAAAGGAAAACATATCTTTATACATTCATGAATTTGTGAAATAGTGCTGATAGTGGTAGGAAGAAAGGCCAGGTGATGTACTTCTGAAATTCAGCCAGGGAAAACCCTGTGGATCACAACTGTCCAATTCACACCTGATCATGCGATGGTGAACAACTGGGCAGCAGTTCATTTGATTGTGCACAGAGTCACCATTAGCTAGGAACCAACTCAACAACAGCTAACAACAATAACTCATAGTAAATGAAAGCTCAAGTGAATCCTAGTACTAAGCATACGACCTGCCCCTCATTGTCTCTTCTGCACCTACCTTAAAGGGTATTGTGAAGGTTAAATGAAATAATGAAAGAAATATGTTTAGCACAAGGTCTTGCACAATGTGAGTGCTTAGGGTTTTAGTTATCTGTGCCATAAATCCTAGCATTTTTAAAGCTTAAGGTTTTGTGAATGGAGAGTCTGATTAGAGTCATGCTGGATTTCATGCCTTGGAAATTATGCAGATCATTCCTATTATGTGAGTGCAGAGAGTGAATAAATGGATTGGCCTTCAAGGAAAGAACTGGGAAATGGGAGGCCTAGATTCTAGTCTTGACTTTATATCTGACTCAGTATGGTACTTTCAGCATTTGACATAAACTCTCAGAACTTTGATTTCCTTATGTCTGAAATGAAGGAGCTGGGCTATATCAAAGTCCATTCCAATGTACATTATGTTGACCCTGAACATGTTGTTCCTAATTTATGAAAAATAGTCTAGTCCATTTGTGAAATAATTTGAAAATAACAGAAATATTCTGTCAATCCAATGTTTCTGCTATTTGCCCATCATTTTTTTGTGTGTGTGACACTCCATCATTAAAAATTCTCTCAAGGCATCTTCTTTTAAAAGGCAGCTTTCAATCAATCAAGTTATTTATTGAGTACTTATTAGTATAGAGATATAGAAGGTGTAAAACAAGAAATTGTTCCATGGTGTATGACTTGAAATCAATTGGAAAAAAGAAAATACATCCCTGAAAAATTAACATTTATAAGGCTCAAATGAGGGACACAAACAATAAATATTTCATTCACATACTTACAAGACTTCTAAAGCATATTTAAGACAGTAGTTTTTAAAAGTCAAGAGCAATCAAGAATTATTAGGAAGTAATATATACTTGAGGTGCTTTGATAGCATAGTGCCTAAGGCATTTGACTGCTAACCAGAAGGCTGGCAGTTCAAACCCACCAGCCACTCCTCGGAAGGAAGGTTGGGCAGTCTACTTTGGTAGTGATACCACCTTGGAAACCCAAAGAGGGATTGCTATGAGTCAGGTCCAACTCTTTGGCACATAACAACAACAAGAAGAAGATATACTTGTATTAGAAACTTGAGATAGCTTAAATTTCTTAAAAAAGAAAAAAATCACGTTTAGCTCAAAACTTATTGGTAGGAAAGAAACTAAAGAAACTCTAGGCTGTACAACCCTTGTGGTCTGGTGAAAGTAATGTCTGCTGCTGTTGTTAGCTACCTTTAAGTCAACTCTGACTCGTGTACTAAAGAATGAAACATTGCCTGGCCCTACATCATCTTCATGACCATTGGTATGTTTGAGTATATTGTTGGAGCTTTATGTAGTTTGAATGCCTTCCAACATAAGGGGCTCATCCTCCAGCATTACATTGGGCAATACTCTGTTGTGATCAATAAGGTATTCATTGACTAATTTTCAGAAGTAGATAACCAGCCCTTTCTTTCTAATCTGTGTTAGAGTCTGGAGGCTCTGCTGAAACCTGTCCACCATGGGTGATCCTGCTGATATTTGAAATATAGGTGGCATAGCTTCCAGCATCGTAGCAACATGCAAGTCACCAGAGCAAGAAAAAGTAATAGACAAGTGGTGGAAGGAGATGTCTTGGTTTTTCAAAAGAGACAGCATTTTGTTTTTGTCGTTCAATATTGGGAAATTTTTGCTACATAGTTCCATGCTTAAAGAACATTTGTTAATGTAATGCTCACTACTTACAACTGGGAATTTGTAAAACATAAAAAATGTCCTTCAAATAAATATACTCTATCAATTCTCAGTGAAAGCCAAAGATTGCTATAGCAACTCAATAAAAGTACATTTGAGTGAAGCTAAACTAATAAACCCTAGGAATATTGCTTCATGGTGACAAGACTTAATACTTAGAGACCAAGAAAAAATGATGGATTCAACTGCCCTAAATTTTAGGATGTGTTGGAGACACTTTAAAAATAAGTAATGTATATATAAGATTCTACCTAGAAGGAGTCAGCCACTGGGTACTGTTTACAATTATTTTTTCAAATAATTTTCCATTTAAACACTCAACATGAGGTACTCTCAACATTCTGGTTTCACCAAGAGGAGTCAACAATACTGACTTCATCATGTGACCTAGGGCTGCTGTTAAAAACCCACATCCCATATCCTGAGCTTATCTAAACCTTCAGAAAAGTATGTAGTAGAGGAGGAGCAAGATAGCAAAGTGAGTGAACACTCCTGTTTATTCTGCCAGCACCTAACCCACTGAACAACAAACAGAAACAAGGACCATCTGGGATCTCAAAACTCTAGATAGCAGCTGAGGTGTTGGAAAAACCTGGATGAGTCCCGAATCAGCAGAGAGGAAGAACAAGGATGACAGAGAAGCTGGGACAACATACCCATTAACTTGTGGAGTACTCATTCATCATAGCTATTTGGAGATGGTACTGGGCAGCACCCCAAACTGGAAATAAAAAAGAAGCTAATCTGAGGAAACTGTAGCCCAACTTTTAAGGTGGTAGAGATTGGCCATGGAAGTTCACAGGCCACACAATTGGGAGGGGGTGAAAGGGGACTGTGATGCTGCAAAAGAGTGCTATTGAATCTTGCAAAGGCCCAAGATGGATGGGCATTTGGACCAGAAGGAATTGTAGCAGCAATAGTTGAGGGGAATGCTCAGAAGGAAGGGCAACACAGGGAAATGGCTGGCTCCTTGCACACAGTAGGATACCATGGGGGCTTGTGAAGGGCACCCCTCTTTATCACAGCAAGGTTGAGCCCACCACTTATATCAGCATCTGCAAACAGCTAAACTCTCTACCCCCAAACATATGTATTGAATGCCATAGGTATTGAATGCCAGGGATCAAGCATCCAGAACTCTTTTTCAACACTGAAAAAACATAAGGATAAGAGTGCCTTCCAGTGGTTCTCAGAAGATATCAGACCCACTGCTGCTAGATTGATTCTGACTCTTGGAGACCCTGTGGAGTGGTATGGAGCTGCCCTGTGAGATTTCTAGGGCTATGAGTCTTTGCACAAAGAGGCTGCCTCATCTATCTCCTATGGAGTATTTGATGAGTGTGGGCCCTGGCCTCTTGGTTGGCATCCAAGTACTTGGCAACTGTGCCACCAGGGCATCCAATCAGAAAATTTTCCTATAAAAATCAGAATATAAAATTTAAAGTAAAAAAAAAGGGGGGAGGGCTCAATTTCAACAAAAAATAGAAAAACACAAAATATCACAAGAGAAGAAACAAAAGCAAAGCATGAAAAAGAGGTGATTTCTCCTATGGAAGCCAGACAAAGGGACAAGTTGAAACTTTTCAATGTATGGTGCTAAGGATGTTTCAAGAAGCAAAAAGCACATAGAAAACAAAATGGCAGAGATTAAGAAACAAATGGAAGAACAAAATGAAAACCTTAACAAGGAAATGGAAAACATAAAAAAAAAAAAGGAAGGAAGTACTGACACTGAAGAATTGAAGAATATAGTAATTGAATTAGAGAAAGCAAGAGAAACATTCAATACAGTTGAACAGACAGAAGACAGAATAAATGAGCTAGAAGACAAAATAACTGAACTTATCAAACCTCAAGATAAACTAGAGAAAAGAAAAAAAAAAAGGAAATATGGGATTCAATTAAGAAATCTGACATTAGAATCATTGAAATCCCAGATAACCATGACAAGGTTAATGTCTTAGAAACAATTTTCCAGGAGATAATCAGAGAGAATTTCCCAGTCCTGAACAGAGAACCAAACCTGCAAATACAGGAAGCTACATGAATCCCAGTTAGAAGAACCACAAAAACATCAACAGCATGTCATGTCATAATAAATTTTTTTTATTATTATTTTTTATTGTGATTTGGGTTAAATTTTACAAAGCAAATTGGCTTTCCATAAAGCAGCTTACATACACTTTGTCTCATGACATTGACTACAATTTACCACAATTCAATAGCTCCCCTCTCACTTCCTCTTCATAGTTACGTCTTCCCTGTATCTTTCTTTCCATGCATTCCTGCCCCCTAAGCTGCCTCCTTGTGCATACATAGCCCTTCTATTCTCCCATGATTGATCTCTCTCTCCAAGGAGTGTATCTACCTAATGTAAATGTTTACCTCATCTGCTTGTCTTTTGTTTGGCTAGAAGCCATGGGAGTGGGTTCAATTCCAGACCTGACAGGAAGCTAGGGGCCATAGCCTCAGGGGTTCCACCTGGCTCTTTCAGACTAACAAACCTGGTCCTTTTTTTAATGATTTTGAGTTTTCTTCCACTTTGTTCTCCCATTCTATCCAGGATCTCCTACATTGATCCTCCCCTGAATGGTTGACATTGGTCACCAGGCATCTTCTAGTTCTTCTGGTCTCATAGTTGTATAGGCTGAGGATCACATGCTGTACCAGTCACTTGGAATAACATCTTTGGTTTTCTTCATTCTTCTTTGCTCTGGATGGGGAGAGACCCATTGTTACATCTAGGTGGCGGTTTGCAAACTTTTAAGATCCCAGTTGCTACTCACCAAAGTAGGATGTGGAACAATGTTTTTGTGTAGTATGTTATGCCAGTTGAGTTTGATGTCCCCTGTGACTATGGTCCCAAGCCCACAGGTCCAACTACTTGCTCCCTCTGGGTAGCAGGCTGTGGCTAAAAAGTGACTACAACCTTGTCCCTTGTCAGCTCTACTATATACCTGAAAATTCTTATGGAACATACAAATACACTTGTAGGATTATTGTCTGCCAACACTATACATGGTCATGCGCACACTCCCCCCTGCATAGACATACATAGTAGTTCAGCCTGTCCACCCATCTATCCACCCATAGATCAATGTTTGCCTTCACTGACAATGCAGTACTATATGTGCAAAAGGGTTCATCTTTGTTGTCTCTATCTCTCATGCACCACTTCTCTATGTCTTCTTTCTCAATGCCACCATGTTAATCACTCACATTTGGTACATTGCCCTTTTCTTCACCAAAATCAATATTTGTCTCTACCCATCTAACACTGTTCACTCCAAACCCCTCCCACCCCTGGTAACCAATAAAGAAAATTTCCTTCGATATATAAAACTTTCTTTGATGTTTTACGATAACAAACTAATACAATATTTGTCCTTCTGTGATTGACTTATTTCACTCAGCATAACGTCCCTCAAGTTCATCCACGTTATGTGGTTTTGCAGATTCTACGTTATTCTTTAGGGTTGAATAGTATTCCATTGTGTGTATGTACCATAGTTTGGTTATCCATTCTTCTGTTGATGGGCACCTAGGTTGTTTCCATCTTTTTGCTATTGTAAATAGTCCCACAGTGAACAAGGGTATGCCTTTATCTGTTCTTGTCCTGGCTGTCACTTTAGGATATGTACCTAGTAATGGAATGGATGGATCAAATGGTATTTCTAATCCCAATTTTTTTTTGTAATGCATTTTATTGAAATATATGTACAGTGAAATATACAAAACTAAAGTGGCATGGGTCAATACATTCTTTTTTTTTTTTGCTGAGTTTCCTCCCCTCCCCTCCCACCTCTGGCAACCAACAAAGAAAGTTTCCCTCCATATATAAACCTTTCCTTGACCCTCCACAACAACGAACTAATACTATATTTGTCCTTCTGTAATTAATTTATTTCAGTCAGCATAATG
>NW_006921620.1:10492817-10500992 GCF_000298275.1 Orycteropus afer afer | reverse complement strand
CATTGTTCCCACCCCTGCCCTCCCACCCTTGGCAACCAACAAAGAAAGTTTCTTTCCATATATAAACCTTTCCTTGACCCTCCACAACAACGAACTAATACTATATTTGTCCTTCTGTGATTGACTTATTTCACTCAGCATAATGTCTTCCAAGTTCATCCATGTTACACCGTGTTTTTCTGACTCTACATTTTTCTTTAGTGTTGCATAGTATTCCATTGTGTGTATGTACCATGGTTTGGTTGCCCATTCTTCTATTGATAGTCACATAGGTTGTTTCCATCTTTTTGCTATTTAAGTAGTGCTGTGATGAACATAAGTGTGCATATATCTGTTCCTGTCCTGGCTGTCACCTCTCTAGGATATATGCCTAGTAATGGGATTGCTGGGTCAAATGGTATCTCCAATTCCCACTTTATAAGGAATCACCATGTTGCTTCCTGCAGTGGTTGTGTAACTTCCCAGTCCCACCATCAGTGTATGAGAGTCTCAATCTCTCCATATCCTGCCAGCATTTGTTATTTTCTGTCTTGTTGAACCTTGCCATAAGTGCTGGGGTGAGATGGTATCTCATTATTATTTTGATTTGCATCTCTCTTATAGTCAATGATCATGAACATCTTTCATGTTTTTGCTGGCCACCTGAATATCCTCCTTGGTGAAGTGTCTGTTCATGTCTTCTGCCCATTTTTCAATTGATTGTTGATCCCTTTGCTGTTAAGGTGTTAGAATTTTCTACAAATCTTAGAATAAGTCCCTTGTCAGATATGTAGCTTTCAACAAGTATGAGTTTGTTGCTGTCATTTTGTTATGTGCTTTTTTCATGGTGTTGATTTCTTTATTCCATATGATTTTCTGTGCTGAGCTCCTTTTGTTTATAAACTCTGTTATCACTTCCTTCATTGCTATTGTTTTGGTATTTGCTAAATATTTGTGTGGGTCCTCTTTTTTATTTTGATGTGAAAGTTTATCATTTTTCATTGAGATTACCCTGTGATGTATAATTTTCTTCCCCAGTTTAGAACAGTCTTGTCTTGACTTCCCTACCATTTAGAAGTTCTCTAACTACACATTTTTTTTTCCCTCTTTTTGGTCTGTAGTTGTACTCATTTGTCAATTGATGTCCCTGGTTCCCTGTTTACAATCTTTAAATACTTTAGATACTTCTATAACTGGGTTGATTTCTGGGTTATGTCACCATGTGTGCTAATGGTCCATTGTTGTTTGCTGTTGTTGCTCTTTATCCAAAAGACTCCCTTTGATATCTCTTGTAAGGTTGGTCTGGTTTTAACAAATTCCCTTAATTTCTGCTTATCTGGAAATGTCTTAATTTCCCCCATTATATTTGAGGGACAGTTTTGCTGGGGATATAATTGTAGGCTGGAAATTTTACTCTTTCAGGGTGCCAAAGAGGCAGGGAGGCCAAATCTTGTGACCTCCTCTAACCCCACAAGAGGAAGACAGAATCACCATCAGTAGTCCAAGGCCTATTCCTGTGAGGCCAGACATGCTGCCTCCCTCCAGCCCTTTCACCAACTGTTCTTCCTGCAACACCCACCACTTTTCTACTGGGTTCAGTAATTCACTGCAGTGGCCACACAGAACTCACAAATTATGAGGTTTATTAGGGGAAGCACCACGCTACAGTTCAAGTTCAGTAAAAATGCTCAGTCTTCCTTAGCTTGACATCTCTCAGGCAACAGCCTCTCTCAGTCTCTCTCCCAGCAATGTGTGTCTCTCAATGTCTCTCTCTCAGTAATACATCTCTTGGTGTCTCTTTCTCAGGAGCGCATGTCTCTCAGGAGCACATTTCTCTCAGCAACATGTCTTTCTCAACCAGCAGTCAGAGAGACTTCTGCCTCTAAGAGGACTCCTTTTGAGGCCAAACCAACCAATTCCAACATCACAGTTCTATACACTGAGAGAGAGCAAACTTCCCAGAAAATTATTTTGTGCTGCTTGCAACAGAAATACCACAGGTGAATGATTTTAACAATCAGGAGGTACTCAGTTTCTCACAGCAAATTCTGCATTGGAGTTTACAAAGATTTATGGCTAGAAAAGCTATACCAGGTAATTTACTACACCAAATAGGCTTTTATATATACCATCCCATTGCCTTCTCACATACATGGTTTCTGCTGAGAAATCTGAGATTAGTCTTATTGGTTGCCCCTTTTAGGTAACTTTTTGTTTTTTCCACGCTGCTCTCATGATTCTTTCTTTGTCTTTGGTTTTGGTAAATTTGATGATGATACATCTTGGTGATTTTCTTTTGAAGTCTATTCTGTTTGGGGTTTGTTGGACTTCTTGAATGGGTATATTCTCATCTTTCATCATACCAGGAAAATTCTCTTCCAACAAATCTTTGACAATTTTCTTGGTGGTTTTTGTTTTCTCTTCCTGTTCTGGAATTCCGATTACATGACATATAACATGAATGGACCTCAAGGGTATAATGCTAAGTGAAATAACTCAAGTATGTAAGGACAAATATTGTATTATCCCATATATATGTATGTATATATATATATAGAGAGAGAGAGAGAGAGAGAGAGAGAGAGAAAAGAGTAGACATATACAGAGACTAATGTTCATTAGTGGTTACAGGGAGAGGAAGGGGGAGGGGAATGCACACTTTACACCATATAGACTTGATATTCTTTGTAATGGAAAAATATAGCAAATGTAGATGTAGTAAGAACTGCACAGCAAGAAGAAAAATGAGTTTTTTAGCACATATTGATGGGCGTAGACATAGTGATATATGGATAGGTACAGATGTATATATACGTGAGAAGAGATAGAAATATCTGTGTTGTTGTTAGGTGCCATCAAGTGGGTTTCTGTTCATAGCAACCATACGTACAACAGAACAAAACACTTACTGGGCCTGTGCCACCCTCACAATCATTGCTATGCTTGAGCCCATTGTTGCAGCCACTGTGTCAGTCCATCTCGTTGAGGGTCTTCCCTTTTTTCGCTGACCCTCTGGTTTACCAAGCATGATATCTTTCTCCAAGGCCAGGTCCCTACTGATAGCATGACCGAAGTACAAGAGATAAAGTCTGGCCATTCTCAATTCTAAGGAACATTCTGGCTGTACTTCTTCCAAGACAGATTTGTTTGCTGTTCTAGAAGCTTATGGTACATTAAGTATTCTTCACCAACAGCACAATTCAAATGCATCAATTCTTCTGCAGTTTTCTTCATTCATTGTCTAGTTCTTACATGCATATGAGGCTATTGAAAATACCATGGCTTGGGTCAAATGTACCTTAGTCTTCAAACTGACATATTTGTTCTTTAACATTTTAGAAAGGTCTTTTGCAGCAGATTTGCCCAATGCAATAAATCATTTGATTTCTTGACTGCTACTTCCATGGGATGGGTGTTGATTGTTGATCCAAGTAAATGAAATCCTTGACAACCTCAATCTTTTCTCCATTTATCGATGTTGCTTATTGGTCCAGTTGTGGGGATTTTTGTTTCCTTTATGTTGAGATGTAGTCCACGCTGAAGGTTGTGGTCTTTAGTCTTCATCACTAAATGCTTCAAGTTTTCTTCACTTGGAGCAAGCAAAGTAATGTCATCTGCATATCACAGATGGTTAATGAGTCTTCCTCCAGTCCTGAAGCTGCATTCTTCTTCATACACTCCATCTTCTTGAATTATTTACTCAGCATATGGATTGAATAATTATGATGAAAAGATACAACCCTGACTCACACCTTTCCTAGTTTTAAACCATGCAGTATCCCCTTGTTCTGTTTTAACAACCGCCTCTTGGTCTATATACAGGTACCTCATGAGCAAAATTAAGTGTTCTGGAATTCACATTCTTCACAATGTTACCCATAATTTATTATGACCCATAAAGTCAATTGCATTTACATAGTCAATAAAACTCAGGTAAACATCTATCTATTATTTTCTGCTTTTAGCTTAAATCCCTCTGATATCAGCAGTGATATCCCTTGTTCCACATCCAAGCTGTATCCAGCTTGAAATGTTGCCTGTTTCCTGTCGATGCACTGCTGCAACTATTTTTGCATTATTTTCAACAAAAGTTTACTTTTGTGTGATATTAATGATATGGTTCAATAATTTCTACATTCTATTGGATCACTTTTTTTGGGGGGAATGGGCACAGATATGCATGTCTTCCCATCAGTTGGCCAGGTTTTGCAAATTTTTTAGTCTAAATGAGTGAGCACTTCTAGCATTGTAGACTTTTGTTGAAACTTCTCAGTGGATAGTCTGTCAATTCCTGGACTCTTTTTTTTTTCACCAATGCCTTCAGTACAACTTGGACTTCTTTCTTCTATACCATAATTTCTTGCTCATATGCTCAATTCATTTGGTAAAATAACTCTCATACAGAGAACACATCATTCCAAGTTCCTTTGATGCTTTCTGCATCATTCAATATTTTGCCCATATAATCCTTCAACATTGCAACTCAAGGCTTGAATTTTTTCTTCAGTTCTTTCAGCTTGAGAAATGCTGAGTGTTCTTCATTTTTGGTTTTCTAACGCCAGGTCTTAGCATTTCATTATAATACTTTACTTTGTTTTCTTGAGCCATCCTGTGAAACCTTCTGTTCAGATCTTTTACTTCATCATTTCTTGCATTCACTTTACCTACTCTTCATTTAAGAGCAAGTTTCAGTGTCTGTTCTGACATCCCTTTGGTCTTTTTTTCCTTCCCTGTCTTTTTAATGACCTTTTGCTTTCTCCATGCATGATATTCTTGATGTCATCCCATAACTCATCTGGTCTTCGATCATTGATGTTCAGTGTATCAAATCTTTTCTTCATATGGTCTCTGAATTCAGGTGATATATACTCAAGGTCATATTTTGGCTGTCATTGATTTATTTTAATTTTATTTACTTCAGCTTAAACTTGTATAAGAGCAATTGATGGCCTGTTCCACAGTTGGCCCTGGCCTTGTTTTGACAGATGATATTGAGCTTCTCCATCCTGTCTCTCTACAGATGTTATCAATTTGATTTCTGCTTATTCCTTTGGAAGAAGTCTGCTTGTGTTGTCTCCATTTATGTTGTTTAAGGAAAGAAAAAACCATTTGTACCGAATTAAGTTGTTGTTCTTGCAAAATTCTATCATGTGATTTTCGATGTCATTTATATCACAAAGGCCATATTTTCCAACTACCAATACTTCTTTGTTCCCTACTTTCACATGCCACTTACCAGTAGTAATCAGTGCATCTTGATTGCATGTTTCGTCAATGTTCAGTTAGTAAAAATCTTCAATTTCTTCATCTTTGGCTTTAGTGGTTGGTGTATAAATTTGAATAATAGGAGTTTTAACTGATTTTCCTTGTAGATGTATGGATATTATCCTATCACTTGCAGAATTGTACTACAGACTAGATCTTGAAATCTTCTTTTTGATGATGAATGCAGTGCCATTCCTCTTCAGTTTGTCATTTCTGGCATAATAGACCATAATATTGTTCAATTCAAAATGGCCAAAACCAGTTCAGTGCAGCTCACTAATGCCTAGGATGTTGATCTTTATGTGTTCCATTTCATTTTTGACAACTTCTAATTGTCCTGGATTCATACTTCATACATTACACATTCTGAATATTAATGAATGTTTGCAGCTGTTTCTTCTCATTTTGAGTTATTCCACATCAGGAAATGAAGGTTCCCAAAAGCTTTACTGTAAGCTTATTAGTAAAGTCACCTCTATTTTAAGGAGGCAGCTCTTCTCCAGTCTTATTTTGAGTGCCTTCTAACCTGAGAGGCTCATCTTCCAGGACTATATCAGGCACTTTTCACTGATATTTATAAGTTGTCCAGTGATTAATTTTTTCAGATGTGGACTGCCTCTTTCCTCTTCTCATGTGTCTTAGTCTGGAAGCTCTGCCGAAACCAGTCCACCATGGGTAACCCTGCTTGTATTTGAAATACTGGTGGCATAGCTTCCAGCATCACATCAACAAGTAAGTCACCACAGTAGGACAAATTGACAGAAGAATGGTGGAGGAGCATCCAATCTATCTATCTATCTGTATACATATACCTACAGATACTATATATATCTTGGAGCTAGAATAACAACTCAGTTTGACAGTTGGAAGTGATATTCTTTACATTTATTGATATCTTAAGTCAGCCCAAAGACAATCATATAAAGATCCAGTTTGTTCATAATTCTGTACTAGAAAACAAATAAATCACTCTCAGTATAAGTTTACTACTACCTACAGTTAGTGAGCCCATGATAGTCTCCACCCAATGCAATTAGCATATAATTTTAAATAAGAAATGAACCTGATATGTATCATAAAAAGTTTCATACAATAATAGGCAAAAGAGTTTTTTTTTTTTTCTTTTTTAATAAAAGACCCTATATGATGATGTCTAGCAGTTAGTAGTGTAATGCCTAAGGCATTTGACTGCTAACCAGAAGACTGGCGGTTCAAACCCACTAGCCACTCCTCAGAAGGCAGGTTGGGCAATCTACTTCCGTAGTGATACTGTCTCAGAAACCCAAGGAGGGATTGCTATGAGTCTGACTCCATGGCACATAACAACAACAACAACAACAGCAGTTACAAAGGGAAGACATTTTTAAAATGTCTCATACTACACACCAAAACAAATTCCATAAGAGACTGAATAGTTGTATGTAAAAATAAACCAAAGAACATATAGAAGAAAATAAAATTATTTATCAAAAACCTGTATGTAATCAATTTTAAAAAGGAAAAAGACACCAATAAATAGATTTGTCTGCATAAGTGAGATAAAAATTCAAATAAATAAAGTAAAAGAAACTAAAACTGTCATATCTCTGTAAGCTTTTATTATCAAAAGCAAGAAAAGAAAGATACCAACAATAGATTTATCTGTACAAATTATGAAACTAATGTACAGGTAGTCTCCAACATATAACACATCTGAATTATGATGAAACACACTTATAACTGGCTGGTTTTTATTTTTGGATTTTGGTACATCTTATCATGAGTAATATGTACTACATACAGTGTTGCAGTATGTAAATTGCTGATATTATCATTCTTAGATGTGCCATCACAGATATTCAGTATTATGATTTTATGATTTTACTGTTCAAAACACTGTAGGATAGCAGGCTATGAAAACTTAAAAAAAAAAAAAAAAGGTATTTGACTTACATCAGAACTACCTTTCGACACAGTTGTCTGAATGAGACCCAATCATTAAGTTGGGTCCACTATCTATAAAATATGCCCCTAACAGGGATAGCAAATAGGGTAGCAATAGACTTGGATAAACTATATAATAAATATGGCAGAGTAAATGTTTTTATTTTATAAAAACTACATTAAATTCTTAAGAAAAAGTCTTAAAACATCTAAAATCAGACAATTCACAGGTAAAGAAATGCAACATATAGAAACCTCAAAAATTTTTTCAAAAATTTCAAAGAAAACATCGTATTTATGTATGTTGAAAACAAATGTTGGTTTGAAACTGGTGTTCTCATAAACATTGATAACTTTGGCAATGGACTCAACTTTTTGGGATAGAAATCCCATAATCTAAAGTCTTTGAATTACACCTAAGGAAACTATCAAAAATATCAAAGAAAACAAAAACAAACAAAAAGCATGTTCACTTAACAGAAAATCATTTAGTCATTATTTGATAACCAAATAATCATAACTGTAAAAACTTGGAAGCAACCTTAATGTCCTTCAATATGGAAAAAGTTGATTAAATTATAGTACAACCATAAATGGCATATGTTGATGCTTAAAAAGAGAGAAAATTTCTTATACATATTTCTTATTAGAAATATGGAACTGTGGAGGATTCTTCCATCTTATAAATTTCCTATCACAAGAGACTATCTTGTTAAGTTAATGAATGTGCCATAGAGCAGATTTGTGGGAAGATTATCATATTTTATTTATCTGAAGGGGCATTTCTACATCACACAAGTTAGAAAGACCCTAGCATTATACATTTTATATTTATTATTAGTAACAGTTCTTACACTGAAGTATTAGCCTCAGTCATGATGTTCCTGATGATGAAACCATTAGCAGTGATTTGATGAATTGACCTAAAGAATGCTGAGATGTAAGAAAGTCTGATGAAAATAATAAATAAATTACATTTTGATATGTCTCTAAAAATACTGCTTTGTA
>NW_006921620.1:10487924-10492502 GCF_000298275.1 Orycteropus afer afer | reverse complement strand
CCAACTCATAGCGACCCCTCCTTGGGTTTCCGAGGCAGTATCACTACGGAAGTAGATTGCCCCATCTTCCTTCTGAGGAGTAGCTGGTGGGTTTGAACCGCCAGACTTCTGGTTAGCAGTCAAGTGCCTTAGGCACTATGCTACCAGAGCTCCCCTAGAAACTAAAATTATTCGGTTTTAAGTCATGTTCCTGGTTGTTAGTCCATGTCAGCATAGTATGAAGAGTTTTGTTTATGGATTTCCTTTCTGTTGGGATCTGACTGTCTTGGCTTGTTGCAATCTCATCCTTCAAAAGTCTATCCTTTGAACTTCTCAGTAGGAGCACCTTGATTTCACCTCTGCATTGAGTCATATGTATCAGGTCAAGAAGACTGACATTTGTGCTCAGGTTTCTTCAGATCCTATGAACATTCACACACACACAAATAGTTATCACTTCAGCTTCCACTGCTCTTGACCTTCTCAGTGTATTTCAGTTGTCTTGCTCTGACATATAACAGTGACCAGCAATCCATGCTCCTTGACCTTCTTCTTGTGCACATCCTATGACACTAACCTTTCTCAGGTGGGGGTGAGAAAGGTATGTGATGCCCTTTCTTGTAACTGCTATCTATCAGTGTTAGCTGATATACTGATGCCAGAGTAGTATTACGTGCATGAAAAGTATTATTCTTTTTTCAAATCCTCTATATGAGGATTTGGTAGGGGAAAATTTTACTTATGTTGCCTCACTAAAGTAATGAAATGTGAGTCACTTAAAATAAATGAAAGCCAATAATGATGTGCATTATATTATTGTTTTCAACTCTGACCAAAAGTCTATTTGGGTTCCTTCCAGTGACTAATACATATCATCTATAGCTTTTCTCTCTTAGATTTGTGAGTGTTTTCAAATTATTTGGATTCAATCAAGAAATTCTTGAATGCATTCTATGTGTAAACTGCTCTCTTAGACCCTTTGTATGAAATGTAAATTACTAGAACATTTATTTATTCCTAAATTCTGTTCATATTGAAAACTTCTAATAATCATTTTAAATAAATAAATAATAACTAGACAGAAATCAAAGGAAACTGATGAGTAAAAATTAAAATGAGAGAAATAAAATGGGAATGGAATACAGGTAGTAGCCAGGCATTTATCAGCGATCCTATATGCCTTTAGTAAAGAAAGGTTGAAAATAAGAGCTGCTGCCTAACACTAATGCAAAAAAAAGGAGAGCCATCATATACAGAATTCACAAGATCTAGAAGTTTAAACTCACAGAAGAGAACCATAAACTTTCTGGCAAGAATCCCTAAAGGAATGTCTCTGATAGATCCCTACAAAGACGATATTATGTTCTAGAAACAACATCTCTGATATAAATACAATAATGGTTTCATAGTGCATCATTTTATACTGTCTTTCATCACTGTTGAGGGAGACAAGAATTTTACAAATTTTACAAAGGACCTGTGAAGGTCTAGCTTATAAATTTAGAGCACCTGGAAATAAAATTTAGAGAATCCATGAAAGTGGATCTTTCAGAACATACTCCCTAAATATTTTATACTCAAATCTATTTTTGGTCAGCATTGGGGCCAGATAGCATGAGAGTACCCTTTCTGACCTACAGTTCAGTTTCTCATTGCTGACTAAATACAGATCTCTGTGTTTTTGTTTTTGTTTATTTTTATTTATTGATAGCTCATTAATAAGAAAGGGTGTCATTTAGAAATGTCAGGATGTAGACCAGGAGAATCCTCATAAGTAGAGTCAATATTTTTCTCAGATGACAATTGTAAAAAAAAAAAAAAAACCAAACGCACTGCCATCAAGTTGGATCCGACTCATAGCGACCCCTCCTTGGGTTTCCACAGTGGTATCACTATGGAAGTAGATTGCCCAACCTTATTCTGGGTCCACTTAATACACACTGTCAAATGAGTAATGAAGATTTTGAAGAAGGCATGAAGATGCAACTTGCAGTCACTGGGTGCAACAGGAATTAAAATTACAAAGTGTAATAAAAAGAAGAATATAAATATTCTAAGCCTCGGAAACCCAAGGAGGGGTCGCTATGAGTCAGGGCTGACTCGACGGCACATAACAACAACAACAACAACAGTAATGTCAGGGAGAAGAGAAGGAGAAAGCCAGAAATACATACAAAAGCCTTTGAACCAGAAGAGCCGTATTTCAAAGGGTGAAAAAGTTGAAGAGGGTTTAGGTTAAGCAGAGTGTGCACAAGACCATAGTGCATGCAGTGATGCTGACACAGAGTATCTGTGGAACAGAGTAGTGGGGAGGTGAGGCTACAAAGGAGAAGTAGGATGAGATGGTGAGGAGATGTTAATTATAAGCAAACAACCTGGGACTTAGCAGACAGGAAGGAAAGGAGTTGCTGTTTATTTAGTGAGATATTTAAGCCTATTTTAAAGGAATATCAATCTTGCTGGGGGTGTGTTGGAAGATAATTTGAATGGAAAGTACTAGGGTCAGATATTTATTAAACTATAGAAATGGACCATGTGAGATAAATTCTAAGCCTGAAACTAGGGCAATAACTAAAGATGAAGGGGAGACATAGAGAGAAGAGACATGACTGCACTTGGTGGCCAACTAGAGGGCAAAACAAAAGAAGTCAGAGGTCATAGTAAGGTTTCTAATCTATGTATCTGTACAATGAGATCAATAGTTGTTACAAGAAAGGCAAATAGGGAAAATAAGAGGCAGCTGACATCTTAAATCTAATGCTCAACCAGTGAGACATTTAATAACATGGCAGAACCTTTCAGAGCAGGATCTGTAGGCTTCCAAGAATGATTATGGAAGGGAAAGTGCCTTAAGAAACACATTTCCTAACTGATTGAGTGGGCTTTAGTGGGAGTAGACAGAAATATATTTTTGTTCTCACATGTCCATCCACAGTCTACTGTACAACAGATATTATTCTATAACACACAGAATTAGAATATCATTTCAGAAATCACTTACTTCAATCTTCAGCATGGAGAGAAAAAAAAAAACTAGAAGCATCAAAGTTGGCATAACACATTCCCTGACTTCTATTCATTGTTAAAACAGAAGAGCTCAGACTCAGGTTGCAAGAGTCTGATATACAGCAATGTTCCCTCCACACAGGCAGACAGCAATCCTTGCCCAAGTCCCGTAAGGGCACTTTACATTTTCTTCCCATCGTTCAGCTCATAAACATGTTTCTCTTCAGAACACACACCATATGCCATTGGAAAAGGGCTGTAAAGTTTTATAGATATATTTCAGAGTATTATAAGAGTATAATAAAGCAAAAATAATGCAAAGGAATGGAAATTATTGAACAATGGAATTAAAATATTAGTCACAGATAACTCTAGCCACACTCAGCTACTGTTTGCACAAGTCATAAAAACTGAGAACTCTTATTTAATTAAAAAATATCAAGTCCTTGAATTGGGCTTTAAAAAATAAATCAACAACAGCCATGCTTTACCAAAGAATATGTGTATTTCTCTATTATCCTAGATTCCATATATGAATATTGAAGTGAGTAAATATATCCGTTCTTGAGCTTCTTAGGTAGTTATCCACTGGCATTCCTTTTTACTGAAGGGATTAATTGTACTAATTTAACTAGCATTTATTGAGTGTCTGCACCTATGAGAGTCAACCACTCTTCTGTATGTAGAATATAAAAACTAATTATTGATACTCAGGATCACACATTGCAACATGAAACAACCCTCACTTATTCCTTCACTCACTCATTACGCATTTATTCCAAGACCAGCAATACATATAAGATTAATCATTGCAATATACAATACATGTTGGTATTAATGGCCTCTGTTGATACTCTTTTTACATAATCCAAAAATATATCCTAGGAAAGTTAGCCATCAGAAGCTGTTTCAAAAAAGAGACAACATCAAGGCCTGTAAGGTAAAGAAATGGCTCCAGAAATAGGAAAAAATGAAGTCAAAGGTCTCAAAAGTAAGAAGTAACAGATAAATTGGAATTGAAAGGATGTTAGTAGGAAGCTATGGTAGAGGCTAATTATCAGGACTTTTAACCTGATGTGATAGCAGACCTTAATGAGACTTGGGGGGGGAAATGGGTTACAGTGACCTTTCTAGCAGCCTTCATGTTGGGCTTTCTAGAAGAATCATTTACAATGTCATAAAATAAGAGGAAAAGACCTCAGCACTTCTCAGAATGAGAAGTGTTACTGTAACTTCATAGAAAAAAAGACTTAGACACAGATATGATGTGTAAGAAAATGAAGCAAGGGTCAGCCAATGAGAGATTCTTGGCTGTTCTCAGAAGCTTTCCATAGTCCCTTTTACCTACCTAAAATTTAACTTCTTTGCTAGCATTCAAGATTTTCTACTACCTGGACCAAGAATCCCTTTTTAACATGTGTGGTAGTTAGTTAAAGTTGTGTGTCACCTTAGCTGGGCCTGGTTTTGAGTGGTTGGGCAGCTGGATGTAGTTATTCCCCATAAGACTGGTAACCAACTCCATGGTGTAATCTACTGTGAGCAGCTGAGTACCTGTCTTAGGGGTGTGGTCTGCTTCCAGTATATAAGATGGAA
>NW_006921620.1:10463070-10487002 GCF_000298275.1 Orycteropus afer afer | reverse complement strand
AAAAAAAAAAAACTAAAAAACAAACTCACTGCCATCAAGTCAATTCCAACTCATAGTTACCCCTCTTGGGTTTCCAAAGCAATATCTCAACAGAAGTAGATTGCCCAGTCTTCCTTCCAAGGAGTGGCTGGTGAGTTTGAACAGCCAACCTTCTGGTTACCAGTCAAATAGATAACCAAACACTTGCCATCAGCATTGTTACTATTCTTCATAAACTCTGAGCTCTAATCAGGCTTCTCTCTATAGGTTTCATTATTATTTGTAGTCTTCTTTAGTTTTCAGTTTTTCCTCTTAACTTGGAATGTATTTTCTATGTATGCCATGATATCCAGACACTGTGTGTGCTTTAAGGCCTTGATCATGTTCAGGAAGACCAGTCTTATCCATCTTGTTGGAAGTGTAATGTCCCTTCCATGGCATTTAATATTTTCTACTTTAATAATAATGTCATTTATATTTTTTATCCCTTTTCTATTAGACTGAGGGAAATAGCCAAATTTTATTTGTCTTGGGGTTCTTTCTAGAACTTGCAAAGTTCCTTGTACATAAAGGAAGCTCAGAGATATGAATAAGTGACTGTCCAGGCAAGCAAAGAAAAAAATGTTTCAAAGGAAACATTGCATTTAAAAGAATATCAAGGTTGTTACTTCAGGGGACAAAAAGAAATGACATAGATAAATCATGTGGAGAAAGCACATTAAAGAAATGAAGTATTTACTGCCCATTCATCTATTTACTTACTCAAAATATATTTGAGAACCTCTATGTGACAGGCATTGTGCTATAAGATTCAATCCTTGCTCTTCAAGGTACTAAGCCTACAAGGAGAGAGACAGGTGATACAGGCTTAGTGAAATAAATACTATAAAGGAGTTAATCCCAGATGTATGAACATATTAGCAGGTGCAGTGCAGGGAATTACTTGGTTTGGCTCCTCTAACCATGATCTTTGTGACTCCCACCAGATGACTGAGTGGAACTGTGTATATATGAGGTACTTGTGGCCCACCAAGGAAATTAGATAGCTTGTTAATAATGTAAATTAAGGTAATTGACACCCCTTGTGGGGATGGGACCATGGGAATAAGGTGTATGGAATGCTAAGGTGGGGATTGGTCAGTTTTGCCATCTAAGTAGGCTTAAAATGAGCCATCCCAGAGGTAGAAAGGAGGACTCTCACTACCAAGACAGAGAAGGGCCACAAGCAGAGTGCATCCTTGGACCTGAGATCCCTGTGCTGGACCTCGGCAGAGAGAAGGTGTCATCAGAGGCAGCAGAACCAAGAAACTGCCATGAGACAGAATAGCAGCTTCCCAGCCCATGGAGCAAGAGAGCTCAGTGCCTTTGGGCAGGAGGCTTGCCATCAGAGTGAGATGCATATGTCAGCAAACCTAAAAGAGCTTTGTAACATTTGTCTGAGTAGGGCACAGGCCAGGCTGAGAAACTGAGGGCCAAAGAGAGATGTGCCTATAGGCATGGCTGAGGGGAGACTATCCTGATTGAACAATTGTATACCGATCATTCTTGTAACCTTCCAGATAAACCCCATCAAGTATTATCTGTGAGTTCTGCATGGCCATTGCAATGAATTATCAGCAGAGAAGTAAAGAGTGCCATGGGAGAGATAGTTGGTGTCAAAATTAGTAAAAGGCTGGAGGGCTCTGGCATGTCTGACTTCTACCTCATAGGAATCAACCTTTGGCTGTTGATGTTGTTCTGTATCCTTCCACCTTGTGAAGTTAAAGTTAGTCAGATGCCTTCCTCATGTCCTTTTGGTAGCAGACAATGCTTCCTGTTGTTGTTTGGTGCCATCTAATCAATTCTGACTCACAGAGACCCCATGTGACAGAGTCAAACTATCCCGTGGTATTGTTTGGCTGTAACCTTTACAGAAGATCACCAGGTCTTTCTACCACAGAACCACTGGATGAATTCAAACCACCAATCTTTTGGTTAGCAGTCACGCATGTAGCCATTTGTACCACCAAAACAGTGCTTCCTAGAGGAGGTAGTATGTGAGTGGAGATCTAAAGGAGTAGTAAAGATTTGCCAAACAGAGAATGGAGGAATGTCACATAAAGCCCAGAGAACAGCATATGCATAGATTGAGAAACATGAGATGTAATGGAGCATTTGGGTTTGCAAATAGTTCATATAGCTGGAGGTTGAGTGTAAACAATTGAACAGGTCCCAGGAGATGAGTAAAAGCAACTGCTTATTTTGTTAAGATCCAGAATTTTCCACAATACGTTTGCATATTTATAAGCTTTAGAAAATAATACCCAAAAACTGACTGCCATCAAGTCAAATCCAACTCATAGCGACCCCTCCTTGGGTTTCCAAGATGGCATCTCTATAGAAGCAGATTGCTCAGTCTTCCTTCTGAGGAGTGGCTGGGGGGTTTGAACCACCAGCAGTCAAATGCCTTAGGCACTACACCACGAAAGCTTCCAAGGAAAAGTACTAGAAAGGTAAAATTGTTATTTTTCTATCAAACTTACTTGATGGTATGAGGTTTTACTGCAACACACTTAATTTTCTACAACAATTGATATGTTTCTGAGTGACAAAAGAGATTTAAAATGTTTATGGTGTGATAGTTTTTTTTTATTTGTTTGATAATGATGATCATGTGTGGTCAAGTCAGTCAAGGATGCTCATCCACAGAAAACAAGAAAAATGGGTCATATACATGTTTCGTTTCCATTTACCAACAGACCTTATTTTAGACAAGACAGGACAATTTTAAATAACTTCTCTTTTCTTGAAATCTTAATCTAAGTGCTACTTTGTGAAGTTGCTACTACCAGGTCCTGAAAGCATTTAGTGCCTATAAAAATAAGTGGTTTATTATTTTTTCCTTAGTTTATTCTAGAAGAATTATTTCTGAAGGCTTCAAAATTAAGGCTAAAATGTTATAGAATAATTTTGATGATTGCATGACATGATGAACACAATTAATGTCATGGCATTGTACATGTGAAAAATGTTGAAATGACAAATGTTATGTTACATCTATATGCATTTATCACAATGAAAGTGTTATAGAAGTTGTAGATTTATGTTACTAATTCATTTTTTCCAAAGGATTAACCAAAGTTTTTCTTTCACACCTATTAGAAAAAGTGAATATTCTCTAACTTCCAATGTTAGGGACAAAAGCAAATAAAAAGCAGTATATGACTTTCCCAAATTCACAAAGCAAAGACCATACAGCAAATCACTAAAAGAATATCAGGTAAACTATTTTACGTGTATGCATAAACACTGGGGAGAAAGAGCCTGGATCATCCAGGGTTATCAAAGATGTAGGCAAATTGTACCCAGTGCCATTGAGTTAGTTCTGACTCACAGCAACCCCTATTGAGTTTCCAAGGCAGTAAATCCTTATGGAAGTAGATTGCCCTATCTTCCTTCTGCAGAGTAGCTGGTGAGTTTGAACTGCCAACCTTCTGGTTAGCAGTCAAATGCAGTAGTACTGCACCACCAGAGCTCCTTAAGCAAATTTTAGTAACATCCAACTCTTCTCAGTTGACTGTTATGCATTGAAATCAAACATTTTATCCCTCATATCTGTCCAAATACCAAAAAAACAAAACCACTGCTATTGACTTGATTCCAACTCATAGCGACCCTGATAGGGTTTCCATGGCTATAAATCTTTACAGAAGCACACTGCTTTTTCTTCCTCCTTTGGAGTGGCTGGTGGACTCAAACAACTGACGTTTTAGTTCCCAGCCCAGTGTCTTAACCACAGCACCACCAGAAGTCCTTATCCCTCCCCATAGGAGGATTGAGTTCCAAATATACAATCAAGGCTATGTGTTTTTTGTTTTTTTTTTTTTTTCATCCTGAGACTGAAGCATGTTCAAACAAATAATTTAAAAAAAATCAAGAGAAAAATTATTTTGTGGACCCTGATCTTTTGAATCGGTACTTGAAATAAATCTAGTTTCTGGGTTTCCTGAACTATCTCTTAGGAAACTGCACCTCTCTCTGTTTTTAAAATTACTCAGGAAAATCACTAATGTTATAATGTTAAAGTGTTGCTACCTAGTTAACATGACTTTTTCCCCCTTTTCTCATAAGTAAGTATTAAGAAATATAAATAATAACCCAAGGACTAGAACTATCTTATTAGGAATTAAAATCTGGTCAAATTAATGACACATTCAAATGCCAGAAATCTATGCTATTTGGAGTGGGAGAAGCTTTTGCTTTTGCAAAGTGATAAGAAGAAAATTTGTCAGAATTTTCTTCTAGTTCCTATAGATCAGGCATAAATCTACCATAAATTTACAGAGTAATCAGTGACGTTCATAGAAAAATTGCAGGTATAAAATAGTTCTCTCAAAGTCTTTTAATGAAGCAAAATCCAAGGAAAAGAGAAATGCAAAAAAATTCCATCATGATTTAAAATGCAGGGAAGGAGCTTCACAGTGGCAGAGCATATTTGGCAGGGACCCAGATTCATTACTGTACATTGACCCAAATCACCCAGGCTACTTCTGTGTGCTGCAGGGCTCAGAACCTGCACAGGCCTCTGATAACTCAATAAAGGTGTCTGCCTGAACACAGAAGAGGCTAAACAGGAAATAGAATATTTAGACTGCTGTAATGAAGCTAAAAAGAAATTCTGTTAAAGACAAGATAGAAAATGAAATAGATAAATTAGGAAGAGATGAATGAAAGAATCCAAACACCAGAAGGAAGTGTTTATATACATTCATGCATATTTATTTCTTTGTTAATAAGTGCTCTCATCCATGTTTAACCATCTAAGTTGTTGACTGCCTTACACTCAAAAGACCAAAAAAGAGAAATCTCATAAATAAGCTAGTATATACATATGATGCCAAGGAGCACATATATTTTTCTTCCTATATTTACTTTGTTTATCAGATTTAGAGAGTACCAGAGTCCTCTGGGCTATTGAAGGTAATATATTTCAAACACGTCACATTTTTACTGTTTTTCTTAAATTCATTCGATAGTCCCAATTTCAGAAGATAATAAAGGTTCAAGTCTCAATGAACTGGTCAAACCTCAACCTCAGTGTTAGAAGCAGAATTTATTAGAAAGATGAATTTTATGTTCAGAAAGTATGGTAAACTCTGTCTTTTTTATATTTCTTAGTACTGACTAGCAAGCAAAACAAATATATTTCTTTTATGTAAAAATACTAAATTATCAGAATCTAAGTGAAAACCTACAAGTGTTACTGTTAGCATTAAAATCTCCCATCTAGAGTTCCCAAATTAAAGATTGAGAGTTTGACTTTAGAACAAATAGTGGGTCAGGAACCATGTTTTTCTAACCCTGGCCACATGATAGTTAACCCTTGCTTTGAAGATTGTAGAGGATGGTCTGATCTAACTAGGTTCAAATAGAAAAGTATCTGAGAGTATAGGCAAGAGTATATGTAATTTGACTAATCAGGCCAGAACAATTAAAGAATAAAAAGCCAATTACTGATGTAGAAAAAAAGTCACAAAATAATGGCAATAGAATCTACTAGTCTCCACAAAATAATACCTTTAAGTTAATATATGACTTATTGTCAATCTTTGGAAAGAAATGTAAAGACAGAAAGGGAGGTGAGAATTTTTAAAAATTAAATACAGGAGTAAAGTAAATGATATAAGGAAAGATCAAACTGTTAAGTTTTTTAAGGACATTAGACCCTTTGGAAAAAAGTTTAGTTGCTTACTCTTGTCAGACTGACTTTTGGTAGTGTCATGTGATAATATTCTACATCAGCTAAGATAAGTTTGGTTATAATTAAGTAAAATAGATTTGGCATGGAAATATGGAAGACTTTCTTGACCATCCAGGTTAATAATACTGAGACAGTGACGAGCAAGTTTACAAGGTTACTGTCTGTGAAGTCTTTAAAAAGCAAGTACATGAGTCTATTCTAGAATACTCAACATGTATTGCTTAAAGGTTAGAATCAGATGGATCCCATAGTTCTTAAGCTTGAAGGTCCAGTATGTCCAATATTTATTTATTTCACTCGTTATATCTACCACCGTGCTACCACCCCCCCCACACACACACACACAAAAACAAAACAAACAAAACATAGTGCCTAAAGGACAAACTTCTTAATGAAGTCCATCTTCTCCTTAGAAATCGTTGGTGATTCCCCTCTAGAACCTAATTCCAATATACTAGTCCCCTGCTTTTCTAGAATTATCTCCCTTTTCAACCTTTCCTCTCATACAAATATCTACAAGGTAAGTAGGCTATATGAAACTGATTGCTATTCCATGAATACATATTGCTTCTCCTAACACCAAAGAGCTCTGATAGCATAGAGGTTAAAGCATTTGGCTGCTAACCAGAAGGTCAACCATTTAAACCCACCAGCTGACTCATGGGAGATAGATGAGACAGTCTGCTTCCATAAAGATTTACAGCCTTGGAAACCCTATGGGACAGTTCTACTCTGTCCTAATAGGTTGATATGAATCAGAATCGACTCGATGGAAGTAGGTTTTAGCTTTTTGTATCTCCCATTGTATCTCCCATTGCCTGGAATGCCTTTTATCTCATTTCTACTACAGAAACCACTGCCATCTTTCAATATTTGGGACAATCTGGAAAATCCTTCTCTGATTTCCCATGGTAGTATACTCCATGTCTTATTCTGGACTTGAAATATTTATGTATCTCTCTAGATCTTAAACTACTGAAGACATCAGCCAGGACACTGTCTCCCTAGCATGGTACTTATGACCTCAATGAATCACTTTGCTTAAAACATGCTGGACCCGTAACTGAAGTCTTGCTTCAAATCCAAACTAACCAGATTTGTCTTTGCAACAGAAACCCACAATTGGGTTAATCCCTTGCTTTAGGTTTACAGTTAGTCTCCTTTTCCTGAACCAGCCTCAGATTTTATACAGTATTTCAGAGCAAGAAGTAGTCTTCCAAACTGTCTTTCTAAACACAGTCATAGTGTGGATCAGTGTATAGTAACCCCTTTACATAGATCCTCTGTTGTGGGATAACAATAGATGTGCACTGCTGCCATTCCTGCCACAGGGATAATTTACTAGAGAGCTCCCTCTTGACAATTCCTTCATACAGCAAATATTCAGTGAGTACCTATGATGTGTCATACACTATTCTATGTTCTGAGGATAATTCAATGAATAAATAGTACATTTATATTTTAGTTAGGATGGAGATAGACAATAAACAGAATAAATAAGTAAATTATAAAGTGAGGTAAAAATTCTTAAATTCTTAAATGCTAAGGAGAAATAATACAGCACGTAAGGGGTTTGGTGAGGGCTGTTGCTGTATGCCATCAAGTAAATTCTGACTCCCAGTGACACTATAGGAAAGAAGTAAAACTTCCCCATAGGGTTTCCTAGGCTATAATCTTTACAGAAAAAGGAGCTTTGGTGGTACAGTGCCCAAGGCATTTGATTGCTAACCAGAAAGTTGGAGGTTCAAACCCACCAGCCACTCTGTGGAAGGAAGACTGGGCAATCCAGTTCCATAAAGATTTACCTACCCCTCAGAAACCCAATGGGGGTTGCTATGAGTTGGAATTAACTCGATGGCAGTAGATTTCATTTTTCATTTTCAAATCTAAAACTCACTTTGGTTTCCAAGGCAGTACACTACTGAAATAGATTGCCCCATCTTCCTTCCGAGGAGTGGCTAGTGGGTTTGAACCACCAGCCTTCTGGTTAGTAGTCAAATGCCTTAAGCACTATGCCACCAGTGCTCCCCTAGAGAGGGCTAGGTGAATGAAAAGGAGCTCTGGTGATGCAACAGGTGATGCAATAGTTAAGCCCTCAGCTGCTAATTGAGAGATTGGTAGTTCAAACCCACTCAGCAGCTCCACAGGATAAAGACTTAGAAATCTGCTCATATAAGATGGTAGCCAAGAAAACCCTAGAAGACAGTTCTATTCTGTCACACAGAGTTGCTATGAGTCAAAATGACTCGAGGGCACCCACCAACCACAGAGGTGTGAAGGGAGGCAGGGAAGAATTTCAATTTAAATAACATGGTTAGGAACAGTTTCATTAAGGTGATACTGAGCAAAGACTTGAAGAAACAATTGCTTTGGCATGAGATTCCTGTTGGAAAGGCAGCAGATTCTGCCTTCCCTTAATCTTCACGCCCCGCATATCTCCACCGTGGTACCAATGGAAGTGTAGTGTTGAGCTCGCCTCCTTCCCCTATGACAGCAGCATTCCCAGAGAAGTATCAGGCTCCATCTGTAGCTTATTATCAAGTTCTATAATATAGAGAGAAACAAGTGGAAACTAAGGCGTTATTTTATGGTACCAGGACAGACAGCACAGGGTTCTTCATTACTTAGAACTTTCCCTAGGGATTAATCATGATTAAATAGCCCCAGTTTACTCAAATATTTACTTGGTGAACTCAGTCTTCATCACCAAATCACACTTTAGACACTTGGCATCCCATATTTATAGTGTCATGAACATGTTTAGCAAAGCTAACAAACTATGTAGCCCCAGATTATTTTCTCCCTAGAGATTCTACAAATGTCTCCAACTTGCTCACATTGATTTCAAAAGGAGCTTTGCACTCAGAAGAAAAACACATAGGGCTTACCATGTGACCCATGGTTTTTATAGCCATACTATTTTTTAAAAAAGGAAGAAACTCAAAGCATTTTCACATTGACAGCAATTGGCTGTTTTGACAAGGAAAAGTCATGGCATAGGATTTCTTAGATAAATTAACAGAATGAAAGTGCTAAATTAAAATTGCAACATTGATTTCCTTTTTAGCTCAGCTGTGCATTATATAAAAGGGTCAGAGGAAGGATTTATTACGGGCGATGAGTCTCTGTCATCCACTAAGAGACTACTGTATAAAATAAAGTTGTCCATTTCAGATACCCTTTGTCTTCGAGGAAAGCTGTCTAGGAGGCCCACGGGTGGCAAAGGCATTGAAAGGAAATGGAAATTGATAATCAGCCCTGTTAGGCTGATTCTCTGCATGTTCAATTCATATCCTTTTGAAAAGAGGAGATTAAGATGAAACCTCATTGAGGAATACACATTTTGAAGAAAATAGAAACAAAGGTTCAGCGAGGCTATTTCAGTTGGTGTCAAATGCGAGAACAAGGCGACACAAACTTATATGAAGAAAGGGCATTAACAAAATCCCCAGACAAAGAAGGAGCTAATAGCAAATATATGCAGCAGTCTTTGTGGATGCTCACAGGAGAAGTGGTACAACTTGATTTACAAAGAACCTGGATAATTATTTGTTAGTTGGAGCCAACCCTGCTTCTCCCTCTGCAGAGGGCAGGCACTGACCATCTGCGTGTCTTAGTTTCGCTTTTGTTTGGATAAGAATTAGCCACAAATTTGTGTCTGTTAAGCTTTGCATGAGGAGACACTTGAAGCACTGGCTTTGTTTTTGTTTTAAATCTTTAAACTGCTCCCTTGGCTTCAGTCAGAGGATTATTGCACATCTAACCGTAAATAAATTGAAATATCAGCTGAAGAGAGAGCATGTTTCTCACTGATGGAATAATAGACGGCAGGTGGTAGAGGATTTTGTTTTTAGCAAAGCACAGGAGGCTAGAGTGACGAGTGATTTTGTGAGGGTAGGGAAACTGTCAGGATGAAGTCGTGGGGGTCAGTAGTTCCTGAGCTGACCTTTTTAAACAAACCCTGAGAAGACCTTTCACTGGATTCTCACAGCAGTACAGTATTCATGCCAGAAAGTTTGCCCCTCCCTCTAGATACTGAAAGTTTTAACAAAAAGCATATTTTCTAAGATGAGGCCCATGTTCAGCGGTTCACTCATGGGGTAGCCCGATATTGCCTTTCCTGTCAGTGTGTGTCACACAATCCTAACTGCTCACCTGCTCCACCACACACACTAGCATTTGAGTTATCCCTTAACACTACCCTGCAGCCTTTGATACCATCTGGCTGTCAAATAATGGAAATCAAGGAATTCTGCAAAGCAGGACACTTGGCACCCTAATTTCCATGTCATTGCCTTGAACAGTCTTCTAGTGCAAAACTATTACATAGAACTGTTCCCTGACTTCTGGGGACATGCTGAAGGGTTGAGAGGTGTTGTAGATTGCAGAAGAATTTCACGTCTTAATGTTTGTGAGCCAGAGTTATAGAATGGACTTTCTTTTCAAATACTGTTCTAAATCTATTATATCACTATAAATCACAATAAATAACACACCTCATGTACTTTATGAGGAGCTCTCCTCTAGTGGTGTAATGGTGAAGACATTTGGCTGCTAACCAGAAGGTCAGTGGTTCAAACCCACCAGCTGTTCTGCAGGAGAAAGATGAGGCAGTCTGATTCCATAAAGATTTATAGCCTTGGAAACCCAATGGGGGCCTCTGTGAGTCTAAATAGACTTGATGGCAGTGAGTTTATTTTTTGTTTTTTGAGTGTACTTTATAATGAATGTTTTTAATTAAAAATTGCCAACACCCGGAGGTATTATCTCCAAAGCCTGTGAAAAACAATGAGTTTTTATTTTTGCTTCACCACTAAATAATATTATATTATCTATGCTCTTTTGGTGGTGTATTGGACAAGGCATTTGGATGCTAACCAGAAGGTCAGCGGTTCAAACCCATCACCTGCTCCGTGGAAGATGGAGCCATCTACTTCTGTAAATATTTACAGCCTTGAAAACCCAATGGGGGTCACTATGAATTGGAATTGACTGGATGGTGTGAGTTTGGTTTGGTTTTCATGGAAAAATAAAATAAAAAGATAATAGAGAGAGTTTGCCTTACATGCATTGTTGTTGTTGTTGTTATGTGCCATCGAGTTGGATCCGACTCATAGCGACCCCTCCTTGGGTTTCCAAGGTGGTATCACTATGGAAGTACATGCATTAGAAGAGTCTATTTTGCAAGCTGTGCTCTTTGCTCAGGTAAACATGCAGATAACAGGTTCATCATGCAATCGGAAATCACCAAAGTCATGCTCCTAATTTTAGACACTTGTTTTTTTTTTTCCATTTGCAACTGACATAATCATTTTATCACTAACTTTCAGTCGTCAGATGACCTGGTTTAAACCACTTAAATGTGAATCATTAAGAACAAACAAGTAAAGGAGGTTTTGTCTTGTTTTGTTTTAGTATTTTGAAACAGATTAGTGTGTTAGTGTGATTGTAAACTGATTTTTTTTATTCCTGGCTAGCTACATGTGCTTCTCTAGACTTTTAAGTAAACAGTAAGAGGGAAATTAACTCTTTCAGAAGAATTAATTTTTCAATCAGAGAGAAAAATAATTTAGATAAAGACCTAGAACCTGAATCCCCCAATATCCTGATTCTGAGCTTAGTACATTGCTGTTTCTAGGAAATTAAACAGAAAAACTCATAGAGCCCATTAGTGCTGGACCTAATTTTTTATGCCATCCTCACTCCCCAAGCTCCTTTGCAGAGGCCAGGAAGCATGAAAACCATTTTAGAGCCATCTATTTTTTCCTGCATGTGTATGTATAGACAGTTCTATGTCAGAAAGCCAAGGATATCTTGTGGCTTGAAAAAAAAAAAAAAAAAAAGGTAGAAAGGCAGATACCAACAGCATCCAGACAGGAAGTTAAGCACAGAGGAAATAGATTGGCACAAAAAAAAAAAAAAAGACAATTTCACAATAGAACCTGAAGATTATAAAGAGTGTTTAGGATGACCAGAGAAGGGAAGGCCAGCCTGGACTGAGAAGAGATGCACCGAACTAAAAGGACCATCCACTTCTCCTGGACATCAGCAAGGTCTGTTTTGGGAATTAAAAAAGAAAGAAAAAAAAGGAAAAAGGATGAATAAAACTAGAAGTGATATTTGAAAAAAATCTGTTAGTGCCAAGTGACTCATATGTTGCAGAGTAGAACTGCTCCACAGGGGTTTTGGCTTTAATCTTCATGGAAGCAGATCACCAGGGCTTTCTTCTGTGGCCCACTGGGTGAATTTGTACCATCAACCTTTAGATTAACAGTCAATCACAAACTGCGTCTACCACTCAGAGACCTTGACATATGAAAAAAAATAAACAAGTAGATAAGATTACCATAAAAACTTCAAAAAGAAGGAAGTAAAAATATATCCTGTTAAGAATGGAAACTTCAGATACAGAAGATTATGAAAGAAGAAGAAACTCTTACATACAATTCTTTAACAGTAAAACTTAGAAGGAGGATGTAATTTCTTATTATCTATCACCTACCTACTAAACATTTTTAAAGAAAATACATATCCTAGATCAAATTGGAATGCAAGTTTTAAAATCTGCCATTAAAGAGATAGCAGGCAAAGGTAGTTTTGCAGCTAAATAACTGACAGCTGTATCAGAGTTTCTATGGTATTTAAACAATTCCAGATACAGAAAACACCCCAATAAATTTATGAGCCTGCTTCAACTTTAATACCAAAACCTGTTATTGATATAGAAAAGTATAAATCACTTTTCCATTTATAAATGAAGGTGCAAAAAATTGTAAATAAAATGATATTAAAATTGTACATTTGTCACTATGAAACTAAAAGTTTCATGCAATATTTACTCAATGGATTAATTTTCTCTTCTAGTCTGCTCTATACTAACTTTATAGAATTTGGGTAAACCCTTGTATATAGATTGAATCAATATATGAGGAAGATGATAACAGTGCTTGACCCAATTTTCTCTAAGTGTACTCCACAATTGTACAGTAATAATGAAGTATTACTTTAGCCTATGATTCTGAAGTGATCTTTTAGTGAAAATTGTTCAGGAAAAAAGTCTTTGTGCATCCATACATTCACATATACTTAAAAGCAGCAGGTGAATGAGTGACACTTGTAGATGATAAGGTACTTGATCAATAAGGTTTTATTTTGGAAACCTTTAGTGTTAGCACATTCAGTCTTCCATGCTTTTTATCCTAGGGAGAATTCAATTACTGACTCAAGCATTGGCCAGGGTAGATATTATAAGATAAGAACCAGGAAAGAGATTATATACAGAAATGAATTCTGTGAGGAAAGCTATCATTCCTTTAGTAGATCCATCATTTGTCATTTCACTCCAGCTATATGCATACATCCATACACACGTACATAAATATACCTTCTAAGCTTGGGTCTTGGTAAGATACACCATAGCCACCCTTTAGTAGATACCAATGGGACAGTCATCTTGGGTCTCCTCACTGCATGTTGAGTCAGCTAGAGGAATCAATGTGTAGAAAATCTTAGGTGCTCAGTAAATACTGGTTTAGCTTAATGAACCGTTCAAACAGAAAGATTTGAATGCTTTCAAATCACTTCAAATGACTCAACATCTATGGAAACTCTTCTATAACTGCTTTTTCTAAGCTCCAATATCATATGATAGGAAAACTGATGTCCTATTATCCCATTAATGCTTTCCTTCACTTACTCTTCTTTCAAATTGTGTATACATATACATTTTCTCTGTTATGAATTTGCTCTATTATAAATGGAATTTATAATGCAGTTGGCTTCTCTCTGTGTCTATGTATGTATGTGTTGTTGTTAGTTGTTAAGACAGTTCAGACTCATGGTGACCCCATTACAGAGGAGAACTTTCCTAAAAGGTTTCCAAGGCTGTGGCATTTCAGAAGCAAATTACCAGGCCTATCTTTTGAGATGCTTCTGGGTGACATCCAACCCCCAATGTTTTGCTAGTCATCAAGCTCTTACCCATTTGTGCAACTCAGGGTATTCTGTATATATATAATAGGCCTTAATGAAGTATGAATACATTTTTCAGTGCATATGAAGTAGATATCACCTTTATGTGCCTTCAAAAATTATACAAACTCAGCCTTGACCATCTCTCACCTACTATTGTATGCAGAGCCTCCAGCTATCTACTGATACCTTATCTTTCCAATGTCAGTATATTTGCTGCTACTCCCTCTAATGTATGCATAGTATTTGCTTTACCTTTTAAATTTTCGGTTTGATTTTACTTGTGAAGTTTCTCCTACCCACTGGTCTTTAAAAAACTTCATCAGCTAATCGATAATATCTTTTTCATCCACAAATAGCCGATGAGAACATCATGTGGGTTACACCTAGCACCATAGTTCTTCTCAACTCTGTCTATTCTATCTGGAAGTGAAGATGATGTTTGCCACTGAAGATCTTTCTGGTTATGCAGTACTTTTAGGCTCAGGGCAATTCAGGAATCATTTGTTTAGGCTGCTCAACTCTGAAGGGACAAAGTTTTATTTGTGTATTTATATATAGATATTTTCATATATATGTTGTTGTTAGGTGCCATTGAATCAATGCCGATCCATAGAGACCCTATGTACAAGACAGTGAACACTGCCTGGTACTGCACCATCCTCACAGTCCTTGCCCATCATTGCAGCCACTGTGTAAATCCATCTCATTGAGGGTCTTCCCTTTTTTCATATATATACAAGGGTCTTTACCTTTTTCATATGTGTGTGTGTCTGTGTGTGCTTAAATGTATATCTCCTTTGAGAAATACAAATGGGCAATAATACTAATACAAACTAGAATTACTGTTTCAATTCTTGGAAAGATAGCATTATAGTTTAATTATTAGAGGTATATTAATTTCCCAGTGCCCCATATAGAACTAAAATTTAGGAAGCTCATATACTCAAATAAGAATCTATGACCTCAGATGTATGCAGTGCTTTATTGGAGTGGATGCCTTACTATGAATTTAGCCATATTTTAGGCTTAGACCTGAAATCTGCTTTTAGTATTTCTGTTTGTTTAGTTATTACCTACTCATTTTCTCACAGCTTAAATTTCCTTGGTAGCTACTATTCTAAATTGTGGTTTGAAACTCATATTTAAAAAATATATACTAACAATTGTGGCTGTTACAATAATTGTAATTTTATTCCACAAAGGTTTTTCCCATTAACATTTCTTTTAAGCCAATATTTGTTTTAATAACATTATTCTGATTGTTAAAGTAATATGTACTCTTGGAGAAAATTAAGGAAATAAAAAGTGAAAATAAATAAATAAATAATACTTATTTAATCCCACCACTCAGGTAGCATAGTGCCTAGTTCACTTGACTGCTAACCAGAAGGCTGGCGGTTCAAACCCACCAGCCACTCCTCGGAAGGAAGATAGGGCAATCTACTTCTGTAGTGATACTGCCTTGGAAACCCAAGGAGGGGTCGCTATGAGTCTGGCCGACTCAATGGCACCTAACAACAACAACAACTCAGCAATCCCATTTGTGCATGGGTGCAGATAGATAGAGGGATAGATACATAAACACCCATAAACACATACACAGTAATTTATAAAACTAAAATAGGCTCATACTGCATATATACTCTAATCCTGTCTTTCTTTTTAGATAAAAATATATTAAGGAAGCATTTTTCATATTGATTAAATCCTTCTAAGCATGATTTTCTTTTTAATGATCATCTACGATTTTGAGGAAAGAATGTACCATAATTTGCTGTTTGGCAAATTGGAAATAATAAAATTAAAATCCATTTTGATAATACACCAAAGAACAGATGAAGATCAGTTCTGGTGTTCAAGGACTTTTCTCTCAGATACAAAATGCTGGCAGACTGTATGAAAGAAGTCAAAGCAGAAGAGGACCCCAAATTCAGTGTACAGTCTTAATTTTATTTGTCAACATGAAATATTGATGAAGGCAAGTGAGCGGTGAGGCTCCCCATATTGTCGTATATGTGAAAGAACCCAAACCATTGTATACCCAGTAATGGCTTCTTTGGCCTTAACTCAAAGAAATCCTATTTATACTAGAGTCCTTTTTCAGTAATGAATAGATAGCATTTAAATTATAAACTTGGAAAGGAGAGGTAAAAGAATTACTGGGTGTGAGAGATGAATGAGGGAAAGCAATAAAGCCTATGAGATCAGAAGGATAAGTCTCGCAGTTCATCTGACATAAGAAATGGATTACAATGGCTCTGAAGTGGGAGATGGTTTACTTTGGAATTTAGCAGTAATTTGCATTTAACAAATCCATTAGTGATTCACATACACAATTCCATCATCATTGGATGACGAACAAGAATATATGGTATTTGCTTATTATTTTATTGATTCTAATAAAATGTGACATTATCTCTTTGAATCATTCTCATTCAGAGAAAACTTACCTTCCTAGGGCTGTTGGCTGATGTAACTTACAGCAGTCATTAAATAGCATAATGACGGTGTCCTATTAGTTATTACCTACTCATTTTCACAATGAAATGTATCTTACATTGTGGTTCATTCTGTCCTAGAAAAAGTATCCCCAAGGTCAGTCCTAGAAGAATTATGCCTGCACACTGGTCAACAGAAATGTCTTCTAGAAATAACAGTCTGTCAACTATTCAGGATATTTAGCTCATGTTAACTCATTCACCAAAAAAATATATGAGAGGGAAATCTTGATCTTAAAAAAAAAAAATGGATAGGATATCATCATTTTCTTTGACAGAACAAATGTTGCTTATGATATTATCTTCTTGAACTCACATTAGACAATACACATAAATACATATTGCACATATTCTTTAACAGATAACCTTTGGCTTAATCTACCTCTGGAAGAGACATGGAGGGGAAAATGGAATTCAAGAAACAACAAAGATACCTAACACAGAGAAATTCAAAGCTCAAATCAGAAACATCCAGTGCTTTCCTGTTCTTTACTTTTACCTCTTTCAAATATTCTTACATTGTTTTCTGGGATATAGCTGGGAATCAAGTCATATTTATTCCTAGCTTGTCTCTGATGATAATTTTTACTTTTTTAAAGTTTTATACTTCAAAAAATAGGGCTATTATTTAAAATAGTATTTTAGTCAAGATGATGTGATTTTGACCTAGCATTACTCGAGGAAAATAATGGCTATTATGGCTACTGATAGTAATAAGAAACTTAGAACTGAAAAAGTAAGTACTGAGGAAATCTTCAATGAGGCAGAGTGATACAATAGACACAGTCATAGAATCAAACACGCCAGCAATCATGAACAAAGTGCAAGATTAGACAATATTTTGTTGTGTTATACATAAAGTCAACACGACTCAGGGCCAACTCAAAATTAACAACAACACTGCACTTTATGAATTCTAAGATGTGCATTTTTTTTTTTTTTTTACATTTTATTATCTCCAAAATCAGGATGTCTTGCAATAAATTGTTGTTGTTGTTGTTGTGGTGGTGGTGGTGGTGGTGGTGGTTATGTGCCATCCAGTTGGCTGAAACTCAAAATGACCCTATATGTACAATTGAATGAAACTCTACCTGGTCCTGCACCACCTCACAATCCTTGCTGTACTTGAGCCCACATTACAGCCACTGTGTCAATCCATCTTGTTGAGGGTCTTCCCCTTTTTTGCTGACCCTCTGCTTTACCAAGCATGATCTTCTTCTTCAAGTAATAGTCCCTTCTAACCACATGACCAAAGTAGGTAGAGCAAAGTCTGGCTATTCTCGCTTCCAAGGAGCCTTCAGTTGCACTTCTTCCAAGACAGATTTGTTGGTTCTTCTGGGAGTATTCTTTGCCAGCACCACAACTAAAAGGCATCAACTCTTCTTCAGTCTTTCTTGTTCATTGTCCAGCTTTCACATGCAAATGAGGCAATTGAAAGAAAATATGGTGGCTTGGGTTAAGCGCACTTAGTCTTCAAAGTGACATCTTTGCTTCTAAACACTTTAAAGAAGTCTTTTGTAGGAGATTTGCTGAGTGCAATAAGACATCTGATTTCTTGATTGCTGCTTCCTTGGGTGTTGATTGTGGATCCAAGTAAAATGAAATCTCTAACAACTTCAATATTTTCTCCAATTATCATGATGTTGATTATTGGTGTAGTGTGAGGATTTTTGTTTCTTTGTATTGAGGTGTAATCCATACTGAAAACTGTAGTCTTTGATCTTCATCAGCAAGTGCTTCAAGTCATCTTCACTTTCAGCAAGCAATGTTTTGTCATCTGCATATCAGAGGTTGTTAATTAGTCCTCCTGCAATACTGATGCCAAATTCTTCTTCATGTAATCTAGCCTCTCGGATTATTTGCTCAGCAAACAGATTGAATAAGTATGATGAAAGGATACACACCCTTCCTGACTTTATTTGTTTGTTTGTTTGTTTGTTTGTTTATTGTGATTTGGGTGAAAGTTTACAAAGCAAATTCATTTTCCATACAGCAGTTCATAACATATTTGATTTCATGACATTGGCTGCAGTCCCCATAATGTAACAGCTCTCTTCCCACTTCTTCCCTGTAGTTATCTCTTACCTGTGTCCTCCTTTTTCTATACACTCCTGCCCCCTGAGTTTTCTCCCTATGCAAATACTCCCCTTCTTGTCACTCATGATTGATAATTCTAAGGATTGTTTCTACCAGGTCTAAATGTTCACCCTATACACCTGTCTCTTGTTTGGCTGGAAGCCATGGGAATTAGTTCACTTCTGGGTCTGAAGGATAACTAGGGGCCATCAGGGCTTTTGCCAGGCTCTGTCTGACCAGTAAGCCTGGTCTTTATTATTTCAAATTTTGTTCCACATTTTTCTCCCACTGTATCCAGGATCTCTTGCACTGATCCCTTTCCAAGTGGTTGACAGTGGTAGCTGGGCACCATCTAGTTTTTCTGGTCTCATAGTCATACACCCTTCCTGATTTTAAACCATGCAGTATCCCCTTGTTCTGTTTGAACAACAGCTTCGTAGTCCTTGTACAGATTCTACAGGAGCACAAGTAAGTGTTCTGGAATTCTTATTCTTCACAAGATTATCCATAATTTGTTATGAGCCACACAGTCAAATGCCTTCAGATAGTGAAGAAAACACAGGTAAACATCTTTCTGATATTTTTTGCTTTCATCCAAGATCCATCTGACATCAGGAAGGATATCCCTCATTCCACATCCTCTTCTGAACCCAGCTTGAATTTCTGAAAGTTCCCTATCAATATACTGCTAAAACCACTTTTGAATTATCTTCAGCAAAATTTTTCTTGCATGTGATATTTATTATATTGTTCAATAATTTCAACTTTTTAGTGGATCACCTTTCTTTGGAATGGGCACAGACATCAATCTCTTCTAGTAACTTGGCCAGTTAGCTGTCATACAAATTTCTTGGCATAAATGAGTAAGTGCCTCCAGTGCTGTGTGTTAAAATATCTCAATGGGTATTCCATCAATTCCTGGATCCTTTTTTTTCCTCTAGTTCCTTCAATGCAGCTTGGATGTCTTCCTTTAATATTATTGGTTCTTGATCCTGAAATAGTTGAACATCAACCAGTTCTTTTTGAAACTGTGTATTCCTTCCATCTTCTTTTGATACTTCCTGCATCATTCAATATTTTGTCTATAGAATCCTTCAATATTGTAACTCGAGCCTTGAATTTTTTCTTCAGTTCTTTCAGCTAGGGAAAGTGCCAAACATATTCTACCCTTTTGGTTTTCTAACTCCAGATCTTTACACATTTCATTATAACACATTACTTTGTCTTCTGGAGCTGCTCTTTGAAATCTTCTGTTCAGCTCTTTTATTTCATCATTTTTTTTTTCCATTCTTTTTAGCAACTCTCCATTAAAAAGCAAGTTTTAGAGTCTCTTCTGACATCCACTTTGGTCTTTTCTTCCTTTTCTGTCTTTTTAATAACCTTTTGCTTTCTTCTGGTATGTTGTTCTTGTTGTCATCTCATGACCGGTCTGGTCTTCAGTAATTGGTGTTCAGTGCATCGAATCTATTCTTCAGATAGTCTCAAAATTCAGGTGGGATATACTCAGGGTTGTATTTTGGCTCTCTTGGACTTACTTCTTTCTTCAGCGTCTACTTAAACTTGCATATGAGCAGTTGATGATCTGTTCCACAGCAGCTCTGGGCCTTGTTTTGACTGATGATATAGAACTTCTCCATCACCTCTTTCTCTAGATGTAGTCGATCTGATTCCTGTATATTCCATCTGACACAGTCCACATGTACAGCTACCATTTACATTGAAAAAAGCTTTTTGTAATGAATAAGTTGTTGGTCTTGCAAAATTCTATCATGCAGTCTCCAGTGTCATTTCTGTCACCAATAATAATGAATGTGATACTATTCTTCTTCACTTTGTCACTCCTGGCATAGTAGAGCATATGATTATCTGATTCAAAATGGCCAACATTAGTCCATTTCAGCTCACTAATGCTTAGGATATCAATCTTTATGCATTATATTTCATTTTTTACAACTTCCAATTTTCCTACATTCATACTTTGTACATTCTATATTCTGATTATTAATAAATGTTTGAACCTGTTTCTCCTCATTTTGAGTTGTGCCTTATCAGCAAATGATGGTCCCAAAAGCTTTACTTCATCCATTTCATTAAGGTTGACTCTACTCTGAGGAGGCAGCTCCTCCCCACTCGTATTCTGAGTGCCTTCCAACCTGAGGGCTTATCTACCAGCACTAACTCACACAGTGTTTTACAACTATTCATAGAGTTTTCCAATAATATATGAGGCAGTGTTTCCCTACTATTCACAAGGTTTTCACTGGACATTTTTTCCAAAGTGGATGGCCCTGTCCTTCTTCCCTGTGCATCTTAGTCTAGAAGCATACAATAGATGGCATCTTCAAATTATCAGACTTTGTGGGGGGGGTGGGGAAGTTACACTGAAATTATTTATTTTGCTTATTTTTCTCTTTATTACATGCATAAGAATAATGAATTATAGCATCTTAAATAGGATGAAATACAATGCTGTTCTTTCAAATATAATAGATAAAGGCAAAATTACTCACTGTTTGAGTAGTGCTCATAATTAGATCTAATACATCAGCATGCTCCCTATCCCAAACTCCCTATCCCAAACTGCCCTAGAGAAACACATTATCCTTGCATAAAATGAAATTTTAAATCTCATCCTGATTCTGCTCAGAAACTCGCTTTCTCAAATGTAACCAATGGGGTGATGGATTAAGATAGATTAAGTGATTTTCACAGGTAACCTCCCAAAACTCATTTTATTTATTAGATTCATTCCTTCATGATCTACTAAATAAATTCCCAAAGTCTGATGGATAACCAGTTTAATTTTTTACATATCCTTACCCTAACTTTCAGATAGTAAACAATGTAAAACAACTAGTCAGCTAGAAGAAGTACAGATAATCCATAAAATGAATAACTACCCTTGAATAACCAAGAGTCAAGTACGTTTTAAGTCCTTCTACAGAATTCAAACTATTGGAATAGAATATTAATATCTAGCATGTATTTATATGTGTGTGTGTGTCTCAAGACAATGGTAAGCACACACACATTTAATTACATGATTGTATGTATTAACAAAGGCTTGTAGAAGTCAAAAACGTACCTGATGAAGTTTTCCCTGAATTAATGGGGTGAGGAGAAAAGTTATTGGGGTTTGCAAATTTATTTTAAACAGATTCTTAAAAATACACACTGACCTACATTTATTGAAAGAAAAACAGTCAACTACAATTATAATTGTTATCCTGTCAGGTATTTATTAATAGACAGTCAACTGTCATCTTTGTTAAAATTCTCTAAGTTGACAGAATTTCATTTACATAAATGGGTGGAAAGTCCTTTTCGTACTTGTCCAACAAACTGGAGACAAAGTGCCTGCCAATGTTTTAATTTCTTTTTCATGTTCTGGTTAGAGAGTGAGAAGAATGCTTTCACTCCACAGTGTCATGAATATGATAATCTATGGAAATCACGGAAAGCAGGTACTTAAGTTAAGCATATACTGAACTACAGAAATCCCTGATGAATTCAAGTCTCTTCTGTTTAGAGAAGATGTTGTTGCCTGTGAAGTGACAGACTGCCAGATGTTCATGAAGTAGCATGGTAATGGGCTCAGATTTTAGCATCTTTCCCCACCCCCCACAGAATACTGCATTTACTTTAGGCTACAGAATGGCCTTGCTTTCATTCTTTAAGCACTGGTGTTTACGTTTACTTTTCAACTATCAAATCTTCATTTTCTTAATTTTACTTATTTAAACATGGGGAACATAAAATTACGTATCTTTATAGAGTATATGCAGTTTGAACGTGAAATGAGCAATTCCCCATCATGTAAGATACATTTAATCCATTGACTTCTCATATAAAAGCTGGAAAAATGGCTTACTGATGAGAGGGGAAATGTTTGCCTTAGCATAATATGAAGCACAGAGAAAAATATTTTAAAGCATATATTTACAATAAATATATTGTTATTTTCATCGTGTAACAAAATACTTCATAAAGTTAATAATTGAAAGACGCTATAACATTTTGAGAATTTCTATACTAAAGAGGTTGATAAAGAAAGCTAACATTTATTCAGTCCTTGCTGTGTACCAAACTCTGGCTTTATTTTATATAATTTACGTAAATTATCCCATATAATCCCTACAACAACACTATAAAATTTTATTCCCATTTCACAAAGGAAGAAACTAAGATCTTATGAAGGCTAGCATAATTTGACCATGACAAATAGTAAATTATGGAACCAAGAATAAAAGCCAAGCTAAGTTCAAGGAGTGCATTATTTATGCTAAATATACTGCTACTCTGTGCCTTCATTCATTTGAAAAGATACTATGGGCCAAGCATTGTTTGAAGTGCTAGGGAAGTGTAGGTGAACAGATTTGTCAATTGTGCTGGTCTGATAGCTTATACATTTCAACCTAGAATGAAAAGGAGTGGCATTTTATATTTTAGCTCAGAGGAGAAGGTATCTAATTTTCATTTATGGAGTGAGAAAGTCACAGAATGACACACATAACATAAATAGGGCAATATTGACTTTCCATTTGAGATTGGTTATATGTTTAGAGGGGGAGCTGTTATAATCTCAACAATGTGCAAAGAAACAGGTCTTTGGGAGGTTTATGCTTGGTTATTAATCTAAAAGTTGGTTTGAACCAACCCAGAAGTGCCACAGAAGAAAGGCTTGGTGATTTGCTTCCATCAAGATTCAGCCAAGAAAAAATTTACACTTGCTTTCATTTTCTCTCAAATATTCATCTTCTGCTTAGCATAGAAACACTAAAATTTGACTTTCAAAAGGATGATTATTTTATTCCAATAAGTCCTGAACTGTAACTCCAAGTAAGGTGTTTGATTGGATCAAAATGTAATATGTTATGCCCCATGCCACACTTTCAGGTAAAAAGGCTTAAGGCAGTCATCCAGGGGTTACCGTGTAGGAAGATATTAGGTATCATACTGAATAAATATGGAAAAATTTGATTACTTTTCTACTCTTGCTCCAAATATAACCTGAATGCTATATGTGTTTGTTTGTTTTTCACATTTTCAGCAGTCCCATTTTCCTCAAAACCCCATTTTTCTATTTTACTTTTCTTTCATCTCATTGTGTGAAGTAATTTTTATTCAATTTTTCCTCATTGGTTTTTGCCCTTGACATTCAGTGAAACATTTAGTTATGAAAACAGTAGCATTTTGAAGATAGATTTCAAAAACAAATTATTTCATTCAGGCTCTTCTAAGACATTAGAACAATAGCTCAGAAAGTCTTCCTTTATATATAGTTAATATTTTGTGACATTTTCTAATTCAGATACTCACTTTGTCAATACACTCAACAAGTTGTATATTGCTTTGTAGTTTTCAACACAGGAAAAGCTGTATTTTAATAATCTATTAACACTTCCCCTATTTCAAATAATTGTTGTAAAGGGCAAATAGACAGGGTGATCATTATTTCTTTCTTTTCCAAAAGAAAGCTGAGGCACATGTTGATTGACCTCACTGACATCAAGTCATTTCTGATTCATAGCGACCCATCCTTGGATTTCTGAGGTGGTATCTCTACAAAAGTAGATTGCCCAGTCTTACTTCTGAGGAGAGGAGCTCTGGTGGCATAGTGCCTAAGGCATTTGACTACTAACCAGAAGGCTGGAGGTTCAAACCC
>NW_006921620.1:10459575-10462685 GCF_000298275.1 Orycteropus afer afer | reverse complement strand
AGAGATAGAAATATTATTCCTTGGTAATTTATGCCTGGTATCAGTTGGGTCCACTTTCAGTGTTTGTGTGGTTGATTTTGTATAGAATGTGTCTCAAGAGAGATTGTAACTAGACATCAAACTTTCATAAAGATATTTATAATTCAGTGTTTGTGCTAATCTCTATGAATTTCCCAATTCACACACAGATTATAATAACTTCCAGTTTTTTCATTGTTTTATTTCTATTTACTATCTATACGTATTTCATTATTTAATAATGATCTAAAATAGCTGTGCTATCTGTAGTTGTGCCTTTTGCTAATGAACCCTGAAACAGTGTGTGAACTCATGCCAACCTTGGGATAATATGCTGCTCATATTATCCACATTTTACAGCTTAAGTAGACTCAGAATGTTCTGTAGTTAAATAGGAGGGAAAGAGGTCTAATTTATGACTCAATGCAATGCTTCCTCCACAGGCCATAGCTTGTGAAGTGCCACCTGGGCATAGACCTTAGGGATTGCTAACTATGAATTTATATATATATATATATATATCACTGAATGGTACCTTATAGACCATCTAATCCAGCCCCCTCATTTTACAGATGAGAAAACTGAGACTCAGAAGGAGTCACTATCCTGCCAGACGTTACTAAACTAGCTGATAATAAGGCTAAGATCAGAGTTCTAAATCCTAATTCTCAAGTGTGTCCTTTTCCAACATGCCACATTGCCTCCTCCAGGAAGATGCCTCCCATGGGGCATTGCTTTTTTAGAATGAAGTATATTAAATTCACATTTGGCTGCTAATCATTTTCTCAGCAGCTTATGGTATTTCATTAACTGCTGCATGTAACATTCTGGCCTTTCACCTGTATTAACTTGAGCTCATTAAACTTGAGGCCAGTAATAAACAGGACTGAACTAATACAGATGTTTTGCTTGGTATGTGTTCAGCAGTTCCTTAATGGTGTCTACTGTGTGAAACATTTTTCCCTTCACAGTTGGAAATAGGAGAACGAAGAAGAATAGATTTCAAGAACTGGATTATGTGTGTAGTATCTCTTTATAACAATTAAAAATGTATTAAACACTTAGCTTTTACAAAGCTTTGTGAGGACTACAAAGTATGAGTGACAGCATAGGCCAGAATCTGGCATCTGGGATTTGAGCACTGGATCTGCCATTTATTAATGGTGGAAATTGGAAAAAGACATTTAGCCTTTCTGAGCCACAGTCTTCTACTCAGCCAAATAAGGACTATAACAATATTCACTTCACATGGTTGCAGTGAAGAGAAAACATACACACGTGTTGTGGCCAACCAGGTATATAGCAATGGTCAATAAATGAACTGATATTGATGCAGATTATGATGATGATGCAGTACTCTGTAATGCTTACAGTACTTCTCACTAAAGCTATTGTGAGGAAATTGATTCTTCCGTGTCCCCTTCACCTACCTCATCACTAGTACACAACACAAACAAGGATCCTGCAGAGTGTGAGCAAAGAGAAACAAATTCTATTTTACCCCTCCCAAATTCTCCACCAATCTCTTTTATTTGCATTTTGACTAAGACATACTCTTCCGTAGCTCACAGCCCATGTAGCCACAGGTAACACAAAGACCTATATAATTTTGAAAGTTCCTTAAGATTCTGACAGCATAGGGGATGGTGAGAGAACAGTGATCATTTGCAGAAAGATGAGAAAGAGGCACAGTTAGAGGTCTTTCAGAGCAGGGTATGTGTGAGAAGGAATTAATGCACAGGGTGGTTTCAGGACAGCAGTCACTGTAAGAGTAGAAATGGCTGCTGCAGCAGTCAGTGTGGGAGTGAGGATTAAGGTTGGATTGTTAGAACGGGGATGTGGAGTCACTGAGGGTTCTCTGTTTTCCAGAACACTGTAGAATCTAAAATAATAATAATAACCTTACAGGTCATGTAGTTCATTTTCCTTCTACTAGCTGAATCCTATCTCCAACATTCTAGATCATTCTCTTCTTTCTACAACAGCCAATCACCAGTAACCCACCACAAGAATCTGATTACCTCAATTATATATTTATGAATACTTGATGTCTCCTGAGATCCTAAAGGGTAAAATCTACCTGCTTTGGCCAGATTTCAGTCTCCTATAGATTTTCCAGCCTTATCCCCTACTATACCTTGTGCACTTAGTATATTTTAACCATATCAAAATGAGCTTATCATATAATTTCTCAAATTCATTTCTTTACTCATTGATTCCTTTCATCTTTCTTCCCCTCCAAGAAACACCCATTATGACCCCTTTATAATCTTTCCCCGCAGTCTAAATTCTTCCTTCACTGTAAAATCATTCTTAATCTTCATTGGAATTAATTGCTCATGAATCTGGTTACATCAGACATGCATCTATTCATCTACTGGTCCCATTCTTCCTTAAAAATTACATGTGTAACTCTGACGTCAGTTAAGCTCACCCAGTCTCACCCTTCTGGAGGTTGCTACAAAGTACTCAGATATTATGTTTTCTAGGTTACTTCAGACTATAAATTCTTACTCTCACGGAATCCCAAATCTCCATCAAATCTTACTTCCTGTTTCTTTCCGTTCTTTCAAAATTATGCCAACACATTCATGAAACTCAATCCTATGTCCCTGATTTTCTTACATATTTTTCTAAGGCATACTTGTGTAGGAGACTTAACTTAGGGGTGACTGAACAGGATTTAGATTGCAACAAGCAAACAGCTTGAGTATTAAGTATTCCTGTTTATGAAAGTCCTTCAGACATAATACCATAAGGCTCTGTTCCTCTCTCTTTTGCTCCTTTCTCCACCCTCTCATTTCTTTTCTACTCTTCCTCTACTCCAAGAATCTTTAGCATTTTTCATGCATATTGATCAGGCCATCTCTTTTTGACTTGTTGTTGTTGTTGTTAAGTGCCGTCGAGTCGTTTCTGACTCATAGCGACCCCATGCACAGCAGAACGAAACACTGCCCGATCCCAGGCCAGCCCCACAATCCCTGCTATACTTGAGCCCATCATTGCAGCCACTGTATCAATCCATCTCCTTGAAGGCCTCCCCCTCTTTCGTCGACCCTCCACCCTACCAAGCATGACATCCTTCTCCAGGG
>NW_006921620.1:10435478-10457495 GCF_000298275.1 Orycteropus afer afer | reverse complement strand
TCCAGCATTATTTCTGTCACCAAGGCCAAATTTTCCAACTACCGGTGATTCTTCTTTGTTTCCAACTTTTGCATTCCAGTCTTAGTTTCTTCAAAATCATATCATCAGGACTACATCTCCTAAACTCATGCTAAAGATATTATTTTAAATGTTATTACTTTAAATAATGTTGGTTCATTTCTTTAGATGAATCTGATATGAGTTATTTAAATGACACTTAAATATGAAAATAACATTTTTCTTACCTCAGATCCTTTGAATGAGTTATTTTCTCACAAGGCTATAAGCTCCTTTTGGAAAGAACTATCCCCTGTTATTCTTGTGGCCCCAGCACCTCCACAGGGCTTGGCATAAAGCAGCTCCTTACTTCCATCATCCCTTGCTGGCATTGAGTTAATGTTAAATTTTCTTCTCTTGATTGAAATTATTCCTAATGCATATTCCAACTTCATCATTTCATACCAAACCACCTTCTGCTTCCTTTCAGAGCAGAAGATGTTCACTCTCTTACCTTATCAAACACAGAGAATAGTTGACAGTTTGCTGGCTCCCAGCTCCTCTTTCTATACCACCCTACTCCATCTGGCATTTCTTTCACCTGGAGAATTTTCTTCCCCTCTTTCATCTTCACTGCTGGCCATCTTGCCTTCATCTCATCCTTCAGAATTTAACTCAGATATCACTTCCTCCAGACAAGCTCTAACTGTCCAACATGGGTTAGGTACACGTTGTCATTGCTCTCATAATATCCTGTATCACCTTGGCTACAGTCTTTTTCACAGGGTACTGCCAATTGTTTATTAACTCTGGGGTCTTCAAGGTTAGAGATTCTCTTATATATATAAATTTCAAGTGTCTGGCATTTCATAAGTGGTGTTTTTAATTTATGAATCGTCACTGTTCTTTAAGTATGCTCTGCTTTTGTCCCTTCATTTAATTTTTAATATTGAAAACCATTTTATAATTTAATTTCCTTTTGAAATTAATTGTTTAGACAGTAAAGCCAACCAATGAATAAGGATAATAATGGAATTCTATGAAGAACTGTATTCCAACAAATTAATAAACCTAGAAGAAATGGACAAAATTCTAGAAACACACTTTAACACAGACTGAGGTAAAAAAGTTGAACAGACCCATAAGAAAAGAATAAATTGAACCAATCATTAAAAAAAAAGAAGAAGAAGAACTACCAACACAAAAGTCGTAGCCCAAAGATGCCTTCACTGTAGAATCCTACCAAACATTCAGAAAAGAGCTAACACCAATTTTACTCAAACTATTCCAGAACATAGAAAAGAACAGAATACTTCCAAATTCATTATATGAAACAAACATAACTCTGATACAAAAACCAGGCAAAGACACCACTAAAAATGAAAATTACAGACCAATATGCCTCAGGAATATAAATGCAAAAATCATCAGCAAAATTCTAGCCAATAGATTCCAACACTATATCAAAAAAAAAAAAAAAAAGCACATAACCAAGTAGGATTCAATTCAAATATGCAAGGATGGATCTGCATTAGAAAAATAATCGATCTAATCTATCACATAAATAAGACAAATGAAAAGAAACACACTATCATATGAATCATGAAGAAAAGATACTTGATAAAATTCAATACCCATTCCTGATTAAAAAAAAAAAAAAAACCTCTCAGTAAAATAGGAATAGAAGGGAAATTCTTCAACATAATAAAGGGCATACATGAAGAACCAACAGCCAATATTATTGTCAATTATATTCTCTAAGCATTCTCTAAGCATTCTTCTTGCAAACAGGAACCAGACAAGGATGCCCTCTATCACTACTTTTATTCAACATATTCTTAGAAGTCATAGTGAGGACAAAAAGCCAAGAAAGAGAAATAAAACACATCCAAATTGGCAAAGAAGAAATAGAACTATCTGTATTTACAGATGATATAATCCTATACATAGAAAACCCAGGAGACTCAGCATGAAAATTACTGGAACTAATTGAAAGATTCAACAAAGTGATATGACATCAACATAGTAAAATCAGTTGGATTCCTCTACATCAACAAAGAGATCTCTGAAAAGGAAATAAAGAAAACTATATTATATTCAATAAACCCAAAAAACCAAACTCACTGCCGTCAAGTTGGATCCAACTGATAGCTACCCCTCCTTAGGTTTCTGAGGTGGTATCACTACAGAAGTAGATTGCCCAGTCTTCCTTCCAAGCAGTGGCTGGTGGGTTTGAACATCACTAGCCACCAAAAAGATTGGAAGAAGTATAGCCAGAATGTTCTTTAAAAGCAGGAATAGCCAGACTTCATCTCACATACTTTGGTTATGTTACCAGAAGAGGCAGTCCCTGGAAAACAATATTGTTTTGGTTCCCTAGTGCTTCTCTAACAGGAAATACCACAAGTGGGTGGCTTTGACAAACAGGAATTTCTTCTCTTACAGTTTAAGATGCTAGAAGTCCAAATTGCCAGCTCAAGGGACTGGGTGAAGGCCCCTCAACCTCAAGGTTCAGCTCTGTCTCTTGCTCCCAGCCCACTGAAGCTGGAGGCTTCTCTTAACTTAGGCAGCTGCTGAATAATGAGCCTGACAAGCCCAAAGTTTACAAGAAAAATGGCGGAGTCCCAAGATTATTAAGCAACACAGCAGGCCACTAGTTCAAGTCTAGAAACCATCCCAAGATCAGCAGGCAACATGCCAGGCTGCTGAATGAAGACTCAGCTACATGCAGGGTCCAAGTATGCCAAAAAGCAAAAAATTCAGAGACCTTTCTCAAAGCTTCTTCTTATATACTGGAAGCAGACCACATCCTTAAGGCAGTTACTCAGCATATTCCACCATGAAGTTGATTACCATAGGGAATCACTATATCCAGCTTTCCAGCCATTCAAAACTAGGCCTAGCCAAGTTGATGTATAACCTTAACTACCACAAATATAGGAGCTCTGGTAGCATAGTGCCTAAGGCACTTGACTGCTAAACAGAAGGCTGGCGGTTCAAACCTACCAGACTCCCCGGAAGGAAGGTTGGGCAATCTACTTCCATAGTGATACTGCCTCGGCAACCCAAGGAGGGGTCGCTATGAGTTGGGGCTGACTTGATGGCACATGACAACAACAACCACCACAAATATCATACTTGGTAAAATAGAGGGTCAGCAAAAAAGAGGAAGACTCTCAATGAGATGGATTAACAGAGTGGCTGTAATGATGGACTCAAGCATAGCAAAGATTGTGAGGATGACACAGTACTGGAAAGTGTTTCATTCTGTTTTACATAGGGTCTCTAAGAGCCAGAGCTGACCCAATGGTACCTAACAACAACAACCAAAAAGAAAAAAAAAAAAAAAAAAAACTTAGGAATAAATCTTCCCAGGGACACAAAAGACCTATACAGAGAAAACTACAAAAGACTACTACAAGAAACTATAAGAGACCTACATAAATGGAAGAACATGGCATGCTCGTGAGTTAGAAGACTGAACATTGTGAAAATACCAATACTACCCAAAGCCATCAATAAGTTCAGTGCAATCCTGATTCAGATTCCATGAGCATTCTTTAAGGACATGGAAAAAGCAATTACTACATTTATATGGAATGGAAAGAGACTTCAGATAAGCAAAGCACTGCTGAAAAAGAAGAACAAAGTAGCAAGTCTCACACTCCCTGATCTCAAAACCTGCTATACAGCCATGGTAATCAAAACAGCCTGGCATTGGTACAAGGGCAGAAATACAGACGCGTGGAACACAATTGAGAATCCAGAAATAGATCTATTAACTTACAGACAATTGATCTTTGACAAAGGGCTGAAACCTCTTAAATGGGGAAGAGACAGTCTCTTTAACAAATGGTGCTGGCCAAACTGGATATCCATTTACATAAAAATGAAACAAGATCCGTACCTCACACCATACACAAAAACTAACTCCAGATGGATCAAAGACTTAAATATGAAACATAAAACTATAACATTCATCAGAGAAAAAATTGGGGAAAACTTAGGGATCCTAATTTATGGCATAAATAGACTATCAAGCATAACCAAAAGTGCACAAACATCAGAAGATAAACTAGATGACTGGGACCTTCTAAAAATTAACCTCTTATGTGCATCAAAAAAACTTCCAGAAAAGTAAAAAGAGAACCTACAGATTGGGAAAAATGTTTAACAATAACATATCTGATAAGGGACTTATCTTTAAAACTTATAGAAAAATCCAACACCTCAACATCAAAAAAACAAACAATCCAATTCAAAAATGGGCAAAGAACATGAACAGACACTTCACCAAAGAGGATATTCAGGCAACCAACAAACACATGAATAAATTCTTGTGATCATTGGCCATAAAGACATGCAAATCAAAACAAGAATAGCAGAGTTCACCCCAGGAAGAATAGCAAAGCTCAACAAGGCAGAAAGCTGGTGAGAGTGTGGAGAAATTGGAACTCTCAAACACTACTGACAGGACTGTAAAATGGTACGACCACTATGGAAAATGGTATGGTGCTTCCTTAAAAAGTTGAAAATAGAAATACAATTTGATCTAGCAATCCCACTTGTGGGAATATATCCTAAATAGGTGAGATCCATGACATGAATAGGTATATGCAGTCATGTTCATTGCAGCACTATTTGCAATAACAAAGAGATAGAAAGAACCTAAGTACCTATCAGCAGATGAATTGATAACCAAACTATGGTACCTACACACAATGGAATACTATGTAACATTAAAGAATAATGAAGAATCCATAAATCACCTCGTAACATGGATGAACTTGAACTTTATGCTGCATAAAAAACGTCAGTCCCAGAAGGACAAATATTGTATAAATCCACTATTATAAAAAAATCAAGGAAAGGTTTACACACAGAAGGAAACTTTCTTTGTTGGTTATCAGGAATGGGAAGTGAGAGCAGTGAAAATTGCTAGCTATGTAAGGACACATAATTATTTGTAAGAAGAGAAAAGAAATATAGAAAAAGTGGGTGACCAACATATCACTAAAGAAAAGGAAGACACAGAGAAATGCAAAACAAACAAAGAACAAAGGAAAATACTATAACTTACATAATTTTATGTTATCGGTAATAACATTAATAAACAAGTGGATATATAGGTAGACAGACAAGATGATCAGGTATGAGTAGGTGAATGGGAATACACCTATGATGATATAGATTTGGTGGATGATATTTCTACATATATATTTTTGTGATGTATAATTATGTCCATATATACAGTGACATTAACAGAGGGAAAAGTTATATTAACTTTTAAGCCACAACCAAACATGTTGAGAGAGTGAGTCGCTGAGCCTATCCACAATCCCAGGAGACATCAAGCTCAATTGTCATAACATAGAACACAAAAACATTTTCTATATCCTACTTTTGTGAGTAATGTCTGGAGTCTTAAAAGCTTTCAAGTAACCATCTAAGAAGCAACTATTTGTCTCTCCTCATCTGGAGCCCAGAAGAGTGAAGAAAATCAAAGATGCATACAGAAACAATCCAAGGGAGTAATGGACCATGGGAACCTTAGCCTAGACAAGCCTGAGACCAGATGAATTAGTGGTGCCCAGCTACCACTGCCAGCAACTCAGAAAGGGATCAAAATTGGGATCCTGGATGGAGTGGGAGAAAAATGCAAACCAAAATTCAAAATAATAATAAAAATTAAAAAAAAAAAAAAGCTGGGTTACTTGTCTGATACAGACTGGTGAAACCCCTGAGAATTATGGTCTTTATCATGCTTTGGTGCTGGAATTCAACTCACTCCCATGGCTTAACTTTCAGCCAAACAATAGACAGGCCATAATAACAACAATTACATGAACAGTTACACCAGGTAGGTGCACTCCTTAGAACAGTCAGCCATGAGAAATCAGAAGAGCAGTACTAGCAAACAGAAAAGTTAGAAGGCAGGAATGCTCAGAAGGCAGGAAAGAAAGACTCATGGAATCAGTAACCAGAGGGAGGAAGTGGAAAGAGATGTCATGGAACAAAATATGTATGAACTGTTGAATGGAAAATGAATTTGCTCTGTAAACTCACCCAAATAACAATAAAACATTAAAATAATAGTAGTGGTTTGGGATTATTCAACATTTCAAACAACCAGCAGAATTTTTAAAATATATACAAGGCATTCATTTGTTCATTTCAAAGACTCATATTACTTGGTTCTACAATCAACACCAACGGAAGCATCAGTCAAGATATCAGACGATTTATAGCATTGGGAAAATCTACTGCAAAAGACCTCTTTCAGGTGCTGAAGAGCAAAGATATCTACTTAAAGACTAAGGTGTACCTGATACAAGACATGGTATTTTCAGTAGTGTCATATGCATGTGAGAGCTGGACAATGAATAAGGAAGACCGAAGAAGAGTCAATGCTTTTGAGTTGTGGTGTTGGTGAAGAATGCTGAAAGTACCATGGACTTCTAAAAGAACTAACAAATCTGTCCTGGAAGAAGTGCAGCTGTAATGTTCCTTGGAAATGAAAATGGCCAGACTTCGTCTCACCTACATTGGTCATGTTGTAAGAAGGGACCATTCCCTGGAGAAGGATATCATGCTTTGTAAAGTGGAGGGTCAACAAAAAAGGGGAATGCCCTCAACAAGATGGACTGACACAGTGCCTATAACAATGGGCTCAGGTATAGCAAAGATCGTGGAGCTGGTACAGGACTTGGCAGTGTTTTGTTCAGGTCACTGTGAGTCAGAGATATCTTGATAGCACCTAACAACAGCAACATGCTAATGTTGATTTTGTTTTCACTATGGAGCATGATCATTGCTTTTGGCTTATTTAGACATCAGATTGATCAAAGTTGTACACTTAATTTTATCAAGTTACAGTAATAGTCATATTGCATTAATTTCAAAGATATTGATTGCATGTCCATTTCTGGTGTCCCAATTTATACTGCTGGACTCCACATCGTATCATAATAACATGTAATATGTAGATGGGCTTTCTCTTTTTGTCTTGTTTTGTTTTCCACTGTCCAACTGTAATAATATTATGAAAAAATAGTATTGTTAATATTAGTGATTAACTATTACATGCCAGTTACTCATGGGGAATATCTGAGTTTCTAAATCTAAGGTCTAGTAAAATTGATTGTGAAATAAAAATCAGAGTAAAATTTGAACAATTGATTACTTAGATAATTGGAAGGAGTAAGGGGGAAAAGTGACTGAATTCAGACAGTAAAGACCAGAGAGAAACATCTCATCTTGATCTCCTGTGCTACCTTGCATCATACTTAGTGCATAGTGATTGAAAACCTCAATTAAACGTTATAGTGACCCATTTAATTAATAGGTGACAGAACAGAGTAGGAGAACCATTGCTCCCACCATCGTGTCACATTGCTCCCACATTTTATATTTTATGTATTCAGTAAGTATTCCAATTGCCTTCTTGTTTTTTAAAAAAAGACAAACACTTTGATGTGGGTTTTTTTTTTTTTTTATTGTTGTTGTTTTTTTGCTTTGTTCATTTTTCTCTCCAATTACTGGTCATTTGATTGAGTTCAAACAGTCTTCCAAAGAATTGGTGCATCATGCCTTCAGTTGGCCACAATAACTGGATACACTTGATATATAATTCAATCTGACACCAACCCTTGATGAATTTGTTGTTGTTAGGTACTTTTGAGTTGGTTCTGATTCATAGTGATCCTGTGTACAATAGAACGTTACCACTACCCAGTCCTGCGCCATCCTCACAATCTTTGCTATGCCTGAGCCCATTGTTGCAGCCACTGTGTCAATCCATCTTGTTGAGGGCCTTGTCTTTTTTCACTGACCGTATGCGTTACCAAGCATGATATCCTTCTCCAGGGACTGGTCCCTTCTGACAATATGACTAAGTACAAGAGATGGAGTCTGGCTGTTCTCACTTCTAAGGAGCATTCCACTTGATAAATGGCAAAATTTATTTATAAAATTAATACCACTGTAAATGTACACACATCTCATGGACATTAGTTAACCTTTCACATATCACAAGACAGTTCCTGAACTAGAGTAGGCAGTCAGTGTTGTATTTGTTGAATAAATAGCAAAAGATGGATAAATATATAACTACATCATATGTGGAGCATGTCTTTTGAAAAAAATAAAAAGAAAACTTTTATATACTTATAAAATATATACCCTTTATGTCTAATTTATCACTCAATCTTTCAGTGTACACATACACATTGCACTCAGTATAAACTTGAAATCCTTTTATCTTTTCACTTATTGCCACTTACATATCAAAGTAATTACTTTTCTTGCTGTTATTGTTTCCAATCAGATAAGAGCGTATGATTAGGAAAATTGAGTTGATCCGTTACAGTACTATAGACCAGTCCTATTAACCAACTTGCTGCGATTCTCATAAAAATTATGCAAATTAAACTGGAAGATACCAGTGCCTGCTTCTATTAGGAACAAGAACCCTTTTCTACTTCATAATATGCTCAATTACCTTTAGATTGATCCATGAATAAATTATAATCCAAATAGACTTCTTTACCTTAAAGCTTTGCTGGCTTAAGGTATCATTGTTGATTCATTATGTTGTCACTTTTCTATCGGCAATGTAATGCTTTTTATATCTGGAGAGAGACAGTTTTAGTGTGAGATACTGTTATCTTTAAATGAGTAGGATTTAGCTTTTCTGGTAAGAACAGATTCATCAATGATGTATCCCGGGAGAAACTATCGAAACAAAAATCACACTATTTCTGAGCTTTGTTCAGTTCATCAGTTACAAAGCAGCTTTTGATAGTCCTAAAGAACTTTTTCCTTTGTTTAAGAAATATAGCATGATGCTCAGAACCTCTCGCTTTGAGTTACCGCAGGCTACAACTTTTTCCTGAGAAAATAATGAATGAAGAGGAAAAGCTCCTGCTGCTGGCTCTGTCAGGCCCTGCTGCTTCCCATCCTGCAATAGGAAATCAATTAACTGTATGTTCAGGCAGAGATTTGAACTAAATGCTTTATTAATCATCACTGATTGCACATACACAGTGACCAACTATGCATTCATTTTCATCTTTGTTTTGTTTTGCTTTGCTTTGCTTTGATTTTGGGGCAAGGTCACAACACAAACATATGCCTCAATGCAGTATGTATAGAGGTGTTTCTCTGGTGCCAGAAAGAAGTGCTCTTTTATATTTTCAGAAAAGGTAACTTAAAATGTTCAGGACCTCAAAACCTAAAACCACCTTAGTATATACAACATAATGATAAACACTTAATTTTCTCATAGTAGTGAGGAAAGAAAGCAAAATGCCTATGGCAGCTTTAAAGTTTTAGAAGCTCTGGGATCTCAGCAAGGCAGTGAGAAATCACACATAAATGAACTCTGTTGATTTGGAGATGTATGTTGGAAGGTTGAAGAACAGTTGCTGATATAATTTTGTGTGTGTGTGTGTGTGTGTGTTTCATTTAAAGAAAAAGTTGGCAACAGTTTTCCTTTTATTCTATTGATACTTTTAACCAATGTTCAAAGAAAATCCTGTAGCAATCTTTACATTAAATTGAGATGCTCTCCTTAGGACTAATTTAAATAGTTGGCCATATTAGACTCATCACACTGTTAGCCATGGGAAGGCTGCAGGACAGATTTATAGATGGTAAATGTAGTAACCACAGCAAAAAATTACAGTAGATCTAAGGCTGCTAGATATTCAGCATCAAGGGAATTTCAAATAATAGTAATCATTATTATATCACCATGGTTCAAAGTTAATTACATTCTTTCTCAACATTTACATAAAAATAATATTAATGGAAAAAAGTAGTTCCCTCTGATCTATGTTTGCTGTTGTTGTGTGCTGTCGAGTCAGACCCACTCATAGCGACCCCTCCTTGGGTTTCCAAGGCAGTATCACTGCGGAAGTAGATTGCCCAACCTTCCTTCCGAGGAGTGGCTGCCGGGTTTGAACCACCAGCCTTCTGGTTAGCAGTCAAGTGCCTTAGGCACTATGCTACCAGAGCTCCTATGTTTACAAGAATATAAATCAAAAATTCCAAGAATGGGTTCTTTTTAACAAAACTTTTAGGTGGAACTAGGTAGCATTGTCAATCTATATGCTGAGCAAATAATCCGAGAAGCTGGACTATATGAAGAAAAACGTGGTATCAGGATTGGAGGAAGAATCATTAACAACCTGAGATATGCAGATGATACAACTTTGCTTGCTGAAAGTGAGGATGACTTAAGGCACCTACTGATGAAGGTTGAAGAATACAGTCTGCAGTATGGATTACATCTCAACATAAAGAAAACAAAAATCCTCACAACTGGACCAATGAGCAGCATCACAATAAATGGAGAGAAGATTGAGGTTGTCAAGGAATTCACGTTGCTTGGTTCTACAATCGATGCCAATGGAAGCAGCAGTCAGGACATTAGACGATGTGTAGCATTGGGGAAGTCAACTGCGAAGAAACTGTTTCAAGTGCTGAGGAGCAAGGATATCTCCTTGAGGACTAAGGTGCGCCTGACACAAGCCATGATATTTCCAATCACCTGGTATGCATGTGAGAGCTGGACAATGAATAGGGAAGACCGAAGAAGAGTTGATGCTTTTGAGTTGTGGTGCTGGCAAAGAATGCTGAAAGTACCGTGGACTGCTAAAAGAACTAACAGATCTGTCCTGGAGGAAGTGCAGCCAGAATGCTCCTTGGAAGCAAGAATGGCCAGACTTTGTCTCACCTATTTTGGTCATGTTGTAAGAAGGGACCATTCCCTGGAGAAGGATGTCATGCTTGGTAGGGTGGAGGGTCGACGAAAGAGGGGGAGGCCTTCAGGGAGATGGATTGATACAGTGGCTGCGATGATGGGCTCGAGTATAGCATGGATTGTGGGGCTGGCGTGGGATCGGGCAGTGTTTGGTTCTGCTGTGCATGGGGTCGCTATGAGTCGGAAACGACTCGACGGCACTTAACAACAACAACAACAGGTAGCATTGACTAAGGTTAAGACCCAACCAGGGAAGGCCAATAATGATTCAGATTCCCATGGATTTTACTAGAATTAGGGGTGTCCTAAAGCCAGAGTTCATGTATTTCAACACTTAACCATTCTTTATACTCTTCAAGAATGTGAGATTAGGATTTGGGTGCTCTTGACGTATGAAAGAAATGTGGAGAAAGTGACATTATGACAAGATGTATATCATGTGGACATGTGTTTGTCACCTTTATGAGGTGTTATCTGGAACCCAGAGACATGTCTTTGGCACCTGCTATAATCCCTAACACCTCCTCTGCCCCAGTAAAAAAACTCATTTCATAAGAGGACTTTTCAAACAAGCATTACCTTTTCTATATTAAGAAGGCTTACATATTTGATAGGTATTGAAGATTTGGTTTATAATCTTTTAAATTTTATTCTTCTAACATGTCAGTCATTTATTTTATTGTAAAAACAGATACAAAATGCTCTCTTTTTACCTTGTCATAGCCTATTTCTGAAACCACTAAGTATTGTTTATGTAAATATTGTCAAATTTAAGAAATTTGAGGAAATACAATATTGAGGGGAAGTACATAGTTGTACTTTAATTTGACATTCACAACATTGTTTCCCTTTGCTTAACTTGACATAATTACAAATAATTGATAAATGTGTAACAGTCTTAGATATGACCAATAAATATGTTCTTTGCTAAAAATGTATAGTTGCAGTTTGCAGTTTGACTTGATTGTGGAGCATGGTTTCGATTTAGTTTACCTAAACTGAGAACTCTAGAAGACTGAGAACTCATTTTTCTGGGGCCTCATACAAGCTGGCAGGTGGAGGCTAGTGTTTTTAAACAAGTGTGATTTTTTTTTTTAGCTAAGCTCTTCCTAGGTCAGAGATCAGGATGACCTTGGAGTGCTGTAGTTTTCCAAACCTCCATCAGGTAGATAAATGGGCTTTATTCTACAGGAAATAGAGTGTATTTCTGCAGTCTTATGTAAGAGACCTAGCCATTCCAGGTTACAGGCTAACACAAAACATTTGAAATTCAGTGGTGTCTATCAGTAGAATGTGTCAATAAAAGGGAAGATCAAAGGTTCTAGAAGAGGGGAAGGACAAAGTGAAGAGGAAGTAATTGTGGGATAATGAATGATGTGAGGGCATTTTTGTGTTAACTTGAAACCACTTACCATTTTTCCATGACGCCCAGGTATCTTTCTAAGTGAACTTTGCAAAGTACAATTGAATAACCTTGAGATTTAAAAAGGAGCTCTGGAGCTCCGTAATGTGATTTTGAATACTGATGGAGTTTATTTAAGCACTATGATGTTTCCTCTGCTTTTTGTTTCTATTTTTGCCTTCTTCATGAAAAATAAAATTTGTTTTCTGTACAGGGAAATCAATATTTTTACCATTTTGTTTTTCAGCTATTCCAGTAAATTGCAATCATCATTAGTTACAGTCTTTAAAGAGACGTAGTAAGAATTTGAAGACAATAAAATAGAGATACAGATTAAAACTTTGGCAAAGTACCTTTGCTATTGACAAAAACATTTGTCAGGGACTACAGCTGTGTCTATATCGTGCTAAAAACTTGATGAAGGAAAAAAAAAAGCATCAATAGGTTCACCTTCTGTCTCTAAAATCCAAACAAATGGTTTAACTAATAGCTATTGTTTTAAGTGAATGGGTTTGGTTTAGCATTGTGAAATTTATTCTACTTAAGAATGTTTTTTAATTAACATTTGTATATTTAATATGCATATTTGGTAAAGGTATCATGCTCTTGCATTCTTTTTTAATAATTAATGGGATCTCGTACCTAGAAAACTAGGGGTCTAAGAATAAATGAAGACCTTGTTACAGTGTACTTGAAACAATCTCAAAACACGAATTTGTTTGTTGATAATAGTTATCACATTTTCTCTTTTATGACCTAACACGATTTTTTGTTTGTGTGTTTTCCTTTTAGAAACTGCCAAGTTTTGGACCTTATCTTGAGCAACGCAAGAAAATCATAGCGGAGCACAAGATTAAACTAAAGGAGCAAAATGCAGCTTTTTCACCAATTGAGAGAAAATATTTTATTCCCCAAAAGCCTATTCCTACCATCAAGGTAAATATATGTCTATTTTACTATTTAAATATATATAGTGCACATGTTTATTTACTGTTTAATGTTATCACTGAATTTGTTTTAGAAATACGCTGAAAGCTTAAAAAACTCTGTCTAGAGTAGGAAAAAACTGGGAAGGTACCCTTGTGGTGCAGTAGTTAAAACACTTAGCTGCTAACCAAGAGGTCAGTGGTTCAAATCCACCAGCTACTCTACAAGAGAAAGATTTGGCAGTCTGCTTCTGTAAAAATTTATAGTCTTAGAAACACTGTAGGGCAGTTCTGCCCTGCCCTATAGGCTCACTATGAGTTGGAATTGACTTGACAACTGTAAAGGTGGTATTATTTATTTATTTATTTATTTTGAGGGGCATTTGTAGTGGAAAATGCATTAAATTACAGAATGATCTATTTTATTTAAATATTTTACACTTTTTTAGAACACTGTCAAATATTTCTTTCACAGAAATTTAGTATGTATTAAATGTGTCAGGAAATATTAAGGTGAATTCTTTGTATTCTCATAATCATTTTTAAATTATTATAATCGAAAATTAATTCCAAGAGATCTCATACTAGTCATTCAATAAAACTGAACAATTAAGATTCAGTATGTACAATTAGTGATGATATCTTAAATTTTGGGCAAGTTTTCACTGGTTTTGCTTCTGGAAACCTTGTAACTTTCTTTGAGTCTCAGGGAATTATTTTTCTGGGTAATACCAAAATATATCATTAACATAAAATTGTGTGTGTATTAATTTTTTTATTAAACTTTTTTATTTTTAGATAATTGTAGATTCATATGCAGTTGTAAGAAATAATATAGAGAGTCCTTATGTATCCTTCCCCCAGATTTTTGCCAGTGGTAACAATTTTCAAAACTGTAGTATGATATCACAACCAGATATTGATACAGATATCCTCTACTAGTCCTATTCAGGTTTTCTCAGTTTTACTTCTACTCATTTGTGTGTGTGTGTGTGTGTGCATGTGTATTTGGTTCTATGCAGTTTTATCACATGTGGTTTTGTATACCCACCACCACAACACAATGGTTCCATTACCACAAGAATCCCCCACATTGCCTTTTCACAGCCACATCCACCCTGCCCAAGATAGAATTGTCTCTTTGTTTGTTTTTCACTATTTATTTGTTTTTTAGAAAGACCAAAAAAACAAAAAACAAACCCACTGCCATTGAGTCGATTCCAATTCAGAATGACTCCCATTGGTTTTCTGAGACAGTAAATCTTTACAGAAGTAGATTGCCTAGTCTTGCTTCCATGGAGTGGCTGGTGGGTTTGAACCACCAACCTCTGGCTAGCAGTCAGATGCTTTAGTCACTGTGCTACCAAAGCTCTATCCTCCTGATGCGCCCAGGTCAGGTGGGGTAGTGCTACTAAGGCCTTCATGAATGCAGGGCCCATTACTTGTCCAAGGAGCCATGATTGGGGGTATATTTGACTCCACAACCATCAGGGATAAGGCACTTCTCAGCAACCATGTCTTCATACTCATCAGCATTAAATTTAGTAAAGCCATGCTTCTTGGAAATGTGTATCTTCTGGTGCCCAGGGTCTTGAACTTGGCCCTTTGTAGGTCCTCAGTCACATGCTCCTTATTTTGAAGCTTGGTGTAAATGGGCATGATGACTTAGACCAAGTGGATCCTGGCCACTGTACCCTGGAGTTCTCCAAAGGCACCTCACATAACCATTTGAAGCCTGCATTAGGGACAACAGAGATTATCGAGGTCAGAGACATGAAAGAGCAGGAAAGGGCTATCTCCAGGGTCCCTTAGAACAAACCATACATGCCAAGAGGCTGTGTACACTACTGAGGAGGCTGCCATTTGCAGCTGTTGCACACCAGTCCCCACAGGGAAAGAGGAGGTTGGCTTGATTGGCTGAAGGAAGATGGAATTATTTTAAAGCTGCGGTTAATGGGGTGCGGGAGGAAAAGAACAAATATGGTTGTTAACAAATTGATTCTGACTCAGAGACCTCATGTATGTCAAAGTGGTACTCTTTTTATAGGGCTTTCAAAGGCTAATTTTTTGGAACCAGATCATTGGGTCTTTCTTCTGAGGTGTCTCTGGGCAGACTCAAACCTCCAACCTTTTGGTTAGCAGCTTGTGCATCAGCCATATGCGCCATGCAGGGACTCCATGTAGGCTGATAATATCTCTAATGTTACCATCACTAAAGTGAGGTTTGCATTTGCCGAAATTTATTCTTCTCTATTTGCTGATGATCTGCTACATCTTCAATTTCTATGTGAAGCTTCCACTGAAAATCTCACTTTCAGGTGCTCACAGGTGGACCTCATTGAAATTCATCTCTAGCAGTCAAATGAGAATTGGGCTCCTTAAGAATTTCCTCTATCTGTCAGGAAAAAAAAAAAAAAAAAAGTGTCCTATGCTACAAAGAGTGGCATTTAGACTTAATGTGGAAAAATTTAAGCAATGCAGAGTTCCAAAAAGAGAAATGAAGGGGGCTGACCACAGGCTCTACTAGCACTTCGATGGCATCATTCCAAATGAGTGAACACTGGAACTTTTAACATCCTAACAACCCCAAATAGTCTCTTGAGCTGTTTCCTTTAAATTATTTGTGTGCTACTAAAAGGATGATCTGCACACTCATGGGAAAAAGGAAGCCAGATTCTATAGCCCTTCAGAAACCTGCTCCCCCCCCATATTTGCCTAAGATTATTATAGGATTTGGTTAAGTGGAAATTCTTCCAGCCTTCCTACCTTCTTAGTTAATTTGAATTACGTGTAAAATCTCTTACTCCAGGAGTCTTATCCTTATATATAAAAATTTCAAAAGAAATATATCATTTATATATTAAATTTAAAAAGGGACCTCTGGTGGCATAGTGCCTAAGACATTTGACTGCTAAGCAGAAGGCTGGCAGTTCAGACTCACCAGCCACTCCTCGGATGGAAGATTGGGTGATCTACTTACATAGAGATACCACCTTGGAAACCCAAGGAGGGATCGCAATGAGTCAGACCCGACTTGACAGCAGTGAATTTGGTTTTTGGTTTTTTTGAGGTGATTTTAAAAACATTTTTCTCTTTTTGAGTGCTCTGTTCTTTCAGGGAGTGTGTTGATAACATAGAAGTAAACAAAAATAGAGTAATCAACAAACCTACTGTAGTTGAAGCAAAGTTGGTAGCTCACTATTCCAACTAAAATAAACAACACAGCAGAATGGAAATGTGAAGTCAAGAAGAAAGATTTTAAAAAATATATCAAGTATGGATATGGAATCTTATTTTAAATAGTGCAGTTCATAGATCTGTCCTAAAATGTTTCACTCTAAAAATTATTCACATTGAAATACCCTTGGCACTGTACATGGAGCTCTGGTAGCATAGTGCCTAAGGCATTTGACTGCTAACCAGAAGGTTGGTAGTTCAAACCCACTAGCTACTCCACAGAAGGAAGTCTGGGTAATCTACTTCCGTAAAGATTTACCACCTTGGAAACCCAATGGGGGTTGCTATGAGTCAGAATTGACTTGATGGCAGTGGGTTTGGAGTTTTGTTTTTTTGGTGCTATACATAAACCACAGAACATTGTAAATACCATGTTGACAGCATCTAAAGACCACATGGATGTCAACACATTAAGATGCTGATGTTGGAGATTTTTCTCCAGTGGCTTTTCCACTACCTTGGCCTTCTCCTTTGGGATACCCATACCCATTCCATCTGCTGTCATTTCAAGGAAGATAGTATGTCCTGTCAGAAAGCATAACAGTAGCTGATAATGTGATGTATGTGGTTGTTTATTTGTTTGTTTGTTTAGTGGAGGGAAGGGAAATATTTTTATATGTTGCAAGTACAGTCATGTGTTTGTACAATGAGAAATTAATTTTTTTTTATAACAAATGACTGTTCACCTCACTTTGCTCTTCATAGCCTTTATAGGAGCTCTGATAGCATAGTGCCTAAGGCACTTGACTGCTAACCAGAAGGCTGGTGGTTCAAACCCACCAGCCACTCTTTGGAAGGAAGATTGGGCAATCTACTTCTGTAGTGATACTGCCTCGGAAACCCAAGGAGGGTTGCTATGAGTCAGGGCCGGCTCGATGGCACATAACAACAACAACAACAACATATACACTTTAAAAATAATAGCACTCAAGTATGTTTTGAATTTATTTTCTCTAATTGCAGTTTCTCTCACACTTTGTAGTGAAATAAATATATATATGTGTGTGTGTGTGTGTGTGTGTATAGAGTTTTAATTTTGTGTAATCACACCTTGCAAAAGCTTATTTTGTGATTTCTCTTTCTTTATTTTTATCATTTAACCCCCTTTACCATACATCATCTAAATATCCACCCCACACCATTCTTTTATAGTTTAAATTTTTACTTTTAAGTCTTTAGTTAATCTAAACTTTTGATATTTGATATTTCTAAAATATCAAAACCAAAAAGTGAAACTCACTGCCGTCAAGTCAGATCCAACTCATCATAACCCTCTCCTTGGGTTTCTGAGGTAGTATCACTACAGAAGTAGATTGTCCAATCTTCCTTCCTAGGAATGGTTGGTGAGTTTGAACCACCAGCCTTCTGGTTAGCAGTCAAATCCCTTAGGCACTATACCACCAGAGCTCCCTCTAAAATATCAGATATGGTAATAATGTTTTTCCAAAATAGATAACAATCCCAAAACCTTAATACTTGCTTGTTAAAGTGGGCTTTTTTCTGTCTCTCAACTTATTATTCTATGACAAAAAGTCTCCTAAATTTCATTACTTACTTTACAGTTAAATTTGCCACCTCTAAAAAATTTGCTAAAACTTCAAAGACAAGAAGTTTTTTGTGGACCAAAAATGCCTTAGACAAGGTTCTAATAAGGCTGTTGTTGTTGTTTGCCGTCGAGTCGGCCCCAACTCATAGCAACCCCTCCTTGGGTTTCCGAGGCAGTATCACTACAGAAGTAGGATTGCCCAACCTTCCTTCCGAGGAGTGGCTGGTGGTTTTCAAGGAAAGTTTTCTGCCTTAAGTAATTCTTGGTTCAAGAAGAAAAATTAAAAAAAAAAAAAAAAAAAGGAAAATTTTACAAATAAAAACTTCTAATAAAATCAAAAAATCTTGGCTCTAAATCCTTTACTTTAAGCTACCATCTAAGATACTACTTTAACCCTTCTGTAAAGACAAAAATGTCTTGTATTACCATGCTGATTCTTTGTGCTTTGAAATATGTTTCATATAGCCCCTTTTCTTCTTGATATTAACCAAATAGAAAAAGTAGGGCAGAAAGCTGATGAATTCAGGGAGCAACAGTTAGCTTCATATGACAGGAACTGACATAGCAGTTTGGGAAGGAATAAGAGTAGACAGTGAGGAGAAAATATGATGGTGTCTTTATTCATCTCTGTTTTTATCTCCCTTTATGATTCATCTTCAGGACTCACTATTCTCCATTCTAAATCTCTTTTCTGTGCCTCAGACCTAAGTCACCCACTATCATCTAGATACCTCCAACTGGACAGCCTAAACAAGGAACCCAAAGGCCAAAACCACACTTAGGCTAAACTGACTATCCTTTCGTCCAAACTTTCTTTTTATCCTGTATCAATGAACAGCACCTCATTCACCCTTTTACTCATGTCAGAAATCTGAAATTCAGCCTCTATTCCATCCTATTACTCATCTATTCATCTATCAGTCATCAGTGTCTGTCATTTTTGTCTCCTATGTGTCCATCCTATTCTGCCCTACTGCTGAAGCCTCGTGTAGTTCTTTACACATTATTTATTATTATTATTATCATTATTATTTTGCTGGACTCTGAAACATTCTACCAACTGGCCTCCTTCCTTCTTCTGTTATTCTTGTCTAATCTAGCTTCCAATTACTATGGTGTATTCTGTTAAAAATCCAAATCAGATTTCACCCTCTTGCTTAAATTTCTCCCATTGTAACCATGGTCTTAAGGCACACTTCTTACCATAACATTCAGTCCCCTCATATTTTAGCTTATCTGGAAGAAAAGTAGAATATAGGGGTAGTAAATTCAAGAATGAATAAAGGTTTGGAAAACCTTTATTTAACAACACTACGTGTGGCGTACTCTTTCAGGAAATTGAGAAAAATCAAAAAGAAAGTGATAAGAAGTGTGAATGGAATAAAGTATTTGCTTATGTTAAAATAATCTAGGCTTAAATGTGTTTATATTGTAGGAGAGAGTAGTTAAAGCTACCATGAAGGGTGTGATAAATAAATTAGACCCTTGGCAAATAGGAAAGAGTAGAGTCCAGGCAATATGTGAATTCATCTTGCATAAGAGGAGGGTCACCTCTTATGATTTTCTACATAATACTTGCCATATGCATTTAATGAAATTGATTTTGGATTTACAGTGTCATTTTAATTAGTAGCAATGTTTTAAAAAAAAGTAACCATAAAAGAGTCTAATATAAATAAAGTTTAATTAAAACTTATAGACTAAGTTTAAAAAATTAAAAGCTATTTCCTTCATCAAAACACATAACAAAGTAAGATTTTAGCAGATTGTATTTATAAAAGAAGAATTTCCTGGATTAAGCATGAGATTACTCTGTGTTCAAATTATTGCACTGCTATGTAGTAGCTGTGTCTACTTGCCTCAGTTAACTAAACTGTGTAGTAGAGATAAGAAAAACATTATTAGACAATGCATGAAGTTCTTTTAATATGGTGCTAGAACCAAGTAAATTCTAAGTAAGTGTTACCTACTATTAGTTATTATGTAGGAATGGACAAATTGACAGAGATAAGAGGTTAAGGTGACTGTCCATTTTCATGTTGTTCAATAACATGAAGTCAAGTACGAAATTAGGACTACATAAAGCTCTGGAGGCCAACCAAATAGAAGGATTTGAAGGAGCCCATTTTTTTCTTTGTTGTTGTTGTTATGTGCCGTGAAGTTGAACCTGACTCATAGCAACCCCTCCTTGGGTTTCTGAAGCAGTGTCCCCATGCAAGTAGATTGACCAACCTTCCTTCCAAGAAGTGGCTGGTGGGTTTGAACCACCAGTCTTCTGGTTAGCAGTCAAGTGCCTTAACACTACACTACCAGAGCTCCTTTTTTTTTTTCTAGGTAACGTTTATTGCTACCATGAGATAAGCAATATGTATCTGTCTATGTTGTTCTTGTTGTTAGGTGCCATGGAGTTGATTTGGAACTCATAGCAACTCCATGTGGCAGAGGAGGACCATCCCCTAGGGTTTTCCTGTCTGTAATCTTTATGGAAACAGATTCTAGGTCTTTCTCCCAATGGAGCCACTGGGTGGATTTGAACTGTCAAAATTTCAATTAGCAGCGAGCACTTAATTGTCATGTCCTGGTGAGTCCTGGTGAGGACTCCTTGTATCTAGCTGTATAGTACAATCAATAAAACAGGCACAGCCTCTGTCCTCATAAAGCATATAGAATATCACAAGAGTCAGGTTTGATAAAATGAATTGCACTAATAATTATAAAATTATATTTATGATATGAGCTATATAGAAAAAGAATAAGATGTATGAAGCCTTTCACAGTGATGCCTAATTTATACTGAAGACACCAAGGAAGGCCTCCATGAGGAGGTGACATTTAAGGACAACTATGAATCAGAATCAACTTGCCAGCACACACCAACAACATAGACTAATAAGGACACATTGGCGATTCAGTGGTAGAATTCTTGCCTTCCTTGCAGGAGACCTAGATGCAGTTCCCAGCCAATGCACCTCAGGTATAGCCACCACCTGTGTCTGAAGGCTTGTTTGTTGCTATGATGGCTGAATGAGATTTAGTGAAGCTTTTAGACTAAGGTGGACTAGGAAGAAAGGACTGGTGATGTACTTCCAAAAATCAGTCATTGGAAATCCTATGGATCCCAACAGTCCAGTCTGTAGCTGATCATGGGGATGGCACAGGACTGAGTTAGGGGTGACTCTATAGAAGCTAACAGCAACAAACAACTTATACTAGGTAGGGATTAGAAAGGTAAGGGGGAAAAGGAATGCTCCAGGTGAGTCATAATAAGGTACCAGATTTGGGGATTAGCCATGATGGAGAAAGAGGCAGAGAGGAAATTGAGAAAGACATTAATTGTATCTCCAAGATTTAGAAATTACCATTATATATTGAGGAATAAATGATAGTTGAGTCAAACAAAGAAACTAAGATTCTATTTTTTATCATCTAACTGAGTACAATACTCATCTGTCAGTTTGTTATACTGTGGTGGATTTTGTGTTGCTGTGAGGCTGGAGGCTATACCACAGGTATTTCAAATACCAGCAGGGTCACCCATGGTGAAAAGATTTCAGTGAAGCTTTCAGACTAAGACAGACTCAGAAGAAGGAAGGGCCCATCCACTTCTCAAAGAAGGGCCAGTGAAAACCTTTTGACAGTTAAACACTGTCTAACACATTACTGGAAAATTTAATGCAACACTGTCTGATATAGAGTTGGAAGATGAGCCCCTCAGATCAGAAGGAACTCAAAATATGACTGGGGAAAAGCTGCTTCCTCAAAGTAGTAGTTGTTGTTAGGTGCCATCAGTTCGGCTCCGACTCATAGCAACCCTATGTACAACAGAATGGAACACTGCCTGGTCCTGTGCCAGCCTCACAATCCTTGCTATACCTGAGCCCATCATTGCAGCCACTGTGTCAATCCATCTTCTTGGGGACCTTCCCCTTTGTCGTTGACCCTCTGCTTTATGAATCATGATATCCTTCTCCAAGGAATGGTCCTTACTGACCACATGACCAAAGTAAATGAGACAAAGTCTGGCCATTCTCACTCCTAATGAGCATTGTGGCTACACTTCTTCCAGGACAGATATGTTAGTTCTTTTAGCAGTCCATGGAACTTTTGGTTTTCTTCACCAACACACACACATGCACAAAAAAAA
>NW_006921620.1:10408390-10434914 GCF_000298275.1 Orycteropus afer afer | reverse complement strand
AAAACAGAAAAATCCAAGGAAAACCCAGACAAAAGTCTAAAAGAATTCAAGAAAAGAGTACAAGAACAAAATGACAAAATAAACAATTAGCAGCCATACAAAAATAGCAAGTAGAAATCCAGAAGATTAACAATAAAATAGAGACAGCTCAATGGAAGGACGTAGAAATAGAATTGAATCAATGGAAGTTAGAATCATCAAAATAGAAGACAAATCTCCTGATAGTAATTTGTTTGAAGAACAGTTAGCAAAAAGAATGAAGAACAATGAGGAAAGCCTAAGAGTTATATGGAACACTATGAATAAGAGTATTTTAAACATGATTGGAATCCCAAAACAGGAGGAGACAAAAAAGCACAGAATTATTGAAAATTTGTTGGCAGAAAACTTCCCTAGTATCACAAAAGATGAGATTTCTATCCAAGAAATTCAAAGAACCTCATATAGGACAGACTCCAAAAGAAAGTCATAAACACATATCATAATCAAACATTCCAAAACCAAAGACAAAGAAAATTCAGAGAGAAGCTCAGGAAAAAATGAAAAACCATATACAAAAGGGCACCAGTGAGACTAAGCCATAATTTCTCAGCTAAAACTGTACAGGGAGAAGACAGTGGAATGGCATATGTAAAACCCTGAAAAAAAAATAATTGCCAGCCATGGTAGTTAAGGTTATTAACTTGGTTGGGCCATGATTTTGAGTGGCTTGGCACCTGGATGTAGTTATTTCCCATGATGAGATTGGACATGGTGTAATCACCTCCATGGTAGAATCTTCTGTAGGGAGTTAATCAGTAGAGGGAGAGTTGTTTTCGGGATGTGGCCTGCTTCCAGTATCTATAGATAATATCTTGCATTTGGTTGTCTTTGTTTTGGTTACCTAATGCCACTCTGACAAGAATAAGATGGCTTTAACAAACAGTTTATTCTCTTGCAGTTTGGAGGCTTTAAGTACAAGTTCAAAGTGCCAGGCTCTAGGAGCTGGGTGAAAGTCCCTCAGCCTTGGGCTTCAGATCTGCCTTCTGCTTTCAGCCCATTGAAGCTGGAGGCTTTTCTTTATTCACACAGCTGCCAGCTGCTGAGGCTGACAAACCCAAGGTTGACAAGTAAAAAGGCACAGTCTCAATGTAACCAAACAACTTGGCAGGCCATTGATTCAAGTCCATTTTCAAGTCCATTGAAAGTCCCAAGATCAGCAGAGCATGGCAGGCTGCTGAAAACTCAGCTACATGTAGCATTCAAGTGTGCCATTAGCTAGAGACCATTCACAATGCTGCTTCTTATATGTGGGAAGCAAACCACATCCCTAAAGCAGCTACTCAGCTTCTACAACAGATTCCACCATGGAATTAATTACCAGTCTCACTGTGGGGAATAACTATATCCAGCTGCCTAGCCACTCAACCAGGCCCAGCCAAGTTGACACACAAACTTAACTAGTAGTTTTCATCTCCAGTTCCTGGACTTGAACCAGTGGCCTGTCATGTTGCCTGCTGATCCTAGGATTGTCCCAGACTTGAACAGTGGCCGACCATGTTGCCTGCTGATCTTGGAATTATGCCATTTTTACTTGCCAATCTTGGTTCAGCAGCCTCAGCAGCCAGGAGCTGTGTGAGGTAGGTGAGGCCTCCAACTCCAGTGGACCTGGAACAAGAGGCAGAGCAGAAGCCCAAGGTCAAAGGGCCTTCACCTAGCCCCTAGAGCTGGCACTCTGAATCAGACTTCTAGCCTCTTAAACTGTAAAAGAATTAATTCCTGTTTGTTAAAGCTATCCACTTGTGATATTTCTGTTAAACAGCACTAGAAAACCAAGACAGCAACCAAGAATAATATATCCAGCAAAATTATCCTAAAATAGAATGGTAAAACTAAAACATTCCCAGTTAAAAAGAAAGTAAGGGAATCTGGGAAAAAAATAAAAAAGAGTCAGCTTATAAGACACATTAAAGGGAATCCTTGAAACAGAACCAGTGACATCACACCACAATCTGAGATTTAGACATACAACAGCATCACCCAGATACCAACCCAAACAAATTTCAAAAGTAAAATAAAGCCAAAAAACTGAAAACAGGGAACCAGAGATGTCAATTTGTAAATGAGACCTTTGAAACAAAAAAGGGGAATAAATAGTGTAGTCTAGAAGTTCCATATGGAGAAGATGCCAAGGCGATATCAAGAAATAAGAGACTATTTTAAATTTAGGAAGATAAAGGTAAATCTCAGAGTAACTATAAAAAAAAAAAAAAAATTAATAAACCTACTCACCAAAATAAAAAAGAAGAAAATTATAAAGACTCAGTAAAGACAAAATCAGCAATAGTGAAGGAAATGAAAACCCATAAATAAAAAGAATTCAAGAAAATTAAGGAAAACAAAGATAGAAAATGGTTTATATGGACCTGTCAACTGGCAGAATGGATTAAAAAAAAAACCCATGAACCATTGATATGTTGCCAATCAAAAAAGAGCAGGATTGGCAGTATTAATCAGTGACAAAATATACTTTAAGTCAAAATCCATTACAAGACACAAATAAATGCATTATATAATGATTGAAAAATCAACTCACCAAGAAGACATAATAATAAACATCTATGCACCCAATGACAGAGCTCCAAATTACAAAAAGCAAACTCTTACCAGCATTGAAAAGTAGAAATAGACAGTTCCATGATAATAGTAAGAGATTTTAACACAATTTTGTTAAAAAGGACAGAACTAGAAAAGTATTCCACAAAGATATAGAAGATCTAAGCAACATAATCAATGAACTCAACCAAATAGACATATACAGAACACTCCACCCAACAGCAGCACAGTACACATTCTTCTCCGATACACATGACTCATTCTCCAGAAGAGACTATATTGTAGACCACAAACAAGCCTCAATAAGTTCAAAAACAATGAAATAATACAAAGCCTCTTCTCTGATCATACCCTACAAGGCTAGAAATTAACAATGAGAAGAACAAGGGGAAAAAATCCAATACATGGAAACTCAATAACACCTTGCTTTAAAACAACTGGGTAATGTTGTTGTTGTTGTTGCTATGTGCCATCGAGTCAGACCTGACTCAGAGCAACCTCTCCTTGGGTTTCTGAGGCAGTATCACTACGGAAGTAGATTGCCCAACCTTCCTTCCGAGGAGTGGCTGGTGGGTTTGAACCGCCAGCCTTCTGGTTAACAGTCAAGTTCCGTAGGCACTATGCTACCAGAATAGAATATACTAAAAAGGAAATTTAGAAATTCCTAGCATCAAATGGGATGAAACCACAACATACTAAAACCTTTGGGCACAACAAAAGCAGTTTCAAAGAAGAATTAATAGCATTAAATGCACACATTTAAAAAAAAAAAAAAAAAGTCAAAATAAATAGCTTAACCCTACAACTCAAACAAATAGAGAAAGAGTAAAACAAGAAGCCTACAATAACCTGAAGAAAGGAAATAAAGATTAGACTAGAAACTAATGAAACAGGAAAATAATGGAAAGAATCAACAAAAGTAGAAGTTTGTTCTTTGAAAGGATCGATCAAATCAACAAACCAACGGCCAAACTGACAAGAGAAAAGAATGAACAGATGCAAATAACCAAAATAAAAAATGGGATAGGTGATGTTATAACATATAACATATAACATGAAATAAAAAGAGTAATAACAGAGTATGATGAAGAACTATACTCCAACAAACTTGAAAATCTAGAAAAAATAGACAAACCTCTAGAAACACACTACTTATCCAAACTAACACAAACTGAGTTAGAAGATTTGAGCAGGCCCCTAACACACATAAAAAAAAAAAAGAAATGGAAAAGATCATAAAAGAACTTCCAAGAGTAAAAACAAAAATCCCTGGCACAGATGGTTTCACTGGAAAATTCTATAAAACATTCGGAAATGGTTGACACCAATTTTACTCAACTTATTCCAGAACAACAAGAAAAAAATAAACTCCCTAATTTATTCTATGAAGCCAGCATAGCCAGTATAACCTTGATACCAAAGTCAGGCAAAGACACTACTAAAAAAAATATGAACCAATTTCTCTCTTGAATATAGATGCAAAGATTCTCAACAAAATTCTAGCCAATAGAATTCAACAGCATATCAAAAAAATAATAATACATCAAGACCAAGTGTGGTTCATACCAGGTATGCAAGAATGGTTGAACATTAGAAAATCAAAGTCCACCATATAAATAAAACAAAGGGCACAAACCACATAATCATCTCAATCAATAAAGAAAAAGCATTGATAAAGTCCAAAACTCATTCCTGATAAAAACTCTCAGCAAAACAGAAATAGAAGGGAAATTCCTCAACATAAATAAGGGTATATATGTATGAAACCAACAGCCAATATTATTTTCAACAGAGAATGACTAAAAGCATTCCCCCTTGAGAATGGGAACAAGACAAAAATGACCTTTATCACCACCCTTACACAATATGGAAGGCCTAGTGAGAGCAGTAAAGAAAGAAAGGGAAATAAAGAGTATACAAACTGATACATGAAGAAGTAAAACTATCCTTATTCACAAATGGCATGATAATATATACACAGAAAACTCAGATTCCACAATAAAGCTACTGATCTAATAGAAGATTTCAGCAAAATGACAGAGTACAAGATCAATATACAAAAATCAGTTGGATTCCTCTACACTAGCAAAGAGAATTCTGAAAAGGATCAGAAAAACCATACCATTTACAATAGCTCTCAAAAAGAGAAGTTACTTAGGAATTAGGAATAAATCTAATTAGGGATGTACGAAACTTATACAAAGAAAACTATAAAGCACTACTGCAAGAAACAAAAAGACGCCTACATAAATGAGAAAACATGGATAAGAAGGCTTAACATTGTGAAAATGTGAATCCTACCCAAAGCAATCTACGAATATAATGTAATGCTGATCCAAATGCCAACAACGTTATTTAAGAAAATGGAAAAACTAATTACCAACTTAATATGGAAAGGAAAGAAGTCCTCAATAAGAAAAGCATCACTGAATAAGAATAACAGGGTAGAAGGCCTCACATGCCTCGATCTCAGCATCTACTACCCAACTATAGTAGTCAAAGCAGCCTGGTACTGGTGCAACAGACACATAGACCAGTGGAACAGATTGAAAACCTCAAAGTAAATCCATCCATCTGTGGGCAGCTAATCAACAAAGGGTTGAAGTCCATTAAAGGAAGAAGAGAAGGTGTCTTTAACAAGTGGTAGTGGCAAAACTATATATCCATTTGCAGAAAAATGAAACAAAATCCATACTTCACACCATATACAGACTCAAAATGGATCAAAGATGTAAATATAAAACCTAAAACTATAAAGATTATAAAGGAAAAATAAATACTATGCTAAGGGCCCTAATATGTGGCATAAATTAAATATCAAATAAAGTTATAAATGCACAAACAACAGAAGATAAATTAGACAATTTTGATCCCCTAAAAATTAAACACTTAGATTCATCAAAAGACTTTGTCAAAAATCTAAAGAGACCCTATAGACTTGGAAGAAATCTGCTGCAAATGACCTCTTCAAAGTGTTAACACTTTGAAGGAAAAATGTCAGTTTGACATCTAAGGTATAGCTCATCCAAGCCATGGTATTTTCAGTAGCTTCATATGCATGTGAGAATAAAAAATGAATAAAAAAGACCACAGAAGAATTAATGCATTTGAGTTGTGGTGTTGGTAAAGAATATTGAATGTACCATAGACTGCTACAAGAACAAATGAAATCTGTCCTGGAGGAAATATAGCTGGAATGTGCCCTGGAAGCAAGAATGGCTAGACTTTCTCTCTCGTACTTTGCTCATATTATCAGAAGGGACCAATCCATGATGGAGGATATCATTCTAGGTAAAGTAGAGGATCAGTGAAAAAAGGGGAAGACCCTCAAAGAGATGGATTGAGACAGTGGTTGGAATGATGGGCTCAAGCATGGCAATGATTGTGAGGATGGCATAGGACAAGGCATATTTCATTCCGTTCTACATAGTCGTTATGAATCAGAACTGACTCAATGGCACCTAGCAAAGTTTTGGCTATGACATATCCAGTAAGAGTCTAATCTCCAAAATTTATAGAAACTTCAACACCTCAACAACAAAAAGACAAACAATCCAATTAAAAAATGAACAAAGGATATGAACAGACACTTCACCAAAGAAGACATTCAGGCAGATAACAAACACATGAAAAGATGCTCCCAATTATCAGCCATCAGAGTTGCAAATCAATAATGGCACTGACCCAAAAAAAGAAAAAAAAAAAATAGAGCAACCAATTCTGGCAAGGCTGTGGGGATATTGAAACTCTTACACACTGCCTATTGGACTGCAAAATGTTATAACCACTTTGAGAAACAATATGGCACTTCATTAAAAAGCTAGAGATAGAAATACCATACAATCCAGCAATCCCACTCCTAGGTATATATCCCAGAGAAATAAGAGCTGTGACACAAATAGACATATGCACACTCATGTTCATTGCAGCATTATTCACAGTAGCAGAAAGATGGAAACAACCTCAATGTCAAGCAACCTATAATATATACATACAATGGAATACTATGCAATGATAAGGAATAATGATGAAACCATGAAACATATCACAACATGGGTGAATCTGGAGTATGTTATGCTGAATGAAATAAGTCAAACACAAAAAGACAAATATAGTATGAGACCGCTATTATAAAAAAAAGTCAAGAATCAGTTTATGCATAGAAAGAAGCATTATTTGATGGTTACAAAGAAGGGAAGGGAGAATCACTAACTAGATCATAGACAAGCATTAAAGCATTAATTCTGGTGAAGGGAAAGACAGTACACAACGGGAGGGGGGATGGAGTCAGTGCAGTGTGAACAGGGCAAAAGAAGACACTGACAGGTATGCAAGAATAAATGACAACTATGGTTAATGCTATAACATAAACAATCCTGTGACAGCAGTAATAACTAACAATAATTTGTGAGTAGAAACATATATCAATATTTTGCTAAATAGATGATAGAGGTAGTACAGGAATATACCTGTGAATAGGTATAGTGATGGATATTTGTACACTCATTTTTGAAAACCCTGCACATATACTCATATATATAGTAAGAGTACACAAGGGACACAGTTTTAGAAACTACTTAGACATCATATTTGAAACTCTGGACTTGAAGGCTAGGACCATAGTCTCAGGGGACATCTCCATCATTTGGCAAAACACAGCTCATAAAGATAATGTTCTAATCCTAATCTTAAAATCTTGTGAGCATCCATCTAAGAAGCCACTGTTGGTCTCTTCCCACCTGGAGCAAAGGAGAAAAACCGCTCAAGGAAGCAATTAGTCCCAAAGAGTAATGGCCCACATGAACCACAGCCTCCTCTAACCTGCGACCAGAAGAACTAGATGATGCCCAGCTACCACTACCAACCAATGTAGCCAAAACCATAGTAGAAGAAACCGTTAGAATGGGTAAAAAATACAGAACAAAATTCAAGAGAGGAAAACAAACAAACAAAATAGACAAGACTAACTGCTCTGAAAGAGACTAGAGGAACCCCTAAGACTATTGCTCTGAAACAACCTTCTAACTTGAAACTGAAGACATTCCCAGAGGCCACCTGTCAGCCAAATAATACATGGGATTATAAAACAAACAATAACCCCTGTGAAGAATGTGCTTTTTAAAACAATCAACTGTTCAAGACCAAAGGGGCAACGTTTGCCCAAAACCAAAGATGAGAAGACAGAGAGGAACAGGGACACAGGAAAAAGAAACAGAATCCAGGGAAGAAATAGGGATAGTGGTAACAGGTTGCCAGGACGGCATCCAATGTCACGGAATAATGTATGTATGAACTCTTGATTGGAAAACTAATTTGCCATATAAACTTTCACCTAAAGCACAATAAAATTTAAAAAAAAAAAAAAATGCAAAGACTCTGAGATGGGAAAGTGCCTGACTGGAAACCATGGAAGGCTTTCTGAAAGGAAGAATGACATGATCTGACTTAATTTTTCAAAGGATTGTTCTGGCTGTGGTGTTGATACAGGACCCTAGAGAGACAAGGGCAGAAGCAGAGAGACCAGTTAGAAGGCTATTGTAACAATCCAGGAGAGAGGTTGCAGGAGAGAGAATAAATACTACAAGGTGTCAGAAAGGCCTCAATTATATTTATTGTTTTAAATGAAATGATGTGTGCAAAGCGTTGTATACAGCACAGTTCTATTCAAATGTAAAGAGCCACAGTTATTGTCATTTTCATAATGAGTCCCCTGCCCCTTTGCCCATTATTTCAGACCCCATCTGGATGATCTGGCTGTGTGGCTGTTCAGTCACCATTGAATTAAACAGCTACGTTCCCTTTAAGACTCATTTTCTCTCTGCATGTTCTTAGGGATTGCATCTTGCCCTCTTTTTTCCCCCTAGCACACATACCCAGGCATGCTATGTACTTCTCTCTACTGCTTCTTTATTACTTTTGTGATTTTCCCTACAGTGTTTCTTCTGTTCCTGACATACCATTTTTCCTTCCTCCTTATTTCCTGGAGGGCCTGGATTATCTGTTTTCATGCTTAATATTTTCTATGTCCATCCATCTGTTTATTTTAGCTTGTTTCTTCCCTCCTCTCTGCTGGCCTCTTTATAGATTCCTCTGTTCAATAGTTTAAACTCCATGACATTGCTTTGTTTATCCTCTCAGCTAGCACAGTACATTATTCCCCATCTGCTAGACAGAGAGCCCTAGTGCCCCACAAACTTAACTAAGCCCCTCGTGTTTGAACAAGTTTTTCAATGATGCATTCAAATTTGTAATCTACTACATCTTCTATGGTTATGAATGTGACCATATTATTTCTAAGCAATCCATGCTCAGTATATCTCATCTTTTGTTCTTTTTCCCTTTTTTAGATGCCTCAGATATGATTTAATGGTCTATAGCTTCAGAAGTAGTCAGTTTCAGTATCAGTCAATCAACAAGTATTTACTGAGTATTTGCTATGTGACTAGCAGTGTGCTAAGGACGGTGGGAGATTCCAAATACATACAAGGCATGGTCCAAGGCTCAGGGTTTATTGCAAGCTCAGTGGAGTTGTAGTACTAATATATATTTATTATGCACTCATGCAAACCAGAAACTGTGCTAGAAACTAGGCATATGACATGAATTAAAAGAAAGAAAGAAATCTACCCTTATGAAGCTCATAGTCTAGCAGGGGAAAAAGACACATGTTAGAAATTATTTACAGTTCAATCAGATATGTACAAAATGCTTTGGGAACACAGAGGAGTAAAAGGGATTAGTTCTGCCTTGGGTAATTATGGAAAGCTTCAAAGAGATGGTGATATTTAAAATAGATTTTAATAAATTAGTGTTAATTAAGCAGAGAATTGATAATAAAAGCTAATATTTATGAAGTACTTATGAGGTTCCAGAGTTCCAGGCATTATTCTATGTGCTTGTGAATCAAGTAATTTAATCCTCACCGTAACTATGAGGTACACTTAATATTCCTATTTTATTGATTAAGAAATTAACAAACAGAGAGGTTAAAGAACTTTCCCAAGGTCACACAGCTAAGAATATAGCTAAGCTAATATTTGATTTTGAAATCTAATTCTACAACTTGGGCCATTAAACAATGTCCTATGCTGTCTCTCACAGAGAAGAGAGGGAAAAAAAATAGATAAGTATATTTGTGAAGCTGGGAGTTCAAGCATACTTGGAATAGCATGCAACTATGGGACCTTAAACTCAATACGATATTCCTGACTCTATCAGATAGTGGCATCCAAGTGGTAAACTGAATGTTAAGCTTATTCTTTTGTTCAATACTGCTTCAGAAAAAAAGAGAACTGAAAGGCAATAGTGCTTTAAGTTCAGTTTTCTTGATTGGTCTTAATTTAACAAGCATAAAAGAGTAAGAGTATGTACTGATTGAATTGCTAAGAATTTCAGCTGGAGCATTCAAGAATGGTTATTCCCAGTGTTATGTTATGATTACGGAGTCCTTAAGAACCAGAAGTCTTTGTGAACCAATGTGCTATCCAACTTCTCCATGCCTCCCTGGAAGCTAAAGAAAGGCAGGGGATCTTAATCATCTGCCGGGGTGTGAGGCCCCAGTGACAGCCTGGTAGCTAGTCAAGTATCTCTTTATCACTCCCACATGTTGATTCCCGTTATGTAATGGCATAGCACTTACTATGCACATGGGAATATTTTGAAGCTCTGATTATGTGAAGGAATCAGAAAGATGATTCTGAAGGAAGAGAGCAATCATAAACAATGCTGGAAGTCTTAGAATAAGGAAAGAATAAGATAATAGAACAAAAAAAGACCTGGCCCCTGCAATAGGTGTTCAGGTCTCCTTCTAAAAGATGAACCAAGACCTTCAAAAGAAGCTCTTGATAGAGAAAGACACCAGGCACTGCCTCCAGCAGGAGACAGTTTTGTCCCCTGGCTAAGGAGAACTGAAGTGACAGTGTGCACGTTTGGCCTGGCTAAATGAGAAACATGCTTTATTCCCAAGCAGCATGTAACAGAGACTTGAGAGTTTGCCAAAACATAAAGTCCACCAAATACTTTCCACTTCTGTTGATATATATGGTCCCACTTCTGTCGATATACATGACAATTAATTCTCATTCTCTTTATGAAGCCTGGAATGTATCTCTAAGGTCTTTAAATTTCTGGGTAGGAAAATGAATGATTTAGGGACACTAGTGATATTTTCATCTGTTCTTCCTGCTGCTTCGAGTAAGAGATGGACTGCATCTCATAAGACTGGCAAGACGAGGTTGGCAGGAGACCAGTCAGCCTGATCGAGTGGTTTATTATTTCAATTGAATTGTGAGAGGAAGGAGAAAAGTACTCAGATAAAGCTGTACGATCATCTTAGATACTCTAGAGCATAAAAGGGATGGCACAGAAAGAAAAATAGTGGAAGACTTGCCCAGCAATTTTCAGTAGATGCCAGAGAAAAATGGACTGGGACAACACTAATATTCTCAGTCATCTATGTACCAAATTACAGATGAACAGTTATCAAACTGAATTTTGAAAAACAAGCAAATTTGGTAAACATAATCTCTTATGTATTATGGGGATTTGTTGAGATGTGATTCCTAGCTAGAATAGGCAATGGAAAGGTATATCTTGCCTGGAATAAATAGGTGTCATCAGAAAGTTGGGGAGGAGCAGTATATGTCAAAAAGATATACTCATGAATGGAAATCCACAAACCTGAGGGTGTTGCATGGAGGAAGCAGCTGCATGAGAGGGAAATGAAAGGAAACCAGAAATGTTTTCCTGGGACTACATCAGAGGCCTTGTAACCAGATGGTTAATATGGACAGGCAAGATAGAGGAGCAACGTAAGCCTTCACAGATTTCAGATGAAAATCATACTCCACTAAAGGCAAAACATGTGAAAAATTATTGAATTGCCTTGTGGAAATTTAATCTCACAAAGGAGAGAGGAAGAGGGAAGCAATGAGGGGACTTTTGGCACTTGGCTTATTTCTGCCTCCTTGTAAAAATCTGTTTGGGGAAAATGGCAGCTAAAGAAATCTTGAAGGAAAGTAACTATCCAACATCAACTTAGAATTCATTAGGCCAAGGAAAGGAAGGCTGAGCTTGGATATACCACTATCCTACCTTCATTGTTGATAGGTGCCATCGAGTCAGTTCTGATGCATGGTGATCCTATGGACAACAGAATGAAACACTACCCAGTTCTGCACCATCCTCACAGTCCTTGCTATGCTTGAGCCCGTCGTTGCAACCACTGTCGATCCATCTTGTTAGGAGTCTTCTTTTTCACTGACCTTCCACTTTACCAAGCGTGATATCCTTCTCCAGGGAATGGCCCCTTCTGACAACATTCCCAAAGTAGGTGAGACGAAGTCTGGCCATTCTTGCTTCTAACAAGCACTCTGGTTATGCTTCTTCCAAGACAGATTTGTTTGTTCTTCTGGCAGTCCATAATATTTTCAGTATTCTTTGCCAACACCACAACTTAAAGGCATCAACTAACTCTATTTCCTTTTTCCTTATTCATCTTCCAGCTTTCACATATGAAGCAACTGAAGATACCATGGCTTGGGTTAAGTACACCTTAGTCTTCAAAGTTACATCTTTGCTTCTTAACCCTTTAAAGAGGTCTTTTGGCAGCAGATTAGCCCAGTGCAGTAAGACGTCTGATTCCTTGACTGCTGCATCCATGGGTGTTGATTGTGGACCCAAGTAAAATGAGATCCCTGACAACTTCAATCTTTTCTCCATTTACCCTGATGTTGCTTATTTGTCCAGTTGTGAGGATTTTTGTTTTATTTATGTTGAGGTATAATCAATACTGAAGAGTGTAGTCTTTGATCTTTACCAGAAAGTGCTTCAAGTCATCTTTACTTTCAGCAAGCAAGGCTGTGTCATCTGCATATTTCAGGTTGTTAATGAGTCTTCCTGCACTCCTGATGCTGTATTCTTTTTCATATAGTCCAGCTTCTCAGATTATTTGCTCAGCATACAGATGGAATAAGTATGGTGAAAGGATATGACCCTGACACACACCCTTCCTGATTTTAAACTATGCAATACCCCCTCTTTCTGTTTGAACAACAGTCTTCTTGTCTATGTACAGGCTCCTCATGAAGACAATTAAGGATACCAGTAGCCCCATTCTTCACAACGTTATCCATAATTTTTTTAAGATCCACACAGTCAAATGCCTTTGGATTCTTTTGGTATTCTTTACTTTCAGCCAAGATCCATCTGGCAGCAGCAATATCCCTCATTCCACATCCTTTTCTGAATCCAGCTTGAATTTCTGGAAATTCTCTGTCAGTATGCTGCTGCAACTGATGCAGCAGTATCCCACCTTTAACAAATCTAATTTCAGGAAGTTCAAAGAAAACAATAGATATAATGCCATAGTTAGAGACTCTAACATATAGGTAGATAACAAAGAATGAGAAGCCCTCAAGTGGAAACTTGATGATATAATTATTAAGTATCCCAAGGAAGAAGAAGAGGATTAAGCATTTAGAATATTCTGTGGTTAGCAGTCATATGAGAAAAGGCAGATCGTGTTATGGAAAATTACTACATAAGAGTAGCATCAAGATTTAAGGATGGGCCCAGAGTGTTAAAGCCTGAAATGATTTGAATTTGAAGAAAATATTAACAAAAATGGAAATGTATTTTTTTTTCTCTTAAAAGCAAAAAGAAGAAAATATACCCACTACTTATAGCAGGTAGTATACTGCAAAATTACAGCTAGAAAGAACGATTGCATTCCTATTCTAATTCTGTCATCCCCATAGAGAATGCTCTTAAAACTGAAAAAAGGCAGGAAAAACATGCTTGAGAGTTGCAGCCTAAGACAGATAATGATATGGTAAAAAGACACTTAGCATCTTTAACTGATTTTAAATCTAAAATTTCTGGCAAAAACTTGTTACTGAGACTACCCCACATAAAAAGAATACCATCATCTTTGCTACAGATCTGTACTGAACTAACCTTGGTCACACCTAAACCTCACCTATCTGTCTTTCTCTGTCCCTAATAAGCTCCCCTCCCTTCCCCTCTCTTTCCATCCCTTTCTCTTGTTCTCCTGGCTTTCCCTTCCCTCCCCTTCCCCTCCCATGCCACCCTCCCTCTCTCACTTCAATTCTGAGTCTCTCCTTTGCTTCTATCTTATCTCTTGATTTATTTGCTGTTCCAACCCCCTTCTCTCAATCTAATTTCCAGAATCATGGTTTGTCTTTGCCCTCCCATGTCACCATATGTAAATTGAGTCTCGCTATCAGCTTCCTCTGAATTTAAACTCAAGAACTCACTTTCTGACTGTAAAGTCCTCTTCCCTGCTGCCTAGCCCAGAGGGCAGTTTGTAGAAGATCAAGAATGAATTGTATGCCATCTTTTTTAAAGTATTTGTTTATTAGATTGCTTTTACCACATATTAAAAACATGAATGTAGCCCCTGGTTCTTTAGAAAAGGAAATGGTGGACGTGACAAAGGGAGGAGATAAAAATAGAAATAGATCAGAAAGATGGAGACCTAAACCCTTTGCAGTTTGATGTTGTTGTTGTTGTTATGTGCCGTTGAGTCAGCCCCGACTCATAGCGACCCCTCCTTGGGTTGCCGAGGCAGTATCACTATGGAAGTAGATTGCCCCATCTTCCTTCCGAGGAGAGGCTGGTGGGTTTGAACCGCCAGCCTTCTGGTTAGCAGTCAAGTGCCTTAGGCACTATGCTACCAGCAGTTCTATAGAGATCATTAAACTTTTGACTAAGGAAAACAGAATGAAGGACAAAGTTATTAAAAGTCAACGTAAATCCAATGAGAACAAACCAATAATCTCATTTCCCATTTTGATAGGGAAAGTAGTGGATATAATGTAATAAGAGAAGAACATGTAATACTGATAATGGTACTAATAAGGAGATTGAACAGCTATAGTAGTAATTTAAAGATTTAAATATTTAGACATTTCCCACTGTTGTCCTTGGTCCTGGACATTGAACAGCACTATTTACAGGAATTGTACAAAGTATACTAATCACATGTACAGAAGGCTTGCAGCTGAAAAGAGGAAGTTAGTATGCTAGATAACAATTACAACTTGAAAATATATCCATTAGCTATTTTTTAAAAAAGGCTCCAAACTAACAAAATTCCTAGTCAGCAAAATAAATTGAGTATGATGCATCAGTGATAGGATTGGTATCTTCTATTTCCTAACTCTTTGGCCCTAAACTTTTTATATCAGCCAGAAATATTGACAGGTCTCTCTTCAAAAAGTATTTTTGATAGTCCCAAATGTGTAATCTAGTGACAAGGATAAGATTCAGAATTTTGTTCCCCTGTACATTAATTTAGTAAAGACTTTTATTTAAATCAAATGTATCATCTATAATTCAAAGAATTCAGCAAAGCTTTCTCCACACATGGTCACACATAAGCATTTCCCTTAATCAGGATGGCTACAGCAGATGTTTTGACCTCTGTATATTGACACCCTGCTTGGAATAATGAATGTAGGTTCCCTTAATCTCCACAGATGTATGTCCAAGAGGGACTAAACTAGCCATATGCGTTTTACTGATTATATGCATCTTTCAGCTAATTCCAAGTTCCAAAATGTGTTCTCAAGGGTCTTCATAAGCTTCCAGTACTACCTAGAGGCTTTCGGTTTTTAACAAATTTCCACATTTTCAATCACATAGCATGATCATTCTTTTTTTCTGATATTCTTTTCCAAAATAATTTTAAAAGAGTTGTCATTCTTTTATCCTTTTCCAGATTAAAATAATCAATTGTTCAAAAGAACTGTATTGATGAGGGGGAGACATTTTAATACCATGTCCTAATAACTTCTGAAGACTCTAAGAACCTTGTTTTATTTAGTTTCACGTTAAATTGTGATGTTTTAATAAAAGGCAAAACCAATCTATAACACAGAGCAAAAGACATCTTTAATATATTCAGAATGTGGATTTGCTTCATACAATAAAATTTCTTAGAAATATGCATTGCTTCTTTTGAAATAAGTCTTGCAATATTGGTGACTGGATAGGGATCTTCTTGTTTAATCATCTTTTGAATATTGACTGATGATTTCAGTCACTGTGTGATTTGATTCAGTGCAACAACTGTTTTGACTGATTTATTTACTAGAGCGAACAAATTGTTTTCTATCACTTATAAATAGCCTTTTATAGACAGATAGCAATCTCATGTATTTGATGTGTTAAAATATTATTAGAAACTACCAAACACATTCAAGTATTTTGATTGTCACTATTTTACATTTGAAAAAGTGCTCAAATCCATTTCTGAATCTCACATTAATAGTTGTTGTTGTTATGTGCCATTGAGTCGGACCCAACTCATAGCGACCCCTCCTTGGGTTTCCAAGGCGGTATCATTACGGAAGTAGATTGCCCAACCTTCCTTCCGAAAGTGGGCTGGTGGGTTTGAACCGCCAGCCTTCTGGTTAGCAGTGAGATTGCCTTAGGCACTACACCACCAGAGCTCCTGGACATGAAGTAGACTTTACTAAATAGATAACACATGAGTCAGCATAGTAGAGTGCTTTTGATCGTGGTATTTGAAGTCAAGCCGCAGTGGTCTGAATCTCTGTTTTGTTGTTGTTGTTAGGTGCCATCTAGTCGGTTCCGATTCATAGTGACCTTAGCTACAGCAGAACAAAACATCGGCTGATCCTGTGCCATCCTCACAGTCGTTGCCATGCTTGAGCCTATTTTTGCAGCCACTGTGTCGAGCTATCTCTTTGAGGGTCTTCCTCTGTTTTGCTAACCATCTACTTTACCAAGCATGGTATCTATCCTTCTCCAGTGACTGGTCCCTTATGACAACATGACTAACGTATGTGAAACAAAGGCTAGCTATTCTCTCTTTTAAGCAACATTCCAGCTGTACTTCTTCCAAGACAGATTTGTTTGTTTTTTGGCAGTCCATGTTACATTCAGTTTTCTTCGCCAACATGACAATTCAAATGAATCAATCTTCTGCAGTCTTCATTATTCATCGTCCAGCTTTCTTATGCATATGAAGCTATTGAAAAGACAGTGGTTTGGTTCAGGGACACCTTAGTCTTCCCAAGTGACATCTTTCCTCTTTGACACTTTAAAGAGGTCTTTTGCAGCAGATTCCCTGCTTAAACATTTACATTTTGTACCTGGAGTCTCACTTGTAGCATCATCTATAAACAAGGGTAATATTTCACTGACAAAATATTTTAAAATAATAGCAGTGACCTGATACGTAATAAGGACTGAGAAGTTATCTATTATCAATAGTTTCACAAAATAGCTACAAACAAAATGTTATAGGCCATCAAAAAAAGAAAGACAGAGGTTGGGGAGAGGAGATAGAGAGGGTGAGGAGAAAGGGGAGCAGTCAAGGGAAGGAAAGAGGAAAGGGAACAGAGAAAGGGGGATGTTCACCTCTTCACATTGGTTAGAAAAGAAAGGATTCAGGAAATCTTCATGAAGGAGGAGTATTTAAGATGTCTTTGAAGAATGTAGAAGTTTTTTTGTTTGTTTGTTTTTTAAGTGGAGGTATGAGGGAAGGGCATTCCAGGCAGAGGACAAGACAAAATTAGGCCCCTGGGAAGTCATTTAAAAAGTGTATTCAATGTGGGAATATAAGTCCAGTGTAGCTGAAGCACAAGGTGATTGGAAGTGAGCAATAAAATTGACAAAAACATTTTGGTAGGAAACCTTAAATGCCATCCTAGTGAGGTTGTATTTAATTCAATAGATTTTTGAGTCGAGTTAACAGGAAATTTAGCCTGTGCCTTTATGCCTAGATTAAGGTGATAACATGTAATAGGTAGACTGGGATAGAGAGAATGATATGAGGATAAGACTCATCACATAGGCCCATGCAACTACATGAAAAATAGTGGGACATAAATTGATAATTGTTAAACAAGATAGACCTGGAAAATGGATTCAAAGATTATAGATGCTAAACTCAGAAGACTTGATAAAGATGAGATGTCGGAGCAGAGAAAAGTTGTAGTGAAACACAAATGTGGAATTTCAAAATTCAGCGACTAGAAAATCCTACTACTGTTCACAAAACTAATAAAATCAGAAGGAAGAGCCGGTTTTGTGTCAATGATGATAAATTCAGTCTGTGTTGAATGTGAGGTGCCAATTTCTTGTGACAATGCTCATCATGCAGCTGATAAATGTAGATCTTGAGTTTGTGAGGGCAATTCAGGATGGAGATATTGATTTGGACATCAAGTGCCCACCTCAAATAGACTGAAGTACAGATGAAATTATACCTTTAGCACATTGGAAAGAAAATAGTGAGGGCAGTACGAAGTTTTCTATCATCTTACCCACCAAGAAATGCACAAATGCACTGTATACAATAATGTAAACTTTTCAGTTTGAAAGCTTGTGGACATGAAAGCATTGTTATTTAGGCTCAAATAGAAACAATAATAATAATAAAGTAAAGAAGGATAGCCACGGTCATAAAAAGAAGAACAGAAAATAAAATACCAAAGAGACAATGGAAAGATAACATTAGGTAAGAGCCAAACCTCCTTGAACATGGACTCTGCATTCAAACAAAAGATTCTCTTTTTAAAAGTGAAAACAAAAGCAGAACATCTTGACAGCATACTAATTTGACAAACATTGTTACACTCTTTGTTTTGTTTTATGAAACAAAGTGTTTCTTATTGTTGATGAAACATCATCTCTGCTTCACATATTAAGTATATTTCCAGTTAATTGAAGAACAAAGCAATGTGTAACCGCATGAAAAACCTTTAGTGATGAATGAAGAAAATCCTACTTCCTAAAAAGTCAAAGAGCATCTTATTTAACTATTACATCAGCCTAATTAATTAGCATAAATTAGAATGTTTTAATACTGAATTATTCTCTTTAAGACATGACAGGTGGGGTGCTACCCAACTACATTTCTAAATGAAATCCAGAATCCAAATACAGTGACAAATACATAACATTCACACTTTTTCTCCCTCTTTCTTAGCAATGTAAAGTCATCTAATATATTACCCTTTGTACCCTTTCCATTACTTTAGGATTCTTCAAGGTCCAAAATTGAGGAAAAGCCATGACAACTGAAAAGAGTGTCATTTCTATCTCGTGCTTCACAGAAACACTGTTTTTAGATTATCTAGTAGAAAATCTATTGATTGCCATTAATTAGGTTTTGTATTTCTAAGCTAGGTATGTCTATGGCCCATCTTTTACAAGAGACATGTATTTAGCTATAATTATATTGAAAAGCATGGCTATGAGAACTACAATATTCAAAGTTGCCTTGGTTAACATAATGCAACATTATATAAAAACAAGGAAAGTTGGACTGTATAAATTATTATTTGGAAATGCCTTAAAATGAAACCCTAAGTAATTCAATGTCTCCCTTTCAGGATGTAATTGGAAAAGCACTGAAGTACCTTGGAACATTTGGTGAACTTAGCATTGAAGAGCAAGTTGTGGCTATGATCGATGAAGAAATGTGTATCAATTGCGGTAAATGCTACATGACCTGCAATGACTCTGGCTACCAGGTAGGAATTCTGTTGTCATTAGCACAAAGACTCCATGAGGCACGTTTCTTGCTTTTGTGGCAAAATATATCCTCTTCTGCTAAGTGCGTGATTTAAAACAGATTTCAAAAACTTCTCCTCAGCACTGGCATGTCTTTCTGCCCTCTCACCTTCATAACGTAGTATGTTTTTTATTTGTTTGTTTTGAGGAAAGCCACAACTGTGCCACTGTTCAACGTGCAGTAGTATTATGTTAATATCATTTCATCACCCATAAAAAAGTCAAACACACACCATTACGAACATTGTTGTTGGTTCTGTCAACTTACGGCTGATAGCAACCCCATGTGACAGAGTAGAACTACCTCATAAAGATGTCTTTTCTATAATCTTTACCACAAGCAGATCACAGGTCTTTCTCCCACAGAGCCACTGCATGGATTTGAACTGCTAACCTTTCAGTTAGCAGCCAAGAGCTTAACCATTAGGCTACCAGGGCTCCTTTTTTTTTTTCACAAATATAATGAAAGTATTATGCTTTAATATAATAAGAAAATAAAAAGAACCACAATTTACTGCCATTACCCTGCAAGAATGTGATTTTTCCTGCCAAAAGAGAATCTTTTCCATTCAATATTTATTGGGCTTTTCCTACAGAAAAAAAGGGAAAGCACTTTCCCACCAACTTGTTGTCCAAGTTGGTCCCAGGAAAGCCTTTGTAGTAAGAAAAGCCAAAGCACTGTCTTCCTGCCCCTGAAATGAGCCATGATTCTTCCTATAACTCCTCATCCCTCAGCTGCTGAGAGTCTGCACAGGGCAAGAAGGACCAAGGAGGGATATGGCTCTCTTCAGAGTAGGCTATTCTCTTGAAAACACATTCTATGAATTTATCTTTGTGGAAGCATTAAATAGTCGTTTAATTTGCTTCTTCAATTATCTTGTGTACATTTTTAACCTGCTGTTTTTATTATTTTGACATCACTATGACCTTAAACTGGTTGAATTTTAGAAATGAATGAAAACATGATAATATAGTTACCATAAATGATGCCTTTCAACATAAGTTTTCCTGGTTTATTGTGAAAGTAAGTGCTTCCTCTCCACTGCCACCACCCCTCACCCCACCTACCATAATGGCATTTGGAGAAAGCAAAATACAAGGTCACATTAAAACTGTTAAAAACTACAGAAAAATATTTTCATTAGTTAGGCTCATCAAGCTACAAAGAAGTATGCAAAACCAAAAACCAAACTCACTGCCATGGAGTCAGATCTGACTCATAGTGACCCCTCCTTGGATTTCCAAAGCAGTATCTCTATAGAAGTAGATTGCCCAATCTTCCTTCTGAGGAGTGGCTGGTTGGATTTGAACCACCAGCCTCTGGTTAGCAGTCAAGTGCCTTAGGCATACACCAGCAGAGCTCCTATAAAGAAGTATAGTAAAGTCAAATAATATCCTTTTAATAAGTAGCATTTTCTAAATAAATAAAATGCCCTATCTAAAAAATGGAAACTTACTCACCTTACTTCACCTGGCAATAGATCCCAAGTTGCTCACGACAGGATCCTGAATATTCTAGAACCATCTAATAGAGATCTTAAAAACATATTTTAATTAAAAAAACTCTTGCTCCTGAGTTAATTTGAAACCATTTTCTATCCAATTCATTTTTTTTTCTGACTGAGAAGTATTTCTAAGTTTTTTGAACATGATAATCATATTTCATTCACTTCAGCTTCATCTTTTCCAAAATTAATCAGTCAAGAACAAGTCAAGAAGTCCTATAACTAAAATCATGGTATCATCAGGGTTCTAATATCTTGAATCTTAGAAGTTTTGGCTCCCACCTTGGAATTTTGAGAATAATATTCTGAGTAGCTTCAGTGCCATTGGCCTTGCCCTGGTTCTCAGCTGAGTAAAATCAGGGTGGGGCCGGGAAGCTTGGTGTCTTGGCTCCCGGTTCAGTGCTTTTCTTGCTGTGTGATGGACAGTCCCTGAAATTGTCACGAAAATCCTTACATGTCCAAGCTCACTCTTAAACTGAGTGAGTTTTCCACTGCTTTCTTCTAAAAGCGACATGCATTTTTTGAAATCCAAGTAAATCCATTTGTTGCCTCATCTGCTGGTGACACTTTTCCACTGTTGAGAACAAGGAATGTGAATGGGAGGAGGAGGACAGACGTGTGAAAGATAGCACCTCCATCATCCTCAGGTGGAAAACAACCATCCTGGTAAGTCTGGAAAGACCAGAGCTGTGCTAGGAACCAAGAAAACTAGAGAATTACTATGTTATGAAATATTTTCCTCACACAACAAAGAAAAATACCTCTAAAGGATTTAAAACATTGTTGTTTCTAATTTTAAAGTATTTCTTTTCTTTCTCTCTCTCTTTATTTTTTCCCTCCACTCTGGCAGTTCAGCTGTTGCTATAGTTGCACCACAGTGCTGGGAGTAGTTGTCTGGAAGTGTAGCTCCACTGCAGTAGAGAAAATGTTGATGCTTAAATGGGGACAGTCTTGACCTTTGTGGGCAGTGACATCAATGCCCTTTATTTCTGTTTGCAGGCTATAAAATTTGATCCAGAAACCCACCTGCCCACTGTTACTGACACTTGTACAGGCTGTACTCTGTGTCTCAGTGTCTGCCCTATTATCGACTGCATCAAAATGGTTTCCAGGACAACACCTTATGAACCAAAGAGAGGCTTACCCTTAGCTGTGAATCCGGTGTGTTAAGGTGATTTGTGAAACAGTTGCTGTGAACTTTGATGACACCTACATATGCTGATTTTCTTCTAATTATGATCATTATTTTCAGCTCTTTCTAAATTAAACAGTATATCATTTCTAAATAAATAAGTGTATAATGCCAGTGACCATTCAATTGATGTCCATGAAATATAATAATTCTTTTCTGAGGGTAGTTGTTAAATAATTGTGTAACAGTTAATTAGATGTTCACAGTCAGTTGTCCATTGTGAAATATATTAACTTTTCTGTGGCAATTAATAGGACGGTTGCCAAATTGCCCTGTGCTGTGCTCCGTCTTTGATTTCTCACTGTAAGGAAAATGATGTATTTTGGAACAAAGTACAGTTTAACATACAGGAAAATGTTTCCCAGGAAGTATTTTATAATTAAAAATTACATTTAGTTTGAACACTGTTTCTAAAAGCACAAACAAAGCTCCATGAAGCACAAATGAGGAAAACCAAATCATTATTTAGTATGGCAGAAAAAGAAAGCCTAAAAAAGGGTTTGTAACACTTTATTAGGGATCTTTAGCTGAAATAGCTTTTTCTTTCTTTCTTTTTTTTTTTATTAGATACTTAAAACAAGAGTATTTACTAACCATTCATACCGCTCTGTGCCATTCACCACTGATGCCTGAGACAGGTGTCCAATTCGTCACCAATGAATCAACATGACATTCTTCTTTAAATATTTAAACTGTGTTCCTAACAAAATAAGATGTTAGGATGTAGCTCTGGTTAATTCCACTTTTCTTCTGTGCACAGATCTGCTCTGTGTGCTTTTAATAGTAACCTTCATGATTACAGCAATTAATGTTTGAACAAAACCCAAATTATACAGTGGGTCATGTGCTGAATTATTCAAGAATGAAAAATACAGTATCGGCAATGTATCTTAGATATGCAAAACCAATTTGGCTACTCTTTAGTTTATTGTTTATGTTTAATTTCAAACTTAATGAAATAAAAAAGAAATATAGATTTTCTGTAATTGCCAAATAATATTTTTATATTTCTTTATTTTTCATAATCAGTGAATAGCATCATACAAGTTCATTTCTCTCTTCTTTATGGAATGATTTTATATGAATCTATAGGTAGCAAATTTTTAAGCAATATACTACAGCTTATTTCTATGATATATGTAAAATCTAGAAAAATATTTGATTATGCCCTTTTAGAAATGCACATTTATCACAAAATCTGTATGATTGAATAATATCAAATAAAGTTTTATAAAGCATTTTAAATAGCATTGTCTTTTGTTGCCTCTTTTGCAAATACATTTTCTTGCAATAATAGGTTCAATAGTTTCCCCGAAATTCACGTTGACTTGGGAACTGTGTATGTGACCTTCTTCGCAAATAAGGTCTTTGCAGATGTAATCATGTTAAAATGAGGTCACACTGGATTAGAGTGGGCCCTAATCCAATGACTGATATCCTTATAAGAAGACAATGAGGACACAGAGACATACATGAGAGAATCCTATTTGACAACAGCGTCAAAGACTGAGTGATGAGTCTACAGATCAAAGAACTCCAAAGATTGCTGGTAACTACCAGAAGCTAAGAGAGTAAAACAAAGCCTCCCAAAAAAAAAAAAAAAAATTGATTTCAGATTTCTAGCCTCTAAAATTGTGAGCAAATAAATATTTGTTGTAAATTTGATTAAGCCACCCAGTTTTTGGTAGTTTGATATGGCAGCCCTAGGAAACTAATACACATGCCCACCATTTAAATTTTGAGGGAATGACTTTTGGTTAGTTTTACAGTAAACTCCGTTCAAATGTATATATAATGCTAGTTCAAATCTAAGAAGGGTTATAATAGTGTAATTATTCAAAATTTTCAATTCTTGTTCCTCTTAACCAACTTTCCCAACTGAATTTGATTCTAGTCTGCTCAAACGCATCCTTCACTGGCTATAGGCCAAGGTTCCTTACAATGGCCTATGGGCAGAGACAAATGAAAAATAACAATGTGTCTACCTTGAAGGTGCCATCTTCATTATGGGAAACATTCTTGATTCCTAATATTACTCCTTACATATCACATCAAATCACTTGCCATTGAATTGAATGTGATTCATGGTGACTCCATGTGTGTCCAAGTAGAACTGTGCTCCACGGCGTTTTCAATAACTGATTTTTTCAGAAGTAGATAGATCACCAGACCTTTATTCCAAGGTCCCTCTGTGTGGTCTCAAACTGCCAGTCTCTCGGTTAAGAGCCAAGCATGTTAACCTTTGCACCACCCACAAACTCTACTTCTCAGATAGTTTTATGATATTAATGTTCATTAAACTGGATCCCTCTTGTCATGGGGTGGATGAGGGGAGCATTTTAACTTTTGGAGTTGGTAACTGCTTAACAAATTTACCGAAATATATGTAGATACCATAGTAATGCATTACCCCACCTCAATATGATGACAGATTTTCACATATAATGATCTGAGGGAGTTCTTCAGCCTGCTGGGGATATTACAAAAATACATCATATATCTACCTACCTGAATGTTCTTCAAGATGCCTATCACAAGGCAGAAATTCCCTTAAAACAGGTTAAAGGAAATAGACGTTTATGACCTTTGCAGCCTGTTCTGATCATGGTTTATGGGTATGAGAAAGACTAGACCAATGTTTTAGCTCTTTTCTTAACTACTGCGGAGAACTGAGCTGGACTATATGAAGAAGAACATGGCATCAGAATTGGAGGACGAATTATTAACAGCTTGTGACATGCTGACAACACAATGTTGCTTGCTGAAAATTAAGATGACTTGAAGCACTTACTGATGAAGATTGAAGAATACAGTCTGCAGTATGGATTACATCTCAATATAAAGAAAACAAAAATTCTCACAACTGGACGATAAATGGAGAAAAGACTGACGTTGTTAAACACTTCACATTGCTTGGTTCTACTACAATTAGTACCAATGGAAGCAGCAGTCAGGACATCAGATGACATATAGCACTGGGCAAATCAGTAGCAAAGGACCTCTTTCAAGTGCTGAAGAGCAAAGATGTCTCCTTGAAGACTAAGGTGCACCTGACCAAAGCCATGGTATTTTCAATCACCTCATATGCATGTGAGAGCTGGACAATGAATAAGGAAGACCAAAGAAAAGTTGACGCTTTTGGGTTGTGGTGCTGGTGAAGAATGCTGAAAGTACCATGGACTGCTAAAAGAACTAACGGATGGGAGGAAGTACAATCAAATGCTCCTTGGAAGCGAGAATGGCCAGACTTTGTCTCACCTACTTTAGTTGTATTATCAGAAGGGACCATTCCCTGGAAAAGGATATCATGCTTGGTAAGGTAGAGGGTTGATGAAAGAGGGGAAGGCCCTCAACGAGATGGATTGACACAGTGGCAGCTGCCTGCAATGGGCTCAATATAGACGGGGCAATGTTTCATTCTGCTGTGCATAGGGTCACTGTGAGTCAGAGACAACTTGATGACACCTAACAACAACAGTGGAGAACTGCACAGTGGCCAGACCTTTGAGTTAGGCCATGGCAATCAATAATTTTACACAGGTTTGTTCCTCACTCAAATGTATTTCTGTTGGTTTCCCTTTCTGCTTTGCATTAAGAAGTTTTTATCCATACTGCTTATAGAAAACATAACCCAATTTTCTATATGTGGCTTGCAGAGGGCCTCAGAATAAGGAAAGAATAAAAATCATATTATTCCACCCAGCAAGAGACTACCTAACACATCATTCTCATGGCTTCTCACCTCCAGACATAAATAGGAATATAGGACCAGACCCGGCAGGGCTGGGGTCTAACATTGAGTGAATGTTTCTTATGTCTAAGAAAATATACTAAATGTTTTACCTATATTTCATTTAAGTGTTAAAATTATTGAAGTTAGGTATGATGAGGGTGCAAATGTTTAAAGAATGAAAGTAACTTGTTCAAGATCATATAACCAATTAGCTCTGTGTCTAGGTGCCCTTGGTTCTGCCTAGTGTACCATTCTGCTTTCCCCCTTTTGTTCATCAAGCTCTTCCTTCATTCAAAAAATATGTCTTGAACAAATAGCATGTGCCAAGCAGTGGGCTAAAGGATGAAGGTACAAACTCAAATGATCTTGGTCCCTCACTTTGAGGAGCTTTTCATCTACAGGGCAATCAGACATGTAAGCTATTTCCTAGCACATGTGGTGAGTTTTAGGAAAGCCATCTTCAGAGAAGAAATATCTAAAGAAAACTCCCTTGATAAGATGCTAATAAACCAAGTGTTTAGATAAAAGAATTTCCTAAATAGGTAACCAGAGAAGGACATCTCGAGCAGTGAAAACATGAGACAAAGCACAAAGCTGTAGAAAAAAAAAAAAAAAAAAACTCTGGAATATTCAGAAAATGAAGAGAGCTTGGAATTAACTAGGGCAAAGAGAACATATGGAGGAAGGTGAAACAGAATGAGACAGGGTTGGATCATATTACAATCCCTCAGGGAATCAGAATCACCTTTTGTTCATTCACAAATTCAAAAATATTTATCAAAAATCTGCCCTATGCTAGCACTTACTACAACAGAAACCAAACTCACTACCATCGAGTCGTATCTGATTCATAGCAACCCTTTCTTGGATTTCCAAGGCAGTATCATTACGGAAGTAGATGGCCCAGTCTTCTTTCAAGAAGCACTTACT
>NW_006921620.1:10376441-10407005 GCF_000298275.1 Orycteropus afer afer | reverse complement strand
TTGTTTTCCCTACCCTTTATCCTCCCTGCTTACATCTAATCATTCACTAGATTTATTAATGATTTCACCACTTAAACAATTTCCAAGTTTTTCTTCAGTTTTCTGTTGTACAAACCACCATGGTTCATTCCTCCATTGTATACTACCTGGCTCTTGTAATAACTTCCTAATGGCCCTTCAACCTTCAAGCTCCACCCACCCCCTACTCGTTCAGCATTATGAGAGTATTTGCAAACACGGATGTCCCATCAAAATCCTCCACCAGTATAAAACGGTCGCGATTCCTCCGTTTGGTAAGAAATTAAATAACACAGTCTCCTGAAAATGAAATCCTGATTTTTTTAATCAAGCCTCCACACTACCATTCTAACAATATATCTCTTACATAACCCTGGGCTCTATTCTCTATTTCCCAAGCATGTCCCTCAGTTTCTTAGAGCTGTTCCTGTGATTATTTTGTTTCTTCCACCTTCATGTAAAATAATAATAGCAGCAGCAATGATAAAACATTTATTAAGTACATCCTATTTGTCAAGGACTAGTCTTAAGTACAGACTCCCTGAGTAGCATAAAAGGACTCAACTGCTAACCAAAAAGTAGGACGTTTGAGTCCACCCAGAGAAGCCTCAGAAGAAAGATGAGGTGATCTACATTTGTAAATTCAGCCACTGAAAACCCTGTGAACCACAGTTCTACTGGCACACATGGAATCACTATGATTCAAGATCAACTGGATGGCAACTGGTTTAGTGTTGTTATTGTTGTTGTTATATGCCATCGAGTCGGACCCGACTCATAGCAACCCCTTCTTGGGTTTCCGAGGCAGTATCACTACAGAAGTAGATTGCCCCATCGTCCTTCTGAGGAGAAGCTGGTGGGTTTGAACCTCCAGCCTTCTGGTTAGCAGTCAAGTGCCTTAGGCACTAAGCTACAAGAGCTCCTTTGTAAATGGAGGAACTTCTCTGTGGAACCTTTCTGAATCTTCCCAGCAGGAAGTTTTCTTTTTCTCATTTTGATTTCCCATGTGTGTTAGATCTCATTTGAGGCAAAAAAAATAAAAACAAAAAATTAATGTATGGAAGATAAGTACAGTTTTTGGAGCTTGACACCCAGCTATCACTTCTTTGCTTATGACCTCAGACAAACAAACCTTAATTTACTATTCTATAAAATTGATATTAAAATAATTTTTACTTCCTAAGGTTATTGTGAGGTTAAAACAAGATAGTTCTGGTCAATCTAATGGTCATTGAATAAGTATTTCAATGATTATTTTTCTTATGTAAAAGTCAAACATTTTAGAAAAAGAAAGGTTTTCTTCTCTCTTCTCTTATACATCGCTCTTTTAAGATCAAAATGTTTATGCCTGAACTGATTTTACCTGTTTTTATTTTACCTATTCCCTCATTAGTAATGAGTTAAGTGAAATCTTTAACAAATTTTCAATATTTTTAAAATGTTAATAACAGAGCCCTTCTAATCAGATGATACTTTATGACAGAGAATTTCAGTAATAGAAACATGTATACTCTATAACTAAGATGTTATTTAATATTATCCTTTCAGACCAGCAGAAGTCTGTCTTATACTGAATACTCATGTAAGAGCTTTGTTACTACAATTCATACAGAACATTTTCGTATTAAGAATGTTTATGTAAATCATAGGAGCTCTGGTGGCATGGTGCCTAAGGCATTTGAATGCTAACCAGAAGGCTGACGGTTCAAACCCACCAGCCACTCTTCGGAAGGAAGGTTGGGCAATCTGTTTTTTTAACAGAGCATAAAATCTTCTAGCACTGTTTTAAAAATCTATTACCAGAATGAAAATTAATATGTAAATGAAACATTCACAGGAGCTATGGGCTGTCACTGATAAAAAGAAAATTATTACTTACTGGCCACTTCTTACCAAACAGGTATTTAACATGCACTATCGCATTTAACAACACCATAATTCAATCAAGCAGAGGTTATTGGCCCCATTTCTCAGATAAAAAAGCTGAGGATCAAAGAATTTATGTGATTTGCCCAAGACTGTCCACTGCAGAGGGCAAAGTCACTACTTAAAACCAATAAATACTACATCCACCCCCTACAATTACATGTATGCCACAATGCATACACATCCTCTTCTGTCCCTTCTATACCTGTATTTTAAGATCATCTTCACTTGAGCCTCTCTAGCCTTCTTACTATATGAAAATACTCCTCATCTTACACACAGGATAGTAACTCTGGATGTCCGACTTTCTGCTGAGTGTATTAACTTGGATAAATTAACTAGACCTGCTAAGTCCCAATTTCATCATCTAAAAATGCAGAAGATAATAGCCCTACACTTGATAGTTTAGAGATAATTATAATTAACCATTGCTATCATTCACAGGCATAGAAATTCCACATACAGTTTAAAGAAACTAAGTTAAAAGTAAGGCTACTAAGTAAAATCAACATTTGCAAGAATTAAAATCAGACAGTCATAGTAATAACTGGTGGTATGACTTCCTAAGTTAACATTTGTCACCTGTAGCAATCTATAAAAGATAATCCATGCAAAATACTAAGCAACACTAAAGAATAATGTAAAATCTGCAAAATACTGCATAATGTGGATGAACTTAGAGGACATTATGCTGAGTGAAGTAAGTTAATCATAGAATGACAAATATTGCATTAGTTCACTATTGCAAAAAGTCAAGGAAAGGTTTATATATAGAAGGAAACTGTTGGTTACGAGGGATGTGGGGGGCGGGGATTGCTACGTAGGTAAGAGAAAAGTATTGATTTAGGTGAAGGGAAAGGCAAATACCAAATCAAGTGGCCAACACAGTAACACTAAGGAAAAGGAAGACACAGAGAGGTGCACAAGAAGCATGGACAGCAAAGATAAACACTTTTACATGTACAATACTGCACTATCAGTGGTGACAGACATTAATCTACGGGTAAATAAATCAGTAGGCTAATGATCAGGTATACCATATATAAGTTTGGCTGATGATATTTCTACAAGTGTATTTGTATGTGCTGTAAGAATATCCATATAAATAGAACTAACAGGGAGCAAAGTTAAACAAACTTCTTAGGCACAGTCAACCACCATGATGGAGCAAGTTGCTGGACCTGTGTGCTCAGAACCATGGTCACAAGGGACATTAAGCTCAATTGGCAATAACATACTACACAAAAACATGATTCTGCATCCTACTTTGGTGAGTAATGACTGGGGTCTTAAGAGCTTGCAAGTAGCCATCTAGATGCAACAGTGTGTTTCTCCTCATCCAGAGCAAAGAATAATGAAGAAAACCAAAGATGCATGGAAACAATTAGTCCACAGAACTAGATCATGCAAACCTCAGACTATATCACCATGAGACCAGAACTAGATGGTACCCAGGTACCACTGTCAACCACTTGGAAAAGGATCAGTGCAGGAGCTCCTGGATAGAGTGGGATAATAATATGAAACAAAACTCAAAGTAAAAAAATAAAAAAGACCAGGTTTACTGGTCTGATAGAGCCTGGTGAGACCTCTAAGACTATGGCCCCTACTTAACCTTCGGTTCTGGAATTGAACTCACTCCCATAGCTTCCAGCCAAATAATACAGAGGCATATAGGATGAACATTTATACCAAGTGGATATACTCTCTAGAATGATCAATCATGGGAGAACAGAAAGGCATTATTTGTACAGAGAGATAGCTCAGGGGGCAGGAATGCACAGGAAAGAAGGACACAGGGAAGAGGTAACTACAAGGAGGAAGTGAGAAGAGAGCTGTTACATAGTGAGGGTTGCTGTCAATGTCATGAAACAAAATGTGTATGAACTGCTGTATGGAAAATGAATTTGCTCAGTAAACTTTCACCCAAATCACAATAAAAATTGAAAAAAAAAAAAAAAGATATTCCATGCAGTTTGAAGATCAAGATTTTAAATGAAAAAAAAAAAAAAAAAAAAAAAAAAAATTTCCTGGAGGTTGGAAGAAAAAATTTTAAAAAAAAAAAAAAAAAAAAGAAATAAGGAGGTGAGGGGAGTAGGATAACCAATTCTGACAAAAATAAAAGATTTCAGCAATAAAACTTAACACCATTTTTCATGTTTTATATTTGCCATTTTAAACAAATGACACCTTTATTTCTTAGCTCTTTGACATATGTGATGTCATTTTATTCTCAATTTTATAAATTGTACAGAAAAATATTGTTTATTAAAAAAAAAAAAATAAAAGACAAAGAGGTAAGTGACTTACTTAAATTGACATGCTTAATTAGTACCACATTTGAAAGTGAAGCTCATTCCACTTGACTTTCAGGCAATGTCCCCCCTGCCAGATGATTTTGCTAAATGAGTAGTCTATGTTTTGTCATAATGTGGATATTTGGAGATGTGTTATTCAGTTCTTCATGATCTTAGGTTACCAGCAAATGGCCTGAAGAAATCATGTAGTAACTATTGTCTGAAAGGGTTAAGATACCACCCTTAGTAGTAGGCTTATAACCTGGCAGGATCTGATCTACTTCTATCCTATGAAGTTAATCCAATTAACAGGAAAGCCATTAGCACACTATTATGTACCCAGAGCTGTAACATTTTCCTGTTGCCCACAGATGCACACAATTTAGCAAACTGCCTGCCGAGTGAAAATTTGGACCAGGCCCTTAATGATTGTGGGAGGTTCATGTAGTCTGCAGCTCTCTCTTTCAATAAATTAATATGGTATCATTAATTTTAAAAGCACCCCTTTTACTAATTAGTATGGCTTCTCTTCTTAAATTATATTTTAAATTACAGATGACATCTTTAAAAGGGTTAGCACTATCCAGGTTGGAAACACGCACAGCTGACTGTCCCTCTGAGTGTGTTACCCTTTCATTTACTTATATAGAGCATTTGTAGACTCTAATATTGTCTTTCAATGTAGCCATATTTAATATTTTTCTAATATGCACTATAAACTGATGTGTTGTAAAAGAGGTCAAACCCTTTCGTCACTGGTAAATAGTCTATAGTCGTGAGTCATATTGATTTATGTATCTGTGCAGTTATTTACAGAACTTATATAGTGCTTTTCCATATGTTGTGTTCTGCAAGCACCAAGAGCTTGCTGCTTGCTCTTGTCTTTCTAGGTCCCTGCCCTCTTTATTACACTACCACTGATGAATTCAATTTTCTATATTGCTGGCAGCTTTCAAAAAGTTGCATTAATCAACATACAGGGTAAGACTTCCTCTATTATCAGTAATTTTCCTTTATGTTTTTCTATTGAAAATGAGATCTACCTATCTAGTAATAATGTCGATTTATTCATTTTTCCTTGCCTTTATGGTATCAGTTTCCATGGAACCTAGGTATTTGGTCAAAGATATATCACCACATATATATACACACATATACAAACTTAGAAGTGTGCATAAACACACAAGTATGGTAAGATTTAAGACTGGTGTTAAGGTTTAGTCTATGTGGTTTTTTTTTGTTGTTGTTTTGTTTTGTTTTTAAAATATAAGAACCTGAGGAGAAGGTAAGAACCTTTCAATTCAATGTATATCTTTAGGCAAGAAACTCGAAGATGCTTATTTCCTGCTTTAGAAGAATAGCTTTTGAGTAAAAAGGTGGAGACTGGGCTTAAGGGTTTAGGACAGGAACACAGGACGCTATTCATGACATTTTCTATACTTCATTTCTATTTTGTGACATATAGGAGATCACATTTGATTCCTCCTTTTTGTAGGCTGTGCGAAAGGGGCAAGGAAGCCACATCTCTTGACCTCCTCTGACCCCACAAATGGAAGACAGGATCACCATCAGTAACCCAAGGCCTATTCCTGCAAGGCCAGACATACTTCATCCCTCCAGCCCTTCACCAACCGTTCCTCCCAAAGTATCCACCACCTCTCTCCTGGGTTCAATAATTCACTGCAGTGGCCACACAGAACTCACAGATTATGGGGTTTATTAGGGAAGCACCAGGCTACAATTCAAGTTCAGGAAAAATGCTCAGTCTCTCTCCCAGCCTGCCATCTCTCAGCCAACAGTCTCTCACGGTCTCTCTCCCAGCAGTGCATGTCCCTCGGTGTCTCTCTCAGCAATGCACGTCTCTTGCATCTCTTTCCCAGCAGTGCATGTCTCTCAGGAGCATGTCCTTCCTCAGCCAGCAGAGAGAGAGTTCTGCCTCTAGGAGGGCTCCTTTTGAGCCAGGCAGAGTGGCCAAACCAACCAATCATAATATCAGAATTCTAAGCACCTGAGAGAGAGTGGGAACCTCCCAGAACATTGTCTTGTGCCACTCCCAACAGAAATACCCCAGGTGGACAACTTTAGCAATCAGGAGCTCCTCGGTTGCTCACAGCAAATTCTACCTTGGAGTTTACAAAGACTTATGGGTAGAAAAGTCACACTAAGTAATTTACTATACTGCAGGCTGTGATGTTTCCATTGGTTTCAATCAATATATATGGCTAATGAGGAGATTAAAAAAAAAAAAAAAAAAAAAAAAAAAACAACTAATGATAGTTCATTTTCTCTTTTGAAATTTTGGGCAGGGGTAATTTTGATCACCCTCTAAAGTTTTACCACCAATTATGACTAATGGCAATGCTTCCTACTGCAGTATTGTTCTGAACTGATCTTTACAAAAAAACCATTGAAAGTCTACTAAAGACAAGAATTTCCTATCTCTATGTTCTCCTCTGCTAACGATGGCTGTACAGGAGTCCAAGAAACTAGGCAACCAAGAAAAGCACAGATAAAATATCTACATTAAACATACAAGGAAAATGATTAGATACTCCCAAATCTGTATTTGTTGTCCCCACTTTTCTGAATTCCAATCTATGTATCAGAATGATCATTGCATGGTAGAATATTTCAATATAAGCCCTCTAATTCATTATACCTAAAATCAATTTTTTCTCCTCAGTTAAAACTGTCTCTTCCTTCTACATATATAATAGCTTTAACCTTCTTCCAATCTCCCAGGATTAATAATTAGAATTACAATCAACTATCTTTCTCTTTCCTCCATAACTCTTCATTTTCTTTCCTGCCCCATATCAGTCAGATTTTTTTTATTTCAAGTGACAGCAAACCCAATCCAGAGTGACTTAAGGAAAAAGAAAGAAAAAAATCTATTGACTTGCATAACTAAAAGACCAAGGGTAGAGTTCACTGCAGGTTCTACTGAATCCATATTCCAGCAGTACTATCATCATAATTATATTTCTATTCTGCTTTATACGACTTCACTTTCAGGCTTTACAGGTGAGCCCTGAAGCTTAAGGTCCATATCATCTTTAGAGTTCTATGTGGTAGGCAGAATAATGACTTCCCCATGCTATCTGTGTTCTAGTCTCTGGAATCTGTGAATATGGTATGTTAAATGGCAAAAAAAAAAAAAAAAAAAACTGCTATCAAGTCAGTTCCAACTCGTAACAACCCTACAGGACAGAGTAGAACTGCCGCCACAGGGTTTCCAAGGCTGTAAATCTTTACAGAAGCAGACTGCCAAATCTTTCTCTGATGGAGCAACTGGTGGTTCAAACTGTTGACATTTCTGTTAGCAACTGAGTGCTTTAACCATTGTGCTAACAGAACAGATATGTTACATAGGAAGGGGGAATTAAGGTTGCCGAGTGAATTTCATTTACTACTCATCTGACCTCCAAACCAACCAAAACTAAACTCACTGCCGGAGAGTCGGATCTGACTCAGCAACCCCTCCTTGTGTTTCCAAGGTGGTATCTCAGCAGAAGTAGATTGCCCAGCCTTCCTTCCAAGGAGTAGCCAGTGGCTTTGAAATGCCAGGCTTCTGGTTAGCAGTCAAAGCCTTAGGCACTACACCACCAGAGCTCCTCATCTGACCTCCAGGTGGGTCAAATGTAATCACAATGGTCCTCTAAATAAAACCAGGGGGCAGAAGAGGGAGATTATATTTATATCAAACCCAACTCATAGCGACCCCTCCTTGGGTTTCCGAGGCAGTATCACTACGGAAGTAGGATTGCCCAACCTTCCTTCACAGGAGTGACTGGTGGGTTTGAACCGCCAGCCGTCTGGTTAGCAGGCAAGTGTCTTAGCCACTATGCTACCAGAGCTCCCATAATAGTGGTATGTAGTGAGAAAGAAAAGTTCAGTAGACATTGCTGGCTTCAAAGGAGGCCATGAGCCAAGGAACATGGCCTGGGTAGCCTCCAGAATCTGGAACAAGCAAGAAAAGGACTTCTCTGCTAGAGCCCCCAGAAAAGGAGGTAGTGCTGTGGACCCTCTGATTCTAGCCCATAAGACTCATGTTGGACTTCCAATCTCCCAAACTGTAAGATAATAAAAACAACACATTTCAAGGCACAAAATGTGTAGTAAATTGTTACAGCAGCAATAGAAACGTAAACACTCTGCAAGGGCCAAGGGACTGCTATGGACTCCTGTCTTTTTTCTATGTCCCTGTTGTTATTCAAGGAACTCCAGTGGCATAGTGCCTAAGGCATTTGACTGCTAACCAGAAGGCTGGCAGTTCAAACCCACCAGCCACTCCTCGGAAGGACGGTTGGGCAATCTACTTCCATAGAGATACCACCTCAGAAACTCAAGGAGGGGTCACTATGAATCAGATCCAACTCGATGGCAGTGAGTTTGGTTTTTGGTTTGCTGTTATTCAAACCAAAAAACAAACAAACTCACTGCCATCTGGTCGATTCCAACTCATAGCAACCCCCTTTGGGTTTCTGAGGTGGTAAATCTTTATAGAAGTAGGTTGCCCAGTCTTCCTTCTGCAGAATGGCTGATGGATTCAATGTGAGAGAATTGATGCTGAGTGGCAAAAAAAAAGTTATTACATTATTACATTCTCCCCCATCATTTGCCAGTTCCTGTAATAATACTGTCTCTGAAATGTCTGTGAGAAGTATTTCCACATCAACCTTAACTCTCACAGTCCTATTGCAGGTCTTTATCACAGTATTTAATGAGATGACTTTCTAGAATCTAGTGTCTAAGGTATAAAGAAAGAAAATCTAAAGTGGCTACTTAAGTGACCTCAGAATTTAAAGTTTATTTATTTGTATACTAGAAATAGCAGATTATGAAGCTACAGTAAATGACACATATTTTCTAAAGGCTAGGTTATTATTTTTGTCTCATGGGCTATTTGTTAATGCAGTGAATTGTTTGATGTGGCCCTTCTAGCTATTGTCCTCCATTCTGTGGTGTTTTGTAAATCCCATTATCCATGCCTGTTTGGGGTGGTGTGGTAGTTAAGGTCAGGTATCAACTTGGCTGGGCAGCTGGTAGTAGTCATTTCCTATAATGACTGGCAATCGGCTCTGTGATGGGATTTAGGTTATTTCTGTTGGGGCAACACAGGTGGAATGTATCTTGAGTCCTGCCTTGCTGGAGGGTATAATTCAAATCACCACCCTTAGCTTCCCTGAGGGTATACCTACGAATCTCCTGGGAAGATTCACCCTCCTCTTGCTCCGGTTTTGCGTCTTGGATCATCCGTATCTCACTCCTGGATTTGGGACAGCAGCTGTCATCTGATCTGCTGATCGAGGTTCATCAAACCCCGAGAGTTGGGAGGATCCTCCAGACCTACTCACGGACCTGGGACTCGTCAGCCTGCCAACCTCCACCACTACTACGTGAGACAAACCCTTGGGTGTCTGTGAGTTCTGTGAGGTGTTACAGTGAAATACAGAACCTTAGACTGGGGAAATTACTGGGAGGAGGAGGAGGAGTTAATGTCTGAAATGATGGAGTCGTACAGTAGTTTGGACATTTGGGACATCTTTAACCTCTGCCTCATGGGGACCGGCCTCATGCTGATCTTTCTAAGAGAAATTGTTCAAGCAGTTAATAAACTCAAAAAACCCAATTCCCTTCCATCAAGTGATTTCTGACTCATAGCGACACCCACTGGGTTTCTGAGGCTATACATCTTTAGAGAAGTAGATCACCCCATCTTCCGTCCATGGAGTGGCTGGTGGGTTTGAACCACTGACATTCTGGTTAGCAGTCAAGTGCCTTATCCACTATGCCACCAAAGCTCCTTTTTAGTTTTGATAAACTTATTTAATTAAAATATAACATATACTTAAAAGTGCACAGATCATAAGTTTCAACTTGATGAATGAGGACACATTCATCTAACCACCACCCAAATCAACAGATATCTCTGTATCCCTGAAGCCCTCCTTGGGACTTTTGCTTCTCCCCAAAGTAACCACTGTTCTAACCTCTAACATCATGGTAATTTTGCCTGTTTTTGAACTTTATATAAGAGAACCACCCTGTAGGTGGTTTTTTTTTGTCTGATTCCTTTCATTCAGTATTATCCTTGGAAAAGTTTTTTATGTCATTGTGGTGGTGTTGTGTGCTGTGGAGCCAGACCCAACTCATAGCAACCCCTCCCTGAGTAGATCACCCAACCTTCCTTCCAAGGAGTAGCTGGTGGGTTTGAACCACTAGCCCTCTGGTTGGTAGTCAAGTGCCTTAGGTAGTATGCTACCAGAGCTCCCATGTCATTGTATGTACTATTAATTTAGTAATTTTCATTACTTTCTAACATTCTATAGCATCAATATGACTTAATTTTGTGTTTATGTTAACCCTGAAAATTATTTGTGTTACTGGCATTTTGCTTTACTATTACAAATAATATCTAAATAAACATTTTTTGTGTGTTTTGTGCATAAAGGTACACATTTCATTAGATAAAAAAAAGAGTAGAATTATTGAATCATATGAATTACTTATGTTTAGTTTTTTTTTTTTTTTTCTTTTCTTGTGTTTTTTCTTTTCTTGTGTTACTAGTCTTTTTTCAAAAATGGTTGTAGGAATTTACACTCAACAAGAGAAGCATCCAGGTTGCTCCACATCCTTGCCAACATTTTATATTGACAATTTTTTTCTTTTTCATTCAGTCTAGTGTATATATAGTCACAAAAGTTTCATAAACAAAAAACAAAAGCACTAATACTGAAGTAAAAAATTAATAAAGGAATACATTAAAATTAGGATTTTTTTCATCATAAGTACCATTAAGAGAATGAATAGAGTGAGAAAATATAGTTGTGATGTATCTATCTGACTAAGAATCTATGTCCAGAATTTAAAACCTCCCTACATATCAATAAGAAAAAGACCACTCAATACAACAAATAAACAAAAGACATGAATAAACACTACACAAAAGAAGATATTCAAACCATTGAAAAACATTTTTTAAAAAACTTAATTTCATTAGTTATGAAGGTATTGAAAATTTAATAAAACCATGATTCTAGAATTCAATTCTTTAAATAAATGGAATTCCACAAGCCAGAGTAAAAATTTTAAAGACCTGTAGCAAATAGAAAATTCTGAAATTGCCTGGTCTGAAACGAACCAGGTCATGATTTGGAAGTTAATAAAATTTAGCTTCCAAGTTTCATGCTGAGGTAAAATGCAAAATGAAGTACTCTTAATCTTTATGAATTTTTAACTATTTTTTTATTTAAGAAGTGAAGTATATTAAGTTTGTCATTAATGAGTTTTAAGGGTTGAATGGGGAGCTCTAGTAGCATAGTGCCTAAGGCACTTGACTGCTTACCAGAAGGCTGGTGGTTCAAACCCACCAGCCACTCCTCTGAAGGAAGATGGGGCAATCTACTTGCGTAGTGATACTGCCTCGGAAACCCAAGGAGGGGTGGCTATGAGTCGGGGTCCGACTTGACGGCACATAACAACAACAACAAGGGTTGAAAGACTGTCAATTTCAGAGGTTTTAAAAAACACCTTCTTTACAGGAGATGTTCATGATCATAAAGAAACTCACATGGAACTTATCATGAAGTTAAAAATTGCAGATGACTTGTTTGCTACAGAAAACTAAAAAAAAAAAAAAACACATTTTTGCATATCGCTATTAACTCAATCATTTTTATACTCAGGCAAGGGGTGTTTATAAATCAATACCCTTCATCACTGTGCTTTAAATAGCAGAGACAGCTCCACATTCATCAAATAATAATTATTAAGAACTTTCAGGTGGCAGGGCTGTCCAAATTACCATGAAATTATTGGGCCTAAATATATATACATTTTTGGATCAGTTTTATCAACTGGACAACTATAGATTCTTTCCATTGCATAGAACAGAAACTCATATCATAGAATATGGTGAAGGGTATGGTAGCTCATAGTCTAGTTAGGGTGCTGTAACATCCAGTCAAGCAAGAAATTATGAGCAAGGAGCCCTGGTTATGTATGGTTACAGCACTAAGCTGCTAAACCAAATGCCATTGGTTCAAACTCACCAGCCTCTCCACAAGAGAAAGAGGTAGTAGCAGTATGCTGTTGTAAAGTTATAGCCTTGGAAACCCTATGGGGCAGTACTGCTCTGTCCTGTAGATTCACTTGGAATGGGAATCAACTTGATGGCAAAAGGTTTGTTTTTTTTATGGACTAATAAAGCAGCAGTAGTGAAGTTAGGATGGGTCCCTGGGTGGAGCAAATGGTTAACCATTCGACTACTAGCTAAAAAGGTGGCAGTTTGAACCCACCCAGAGGCACCTCGGAAGAAAGGATGTAAAACCAGAGGTGATGGCTTCCAAATTGAACAGTGGCTGGGAACTCAGTGCTACAGTTTCTGAAAGGTCACAGCTTTGAAAACCCTATGGAGCAGTTCTAGTCTGCACTTACGGTGTGGTCACAAGTCAGAACTGATGCAATGGAAACTAACAACAGTAGACTAGGGAAGAGAGATTGAAGAAATATTTAGAAACATAATTGAGAACAATATGTTGTTCTTATTAAGTCTCTGTAGGTACAAGCTATTACGTAATGTAATGGAAACATATTGTAGATAAAAAATGTTAAACACTTCTAATAAAATGTTGAACATGTTATACTGTAAATACAGATACATTCACTCTTATATTCATCTGGGAAGACAAAGAATACTTCACAGAGGATATATATATAATCTCTGAACTGAATCTTGTGGTGACGTGATATAATGTAATAGCTCAGAATGCAGATTCTATTACCAAATTACCTGTGCTTGAAATCTGGTTCTACCTCATTTAAAAAAAAAAAAAAAAAAAAAAAGACCTCATTGCCGTCAAGTTGGATCTGACTCATAGTGACCTTGGGTTCCCCAGGCAGTATCACTACGGAAGATTGCCAACCTTCCTTCTGAGGAGTGGCTGGTGGATTTGAACTACCAGCCTTCTGGTTAGCAGTCAAGTGCCTTAGGCACTACACCACCAGAGCTCCCATTCTGCCTCATAGCTGTCTTTTTATAGAAGATACTTAACAATCCAAACTTCAGTTTTCTCAGTTGTAAACAGGAATAGAAAGGAAATTGCTGATAATAGATAACAAACAGCATTCACCACAAGTCAGACATTGTTCCTAACACTGTACATCTGATAAACTTTAGCTATTACAAGAATCCTATGAGGTAAGTACTATTATTATCATTATTATTATTATTATCATCACCAGTTTGAAGATGAGGAAACCGAGATACTGAGATATTAAAAAACTTCCTGTGTTAGGCTGGGTTCTCTAGAAAAACAAAAACCAGTAAAGCTTATATAGAAAGAGAGAGAGAAAAAAAAATTTATGTTAGGAAAATGGCTCACACACTTATAGAAGCTGGAAAGTCTAAAGGTCCTGGATCAAACGTCAAGCTGGAGGCTTTTCCACATCAAGCTGGAGGCTTTTCCCAACTTTTGCAACCGCAGGGGCTGAGGAGCTCAAGGCTGGCAGGCAGTACACCAGCTGTTGACTCCAACGAATGACGAATCCAAGATCTCCAGGCCGAATGGTGGATTGTTCACTCACAGACAGTTGTAGGCAGCACAACAGAATCCCAATCCACAGAAGAATGTCTCTCTTCCCAGGTTGTCCTTGGATATACTGGAAGCAGGCCACACCCCTAGGGAAATGCCCTTTCAACTGATTGCCTGCTCAAAACATAATCATCTGATCCCATCATGGGAACAACCACATCACAACAGCTTAAACCACACAGAATTGTGGTCCAGCCAAGTTGACACACAGTTCCATCTATCACACTTCCCCAGGCCACACTACTGGTAAATGACAAAGCTAACATTTAAACCCATGTAGTCTACCTCCTGAATCTAGGCTGTTAACCACTGTGTTACTCTTTCAATGATCATTCTCTTGGCATTATTATGTTGTCCGAATGAGTTAATGCATTTAAAGTGCTTAGCATAGTGCCTACACATGAAAAATGGTTGCCAAATGTTGTTGTTGTTAGGTGGCATCAAGTCGACTTTCAACTCACAGCAACCCCACGTGACAGAGTAGGATTGCCCCGTAGAGTTTTCTAGGCTGTAATCTTTTTATGAGAGGAGACCACCAGGTCTTTCTCCGATGGAGATACTAGGCGAGTTTAAACCTCCAACCTTTCAGTTAGCAGCCAAACACTTAACCATTGCTCCTTACTAAAAATTAGCTTTTACTATTCAGATGAATGCCACTATGTGGTAAGATCTGCTGTTGGACGTTAAAAGGAGAAAGTAGAATCAGCTGTCCTGAAACATGAGACGAGGGCTTCCTTTCCCAAGTTCCCTGGTTGAACATGGAGGTACCGCCCAGGCTAAGTGCGGGTCTTCAATAGCATGTCCTCTTGGGCCAGGCAGATAAGAAAGTATGGATTCATTCCATTGACAACCAGTTACCAAGGATCAATGATGTGCCAAGTCTTGTCTGATGTTCAATGTAGGATACAGAACTGGAGTGATGTCTTCCAAATTGAACAGTGATTACAAGCTCAGGTCCTGGAGACAGATGATCTGGGTTTGCCACTTGGAAGCTTTAGGCTTCAGACAAGTTACTTAACATCTCTGTGCCTTATTATTCTTGTATCTAAAATGGAGAAAAGAATAATGGATTTCAGTCAGTTGTCTGCAGATGAGAAAACTTAACACACACATAGCACTTACAATAGTGTTGTCCAGAACAAAAGCTCCATAAATGTGCCCTACTTTCCCACCCACAGTCATGACCTGAATTTAAATTCTTGGTATCACTTATCAGTGCTAAGGAAATTACCAAACAAATCGTGCTACAAACTTCTGGCTTTTCTTTTTTTTTTTTTTTACCTTTGGTAGCATAAAATTTTTTAAAAGTAAATCTTATACCAAAATGCACTATATGAAACACCTTCATACTTTAGCATGTATTATTTCTTCAATCTCAATTGTCTTTCATCTTTTTACACACATATCAAATGCCTTTTCTTTCTTCAAAATTTACCTCAAGGAATCAGGGCTTACTCTTTTAGGACATCCTCAACCACAACACTTAATCATTCCCTCCTGGTAATATTTCTCCTCCTTATGCATCTTCCTAAAAGTGCGCCAGGTTGCAAGTGATTGTCATACTTATCTTTGCATTCCCAGGGCCAGGTGAAAGCCTAGTAGACAATAGACCAGGTATATATAATAAATTACCTTTAAAAGAGCTTTATTGGGATATTATTCACATACCATACAATTAATTAAGTCATACAATTCAATGATTTTTAGTATAATATTCACAGGCAACTGTCACATTAATTTTATCACTCACAAAAAAAAAAAAAAATCCTGTACTCATTATAGGAGTGCTGGTGGTGTACTGCATAAGACATTTGACTGCTAACCAAAAGACTGGCAGTTCAAACCCACCATCCACTCTTCAGAAGGAAGATTGGGCAATCTACTTCCATAGTGATACTGCCTCAGAAACCCAAGGAGGGGCATTGAGTACTCATTACAGTCACTCTCCATTTGCCCTGCCCCGACCCCAGGCAAACACTGATCTATGTTCTGTCCATGTGGATTTATCTACTATGGACATTTAATATAAAAAGAATCACATGACACAGGGTCCTCTGTGATTTCTTTCTTTCACTCAGCATAATGTTTTCAATATTCATTCATGTTGAAACATGTATTAATATTTTTCCTTTCTTTTAATGGCTGTACAATAATCTATTGTATGAATATATTGCATTTTATATATTTATTCATCAGTTTTTGGACATTTGGGTTGTTTCCAGTTTTTAGCTATTAAGAATAAAGCTGCTATGAACATTCATGCACAAGTTTTGGTTTTTCATTTCTCTTGTCTAAAACACTTGACTGCTAACTAGAAGACTGGTGGTTCAAACCCACCAGCCACTCCTCAGAAGGAAGATTGGGCAATCTACTTCTGTAAGGATACTGCCTGGGAAATGCAAGGAGGGGTCACTATGAGTCGGATCCGACTCCACGGCAGTGAGTCATTGTGACTTGTGAGTTCCACAAGTCCTAGCAATGGACTTTTGAATCATATGGTAACTCTAGGATGAATCTTTCAAGAAACTGCCAGACTTTTTTGCAAAGTGGCTGCACCATTTTCTATTTCCATCAACATTGTATGAGGGTTCAAATTTTTCCACATCCTTGTCAATACTTACTATTATCTATTTCATTATATGTGTTGTAGTGGTTTTGATTTTCATTTCCCTGCTGACTAGTGATGTTGATTTTCTTTTCATGCATTTGTTGGCCATTTTTGTATATTCTTAGGAGGAGTGTCTATTCATATACATTGCCTATTTTAATTTTTGTCTTTTTATTATTGAGATGTAGGAATTCTTTATGTATTCTAGATACAAGTTGCTCATCATATATTTGATTCACAAAAACTTGCCTTATTATGTAAGTTGTCTTTTTATTTTCTTCATAATGTCCTTTGAAGCACAAATGTATTTTTTTAAAAATTATGTCATTTTATCTATTCTTTATTTTGTTGCCTATGCTTTTGATGTACTATCTAAGAAACTACTGCCTAATCCAGGTTCCCGAAGATTTATGCCTACTATTTTTTCCAAGAATGCTATCATTTTAGCTCTTATAGGTAGGTCCTTAATCCATTTTGAATTGATTTTTGTTGTTATTGTGAGATTCAGGCCAGGTTCAGTGGAGTATATGGAGCATGGGATGCCATTGCTGCATTGGATGGATATTGGCCAAAAGCACAGAATGCCAGAAAGATGTTTGTCTGGGTTTTATTGACTATTCAAAGGCATTCAACTGTGTGGATCTTAATAAATTATGGATAACATCACAAAGCATAGAAATTCCAGGACACTTAATTGTGTTAATGCAGAACCTGTACATAGACCAAGAGGCAGTCTTTCAAACAAAACAAGGGGGTACTGCATGGTTTAAAATCAGGAAAAGTGTGTGTCAGAGTTGTATCCTTTCACATACTTAATTCAATCCGTATGCTGAGCAAATAATCTGAGAAGGTGGACTATATGAAAAAGGATGTAGCATTAGAATTAGAGGAAGACTCATTACCAATTCTGAGATATGCAGATGATACAACCTTGCTTGCTGAAAGTGAAGATGACTTGAAGCACTTACAACTGAAGATCAGGGACTACAACCTCCATTATGGATAAAGAAATATAAAGGAAACAAAAATCCTTACAACTGGACAAATAAACTACATCCTGATACATGGAGAAAAGATTGAAGTTGTCAAGGATTTCTTTTTACTTGGATCAACAATCAATCCCTATGGAAACAGCAGTCAGGAAATCAGACAACATATTGCAAGGGGCAAGTTTGTTGCAAAAGACCTCTTGAAAGTGTTAAAAGGAGCTCTGGTAGCATAGTGCCTAAGGCACTTGACTGCTAACCAGAAGACTGGTGGTTCAAACCCACCAGCCACTCCTCTGAAGGGAGGTTGGGCAATCTACTTCCGTAGTGATACTGCCTTGGAAACCCAAGGAGGGGTCCCTATGAATTGAGGGTCTGACTTGATGACAAATAACAATAACAAAAGTGTTAAAGAGCAAAGAGATCACTTTGAAGATTTAGGTGCACCTCACCCAAGCCATGGTATTTCCAATAGCCTCACATGCATGTGAAAGCTGGGCAATGAATAAGGAAGACAGCAGAAGAACTGATGCATTTGAACTATGGTCTTGGCAAAGAATACTGAAAATACCTTGGACTGCCAAAAGAAAAAATCTGTCTTGAAAGAAGCATAGCCAGAATGCTCCTTAGAAGCAAGAATGGCCAGACATCATTTCACATACTTAGGCAAGTTGTCAGAAGAGACCAATCCCTGGAGAAAGATACTATGTTTGGTAAAGTATAGGGTCAGCAAAAGAGGGGAAGACCCTCAATGAGATGGATTGATGCAGTGGCTGCAATGATGAGCTCAAGCAAAGCACTGATTGTGAGGGTGGTGCAGGGCTGGGCAGTGTTTTGTTCTGCTGTACATAGGGTCACTATGAGTCAGAGCCAACTCAAGGGCGCCTAACAACAACAATAGAAACCCATCCTACTCTGACACATAGTCACTGTGAGTTGGAGTCAATTCAACAGCTGAATTTTGAACATAGAATTACCATAAACAAAATCTCTTTTGTTGAGATAATAGCTAAAAAGAAACACCTGCCTGATAATTGAATTTCTAGAAGGCAGTAGCCTTTCCCTTTATATGCAATTTCCACCAAGCAGAGAAATGTAGAGGTTTCTTAGGATAAAAAGAATACAATCTTAAGTATGATGACAAATAGATAAGAAATGGAGGCAAGTCTTCCTTGAAGTATACCTCCCATTGCTTTTAGTGACATCACCCAGACCATAATTAAATCGAACCATATTTTAACTAGAAAACCAACAAGTTTCCTTTTTCCACTTTTCCATTGTGCTCTCTATTTTGGATCTGAACACCTGGATTCTCTTCAGACAATGTAGAAATCACCAAACTCAATTAGCAAGCAAGGTCCACACTCCCTGCCCTGGAATGCCTGACAAAGGTGTCACAAAGCCTATAATGACAGCTTTGAGGATGAGCAGAGGTTTTCAATCACAGGCTCTTACTTCAGAGTCTGAGCTGAGCTCTAAGCTTGATATGCCTAAGATGATAAAGAATACATTGACATAAAATGACATTATTCATCAAAATTTTGCCATTTATCTCTAAATTATAATAAACTAGCAATGTACTGGAATCACTTCCTCCCCTTAACCTGATGATATGTTTATGGATGTGTATAAATGCTTATATGCGATGTTCCATAATTATGCCTTTCCAACAACATAAACAATCTGCATGGTAATTCTTATTATTTGAATAATATAGATGCTTGCAAATCCTCTAGAATTTCCTGAAGATTTGAAATATTCTGTTGTGACATAAGGAAATGTGCACACTGTGTGTGTGTGTGGGGGGGGGGTGCAGTGGCTATCATTTGCTTTAATCTGTAGTACTACTTTGCTGATGACCTGTGGAAGATGTGCTTGTGTGGCACCATGGCAGTGTGGCAGCATCTGGCTACCTGGCTGACTCCATGGGCAGGACTTTCCAGTTACTTCTGGGTCTTCCACATAAGTAGCCTATTTGTAGGCCATCTGGGTTGTTTTGATTTCACCATCACCATTTCTTTCTTTCTGAAGAATTTCTGCATGTCTCTTCCTTTGGGACTAAAATCATTAGTAAATCCTTTGTTAGTCAGGAACACTAGCTTCTTTAATATTTCTGGCAATTCTCTGTCCCTCTGGCTCCATCTCATTATGAAGTAACACTACAGACCAAAGTGGGTGGTGTTTATATTTGATAATGCTGTCATCAAATAAATAGACTTCATTAGAAGGAAATTACAGATTTGGGGCTTTCTAATAGAGCAGATTCTTAGAAAACCTCATCCAAAGAATGTCAAAGAGCCCTTAAAGGAACTATTTCAAGAAGGGCTGCATTCTAGTACTGTCTGCTCAACTGAGTAATATATTAGTGTTTCACTGCTATTGATAAGGTTTTCATGGGCTCATTTTTTCCCCACTTTTAGTCCATATAGCTGGACTATATGAAGAAGAACATGGCATCAGGATAGGAGGAAGACTCGTTAACAACTTGTGATATGCAGATAACACAACCTTGCTTGCTGAAAATGAAGATGACTTGAAGCACTTATGGATAAAGATCAAAGACTACAGTCTTCAGTATGGATTATACCTCAACATAAAGAAAATGAAAATCCTCACAACTGGACCAGTATGCGACATTATGATGAATGGAGAAAAGATTGAAGTTGTCAGGAATTTCATTTTACTTGGATTCACAATCAACAGCCACAGAAGCAGCAGTCAAGAAATCAGATGTCATATTGCACTGGGCAAATCTTCTGCAAAATACCTCTTTAACGTTTTAAGAATCAAAGATGTCACCATGAAGACTACAGTGCACCTAAGCCAAGCCATGGTATTTCAATAGCCTCATATGCGTGGAAAGCTGGACAATGAATAAGTAATACATAGAGGAGTTGATGCCTTTGAATGATGTATGCGAAGAATACTGAAAATACCATGGATTGTGAGAAGAACAAACAAATCTGTCCTGTAAGAAGTGCAGCCGGAATGCTCCTTGGAAGCGAGAATGGCCAGACTTTGTTTCCTCCTGCTTTGGTCATGTTGTCAGAAGGGACCATTCCCTGGAGAAGAATATCATGCTTGGTAAAATAGAGGGTCAGCAAAAAAAGGGAAGACCCTCAACAAGATGGATTGACACAGTGGCTGCAACGATGGGCTCAGGTGTAGCAAGAATTGTGAGGATGGTGTACGACCAGGAAGTGTTTTGCTTTGTTGTACATAGGGTTGCTATGAGTCAGAGTCTACTTCATGGCACCTAATAACAACAACTCTGATGGGTAGAGAGAAACTATCAGTGCCATGCTCATCAGCATCAGTATGAACTTTAACCTGATTTGAATGTCCTCAAGCCTCGCCAACCTGTGTGGACCCAAGGAGCTCACATTAACATAACTGAATAATTTTTTCTGGCTAATTAATACTCACCTGCAAGCCTACCTATGCCAACCTTTTTTTTTTCTTCCAGTACACAACACTCTCTTAATTCCAACAACAGCACCAACAAAAGATTGCCACGAATCTCCAAAGGACACTGCACTCTTACCTATAAGTCTACATCCTGGCAAGCTGACCCTGTGCATGCAAGTATCCATCCTAATCCTGGGCTTCTGAACATCTGATTTAGTACTCCACTGTCATGGGCATCATTTTACCCAGTCACCATAGCCACCAAAACACTGACTCCCTTTAGTGCTATGTCAATTGTCTGGTTGGAACAAAGAGGATATCTCCATCACTCCTTATATTACCTTCTGTTAAAAGGGTCTAATGAAGAAGCCCTGATATTCATGAGGCCTGGGGCAAGAATATAAATGGAGATCTCCCAGCCTCCTCTCCCCACCTTTGTTCTGCCCTTATCTATAAATGGCCTATTATGGGTTGAATTGTGTCTCTGGAAAATAGGTGTTAGAGTTCTAACCCCTACCTGAGAAAGTAATCTGTCTGGAAACAGGGTTTTCTCTGTTATGTTAGACACAGATGTGAACTTGTTCCTTTGGTCTAGGGATATGCACATCACATGGTATGGTCTGCCTTAGGAAGGGAACGTGGGACAGACATTTGCTCAAGCTTAGATATTGTCTCTGAGGATCTACACGTGCTAGATGTGTCAGAATCTCAGCTCAGACCTAAAGAGGGAATCATCTTATAGAACACAAAAATGATAATCATTTTTTGAGTTTTATTGCAAATATCATATGTCAGAAGATAGCTTCTGTCAGTAATGTGTATTCTTTGGAAGGCAATGCACTGCAGTGGCTTCCCAACATTTTCAGCAGCACAACTCTTGTATTTTCATATGAGTGTGTCTCTTGAATCTGAAAGGTTAAAATAGATGAAAGTGGAGTTGCTCTGGTTATAAAGGGCCAAGAATGAAGTCCTAAGCTCCTTCTACCACTCATTCATGCATGCATTCATTCATTTAACAGCCATCTAGTAAATGCCTCTTGATTCAACCTAAAGACAGACAAGATTGCAGATTGCAATGACTTTAGGGTCACTCTCCCAAATTCTAATGCTCCACAGGACACATTTTGAAAACTCATGCTGTAGAAGAAACAACATAGTGCTTTGAGTTTCTCACAAAAGCTTCTGAACTCAGAACACTAAGGAGGACTGCAATATTTACTGCACAGGAATTGTAAGAACTGGGACAATATATAAAACAATTGGCATATGAGACTTATTATAGTTGCCAATTTTTGTTTCTTTCTCCCCCTTGGGACCAACAGAAACATTTACAGAGTGAGTGACCACAGTCAAGAATACAGCATGACCCCAGAACAAGCATAAGATGTCTATGTGGAATTCGTTACCTCTACTACAAATTATAAAACACACATATTGATGAGAAATGCACAGTGAATGATATCATTGGTAGTTATTACTAGTAGTAAGTGGTCTTAACATCTAGCTTGTTCTTTAGATTTCGTCTAATATGTCTTTTTCTTCTTAACCCCATATCTATTTGGTGATTCTTTTGTGGCAGGGATTGTTTTAAGTGCATTTACAAACAATAATTCATTTAATCCTTATAATCCAAAGGTGTAGAAAGTCAAACCTGGAAAAGGAAGTAATTTGCCCAAAATCTCATGGCTACTATAAGTGCTCCTGTTTACAAGAAGTCTTTATGGCACCACTGTTAAGTTCCCAGCTGCTAATGGAAGTTGGTGGTTCCAACCCACCCAACAGCTCCACAGGAGAAAAATCTAAATGCCCCTGTAAATATTATAGCTTAGGAAACTCTATGGAGCAGTTCTACTTTATCACTTGGGGTCATTATGAGTTGGCCTGATGGTGCAGCGCCTAAGGCATTTGACTGCTAACCAGAAAGTTGGTGGTTCAAACTCACTGGATGCTCTGCTGAACAAAGATGGCACAATTTACTTCTGTACAGATGACTGCCTAAGAAACCCAATGGGGGTCACTGTGAGTTGGAATGGACTTGATGGCAGAGAGTTTGGATTTTTTTTTTTTTTTTAACAACAAAGTAGATGACAGAGCTGGAATCTATAGCCAGGCAGCCCAGCTCCCAAGTCCATACTCATATACCACCCTACTATGAGAGACTTCCTTCCTCTGGTCTTCAATCTCATGTCCTCCTTTTTCCTCTAAAACCAAAAAACCAAACTCACTGCTATCGAGCCTGATCCAACTCATAGTGATCCTTCCTTAGGTTTCCGAAGTGATGTCTCTATGGAAGTAGATTGCCCAATCTTCCTTTTTACTCTATGGCTATTAAATCCTACTTATCTTTAAAGCCCACATTAAATATTACTAGATATTTACAAAGTGTCTGATGCATCTTACTGCTAACCAGAAGGTTGGTGGTTCAAACCCACCAGCCACTCTGTGGAAGGAAGACTCTCAATCTACTTCCATAAAGATTTACCGCCTCGGACCCAATGGGGGTCGCCATGAGTTGGAATCAACTCGATGACAGTAGGTTATGGTTTTGGTTTTGGTAGTTACAAACTGTCTGTGAAAGGGTCATAGAAACAGTTTGCTTGAATCAATATTAAAAAGTTTTTTGAGCCAACATCCTAAAATCAAGATATTTCACATTACGATCTCGATTTTTAACTCCTTTTGGAAGTCCAACAACCATTAGCTCTAGAACAGGTGTTGCAAACCAAGACAACAGTTTGGCCTCCAGTTTTGTAAATAACCTTGTACTGGGACACAGCCACACCCATTCATGTCCCTCATTGTGTCTGTCTGCTCATACTCACTGCCATGGAGTCAGGTCCCACTCATAGTGATTCTTCCTCCTTAGGTTTCCAACATGGTACTCTACAGAAGTAGATCACCCAATCTTCCTTCCCAGGAGTGTCTGGGGGGTTTGAATCAACAGCAGTCAAATGCCTTAGGTGCTACGCCACCAGAGCTTAGCAGTTGAGTTGCAATAGAGACACTATGGCTCTCAAAGCCTAAAATACTTGGTGTAGTGGGTTAGGAATTTGGCTGCTAACCAGCTCAGTGGTTCAAACCCACCAGCTTCTCTGTGGGAGAAAGATGGGGCAATCTACTTCTGTAAAGATTTACAGGCTTGGAAACCCATTGGGGGTCACTATGAGTAGGAACCAACTCATGGCAGAAGGCTTGGTTTTAGTTTATTTTACAAAAAATTTGATGCCTCTGAGCTAAAACTGGGAGCTCTGGTGGTGAAGTGCCTAAGGCATTTGACTGCTAACCAGAAGGTGCTGGTTCACACACACCAGCCAGCCACTCCTCTGAAGGAAGTTTGGGCAATCTACTTCCACAGTGATGCAGCCTTGGAAACCCAAGGAGTCAGATCCGATTCCACTGCAGTGGTTACCTTGATTGAGCAAAAACTAGAAGCAAATGCCCCTCTCCAAGTCAACAGCCAGTCCTCCTCTCCATTCCCCAGGCTGAATCACACCTCCTGCTGACTGTCCATCTTTTTTACAAGCTTTTAGAACCTTTCTTCACCTGCTCTGGCTGCTTTCTGTTTTTTCTCCAAGTCAGTATCAAATTCTTTCCTATTGTCAGTCAAATCAACCACATTTACAGGCCCTAGGAATGTTTTCTTCCAGTTTAGAATTTGTTAATTTTGTCTATGCAGGGCAGAAACATAGCTTTACTTCTTTTGCATGCCCTGAAGGTCTGAAACCCTTCAGATAAAGCCATAGTCACTTAGTAAATACTTTTATTTGATTTATGAGCTCTGGTGGCATAGTGCCTAAAGCATTTCCCTGCCAACCAGAAGGTTGACAGTTCAAACCCACCAGCCACTTCTGGAAGGAAGGTTGGGCAATCTACTTCCATAGAGATACTGCCTTGGAAACCCAAGGAGGTGTCACTATGAGTTGGATCCGACTCCACAGCAGCGAGTTTGGTTTTTTATTTGATTAATTGATTTCATCTTTTATACCATAAACTTAGAAAAGAATAAAGAATACTAAAATAGATGTTTTGCTTTAGGAAGATAAACTCAGGAGAAGATATACAGTTTCCATTGTGGTGAGGACAGGCATCTCAGGAGGGGTGGCTTCCTGACTTCCAAAAATCTTTTGAGAGTGCCAGGTCTCAGGTGTTCAGCCTTAAGGACTTGTTAGTACATACCCCACATCTGGCTCCTTGTCTTGGGAAAACTATCACGTCAATTCACAAGCACAGTTATATAAAACAGAATGTGTAATAGGAGCTAGAATAACTAAGGGGACCGGAACTGCAAGTCTTCTGGCCAGCGTATTTTCTCACTTCATAGGAGCTCTGGTAGCATAATGCCTAAGGCACTTGACTGCTAACCAGAAGGCTGGTGGTTCAAACCCACCAGCCACTATTCGGAAAGAAGGTTGGGCAATCCTACTTCTGTAGTGATACCACCTTGGAAACCCAAGGAGGGTCACTATGAGTTGGGGCTGAGTCGATGGCACATAACAACAACAATAGCAACAACAAGCAATTGCTCAATTCTGTTATTATCATGAGCAGCCAGACAATGAGAGAAGTGAATGGGTGTGGTTGTGTTCTCATAAAAGGTTATTTTATGGAAACTGGAAACTGGAAGCCACAGTGTAGCCTTAGTTTGCAACTCCCACTCTAGAGTTAATGGTTGTTGGGTCCCAAGGCTTCCAAAAGGAGTTAGAAATCAAGATAGTAATGTGACATATCTTGATTTTAAGATGTTGGCTCAAAGGGATCTATGTAGGAAATCCTGGATTGAGTGGGAGAACAGTATGGAACAAAACTTAAAATCATTAAAAAAAAAGAGAGACCAGGTTTGCAGGTCTGATAGAGCCTGATGAAACTCCTGAGACTACGGCCCCTAGCTAACCTTCAGGTCTGGAATTGAACCCACTCCTGTGGCTTCCAGCCAAACAAAAGATAGGCATATGAGCTGAACTCCTTGGAGAGATCAATCACAGGAGAACAGAAGGGCTGTGTACACACAGGGAAATAGCTTGGCGGAGGCAAGAGTGCATGAAAGGGAAGGGCACAGGGAAGAGGTGGCTATGGGGAAGACATGGGTGGAGAGCTATTGCATGTGGGAGATTACAGTCAACGTCATGAGACAAAGTGTATGTGAACTGCTGTAAGGAAGATGAATTTGCTCTGTAAACTTTCACCCAAATCACAATAAAATTAAAAAAACAAAAAAAAGATGTTGGTTCAAAAACATTTTTAACATTGATCCAAAATAGTCTGATAATAGATTTTTCATTATTGTCGAAAATGAAAATGTCAGACAGCAAAATAGTCGATAAGTGAGAAGTAGGTATTAAGAACTTGACTGTTGAGAAATAGTTTTAATTCTTGTGGAATTCAGATTTCTGAGTTTCATGGAGTTGGGGTAACTCACCTTGAAGTGATATATATATATATATATTTTATTGTGTTTAAATGAAAGTTTATAAAGCAAATAGGTTTCCGTTTAACAATTTTTATACAACTTTTTCGGTGGCATCAGTTATAATTTTTGCAGTGTGTCAACATTCGAATTGTTTCCATTCTATTTGTTCTGTAACCATTTATCTAACTTCCCTGCCCCATCTTGCCTTCTAATCTTTGCTTTTGGGTAAATGTTGACCTTTTAGTTCGCATAGATGATTGTTTGAGAGAAAAAAAAAGCACATTCCTCACAGGTATAATTGTTTATTTCTTAAGCCAATCTATTATGTGCTTTTAAGTGACCTCCAGGAGTGGTTTTAGTTCCAAGTCAGAGTATCTTAGGACAGTAGTCTCAGGGATTCCTCTAGCCTGTATCAGTCCAGTAAGTCTGGCCTTTTTTAGGAACTTGAGTTTGATTCCACATTTTCTCACCTTCTATCTGGGACCTTCTATTGTGCCCTTGGTGAGAATGGTCGTAAGTGATAGCCAAGCACCATCTAGTTATTCTGGTCTTGGCCTGGAAAATGCATTTGTCCTATGGACTAATTTCTTCTTTGAGACTTTGGTTCCTTACATTCTCTTTTGCTCCAGATGGGAAGAGATCAATACATGCATCTTAGATGGCTGATCACAAGCTTTTTAAGACCTCAGATGCTACTCACCTAACTAGGAGGTAGAATATTATCTTTAAGAATTGTGTTGTTGTTGTTGTTATGTGCCATTGAGTTGGACCCGACTCATAGCGACCCCTCCTTGGGTTGCCAAGGCAGTATCACTACGGAAGTAGATTGCCCAACCTTCCTTCCGAGGAGTGGCTGGTGGGTTATGCTAATTGACTGATCCATAAGACTATGGTCCATGCGCTTTAAACTAGTAAACCAATCCTGAAAGGTGTTTGGATATGTCTAGGAGATCTCCATAATTGTGCCTTTATGTGCTTTACTATATATATGAATATATATGTTCATCTCCAGACACGCATATACAAATACACCTATATATGCACATGATGTATTCACATATACTTTCCATATACAAATGGCATACATATCTACCTATGTAACCACATAAATATTTTTTGGTTGCAATTATTGTTGTTGCAAAATTTTTCCTGTTATAATATTTACTGTATTTGTCTTGTATTCTTGTGTACCTCTCAGTGTCTTCATTTACCATGAGCAAGTTGCACTGACTTCCCTCATTGTGTATTGCCTTTCCTATCACCAGAAATAACAGGTGCAACCTGGACACACAGCAGTGCTTAGTTAAGAAGTGCACAGGGAGGGGGTAGTCACAGGGATGGGAGGAGAGGAGAGGAGAGTTTGTTATGGTCAGGGATGTTAATTTGGGCTTGAAATCAAATATACACAAATTTTGCTCTGTAAATTTGCAACCAAAGCACAATAATTTAAAAAAAAAATACAAAAAAAGAAAGAAAGAAATAGCAAGTATCTACATCTAGCAAGTGATTTCCCCCTTTCTCCCCTTCCATTCCTGGTAATCATCAAAGAACATTGCTTTCTGTGTATATACCTATTCTTGACTTTTTATAAAAGTAAAACCATACAATATTTGTCATTTTGTTATTGTGGTAGTTAAGGCTATGTGTCAACTTGGCTGAGCCTGATTTTGAGTGGTTGGGAAACTAGGTGTAGTTATTCCTCATGATGAGCTTGGTAATCAACTCCATGGTGGAATCTACTGGAGCAGCTGAGTAGCTGCCTTAGGGATGTGGTCTGCTTCCAGTATATAAGGAGAAGTTTTGAAAAAGGTCTCTGCAGCTTTTTGGCATGCTTGGACCCTGCATGTAGCCAAGTCTTCATTCAGCAGCCTGCCATGTTTCCTTCTGATCTTGGGACTGTCTCTGGACTTGAACTAGTGACCTGCCATGTTGTTTGGTAATATTGGAACTGTGCCATTTTATTTGTCAAACTTGGGTTTGTGAGCCTCAACAGCCAGCTTCACTGGTCCAGGAGCAAGAGGCAGAGCTGAAGCCCAGTGTCCAGGGGCTTTCACCCAGCCCCTAGAGCTGCCAGTTTGAACTTGGACTTCTAGCCTCCTACACTGTAAGAGAATAAACTCCAGTTTGTTAAGAACATCACATTTGTGATATTTTTTTGTTTGAGCGGCACTCCAAACTCACTGCCATCGAGTTGTTTCCAACTCATAGTGACCTGCATTGGGTTTCCAAGGCTGTAAATCTTTATGCAAGAAGATTACCCCATCTTCCTTCCATGGAGCAGCTGGTGGGTTTAAACCATTTACCTTCTGGCTAGCAGTCAAGTCCCTTATCCACTATGTCACCAGAATGGCACTAAGAGGTTAACTGGTTATTGACTTATTTCATTCAGCATAATGTCCTCCACATCCATGTTATAAGATGTTCTGTGAACTCATTATGTTTTATGATTCCATACTATTCCACTGCATGTATGTACCACAATTGTTTCCATCTTACTGCTATTATGAATAGTGCTGTAATGAACATTGGTGTGTATATGTCTATTTGTGTCACTGCTCTTATGACTCTTGGATATATACCTAAGAATGCGTTTGCTAGATCATAAGGTATTTCTATTTCTAGCTTTTTGAGGAAGATCCATACTGTTTTTCATAGTGGTTATATCATTTTACACTTCTGCCTGCAGTACATAAGAGGTCCTACCACCTGAGGCAATCTTTTGAACCTTGAGCCTTGAGAGAACTGGTTTCCTAAAGTCATCTTTAAGTAAGTAGCCTAGTAAATAGCTTAGTAACAACATTTTGTATTAGGCATTCTGCTCTTTTGAGGAATTATCTATGTGCAGTCAGTTTTGAGAAAAAGAGACTCCAAAGATCAGACTAGAATTATATTTTAGGCTAAATCCATAATTATTTAAATTACTCTTCAAGACAACTCTGTATGAAATCTTACCTGACCTCTTTATCAATTCTATTCTGGCCCTTTTGTCATGGCAATATCAATAAGATGATGTGTAACAATCTTTGGAAGTTCCTTCTTTTTTGGAGAATTTTTTTACTCACTGGTCAAAATTTTACCCCAGTTTGCAAAACATGTATTAAATAAACTTTAATCAATTTATATCACTAGCATAATATGATTTTTGAGTTAACAGTACTAACTAAAATATTGGCAATTCAAACCTACTCAGTAGGTGTCGCAAAAGATAGGCTTAATTGGCTTCCGAAAGGTCACAGCCTTGAAAACTCTATGGAGTAGTCTACACTGCACACATGAGGTAGGCATGAGTCAGAATTGGCTCAATGGCAATGGGTTTGCTTTTCTGATTTAGGCAAGGAGGACACAGGAACAAGTAAGGAATGTTGGTAAGATGATTGGAATGTTTACTGACTTCAGTTCCTAAGAGTACAGAAGACATGGCCTTATGATTCCTTTTCCTGGGCCATACTAGATAAAATTTTGCTGGAACATGGCCACACACATTTGCTTTCCTATTGCCTATGGCTGTTTCACTGAATAACAGCCTACTTGTGCTTTAATGATTTCTGACTGATACTGGGAGCTCTGGTGGTGTAGTGCCTAAGGCATTTGACTGCTAACCAGCAGGCTGGTGGTTCAAGCACCAGCCACCCCTCAGAATGAAGATTGGGTGATCTACTTCTGTAGTGATACTGCCTCAGAAACCCAAGGAGGGTTCTCTATGAGTCAGATCCTACTTGACAGCAGTGAGTTTGGTTTGTTTTTTATTGACTCTAATACTATTTCTAGACTTTCATTACTAAACAATTACTCTTCCTATTTACATATTCCTTTATTAAAATATGTTAGTATTTGCAAGGAGTTCTGGTAGCATAGTGTCTAAGGCATTTGACTGCTAACCAGAGGGTTGGCAATTCAAACCCACTAACCACTCTGTGGAAGGAAGACTGGGCAATCTACTTCCATAAAGATTTACAGCCTTGGGAACCCAAAGGGGTCCCTATGAGTCAGAATTGAGTCCATGGTAGTGAGTTTGGTTTTGGTTTGTCAGTATTTGCTTTCTTGCTTTGTTGTTGTTGTTAGGTGCCGTCAAGTCATTCTCACTCATAGCGACCCCATGCACAGCAGAACGAAACACTGCCCGATCCCACGCCAGCTCCATGATCCCTGCTATATTTGAGCCCATCATCGCAGTCACCATGTCAATCCATCTCATTGAAGGCCTCCCCCTCCTTCATCAACCCTCCACCTTACCAAGCATGACATCCTTCTCCAGGGAATGGTCCCTTCTGACAACATGACCAAAATAAGTGAGACAAAGTCTGGCCATTCTTGCTTC
>NW_006921620.1:10349086-10375965 GCF_000298275.1 Orycteropus afer afer | reverse complement strand
TCTGCATATCTCAGGTTGTTAATGATTCTTCCTCCAATCCTGATGCCACGTTTTTCTTCATATAATCCAGTTTCTCAGATTATTTGCTCAGCATATATATGGAATAAGTGTGGGGAAAAGATACAACCCTAATGCACTCCCTTCTTGATTTTAAACCCTGTAGTGTTCCCTTGTTCTGTTTGAACAACAGCCTCCTGGTCAGGGAGAGGTTTCTAACAAGGAGACAAACTTGTCTGTCAGTTTGTCCTACTGTGGTGATGTGTTGATGTGAGTTTTGAGGCTGAGCCATTGGTGTTTCAAACCTAGTGGGATGCACATGGTGCATAGGTACCAGCCCAGCTTACAGACTGAGACAGACTAGGAAGAAGGAAGAGGCCATCCACTTCTCAAATAATTGGTTGGGGAAAACCTTATGAATAGCAAAGAAACACTGTTTGATACATTACCGTGCAAATTTATGAATAGTCTGGTTAGGTTAGAAAGCTCTCAAAATAGGACTGGGAAAGAGCTGCATCATCTAAGTAAACCCAGCCTTACTCCTATGGATCAGATAAAGCTTTTGAGACCTCCATTTGCTGGTGTGGCACCACTCAAATTGAGGAGAAACAGCTGCAGACACCCATTAATCATCAGAACATGGAATGTACGAAGTATGAATCTAGGAAAATTGGAAATTGTCATAAATGAAATGGAATGCACAAAGATTGATATCCTAGGCATTATTGAGCTGAAATGGACTGGTTTTGGCCACTTTGAATGAGACAACCATGTGATCTACTATGCGGGGAATGACAGTGTGAAGAGGAATGGCATGGCATTCATCATCACAAAGGATGTTTCAAGATCTGTTCTGAAGTACAATGCTGTCAATGATAGAATAATATCCATATGCCCACAAGGAAGACCTGCTAATACAACTATTACTCAAATTTATGCACCAACCACCAAAGCCAAAGATGAGGAAATTGAAGATTTTTATCAACTTCTGCAGTCTGACATTGACCGAACATGCAATCAGGATGTGTTAATTATCACTAGTGACTGGAATGCAAAAAGTTGGAAACAAAGAAGAATCACCGGTAGTTGGAAAATTTGACTTTCTTGCTTAGGCTTCAAAAAAACCAAAAACCACACTCACTGCTATTGAGTTGATTCTGACTCATAGTGATCCTCATTGGATTTCCAAGGCTGTAAATATTTGTGGAAGTAGATTGCCTCATCTGTGGAGCAGCTGGTGAGTTTGAACCACTGACCTTTTGCTTAGCAGCCAATTGCCTTAACCACTAAACCACTAGAGGACTTTAGCCTTAGGAATCTTTTCTCTGTTTAACATGATCGTATATATTTATTATTCATTCATTATATATTAATCTTTAAGCTTAAGTCTCAGAAGATGTTTTATTTCCAAAATGAGGAGTGGAAAGAAGTGGGAAGGAGTCACCCCAAAGTTGCTCTAAGTACTGGCTACATTACCGGAGGAGGGAGATGTTTGAGCACTGTAATGATGGCAGACACCAAACCCTACCAAAAAAAACAAACTCACTGCCGTTGAGTCAATTCGACTTATAGTGACCCCTCCTTGGGTGTCCGAGGCAGTGTCTCTATGGAAGTAGATTACCCAATTTTCCTTCTAAGGAGTGGCTGGTCGGTTTGAACTGCCAGTCTTCTGGTTAGCAGGCAAATACCTTAGACACTATGCCACCAAAACTCCTGCTCTAAACACTACACTAAGAATCAAGATCCCAATATGTTGCTAGAGGCTATTGAGTCACTTCTGATTCATAGTGATCCTATGTACAACAGAATGAAATAGTGCTAAATCCTGCATCATCCTCACAATTGTAGCTATGTTTGAGCTCATTGTTGCAGCTATTGTATCAATTCATCTTGTTGAGAGTTTTCCTCTTTTTCACTGACCCTCTACTTTACCAAACATAATGTGCCTTCTTCAGGAACTGGTCCCTCCCAGTAACATGTCCAAAGTATGTAAGACAAAGTCTCATTATCCTCACTTCTAAGGAGCATGCTGGCTATACTTCTTCCAAGACAGATTTGTTTAAAGGCCTTATTGGAAATAGAAATGTTAGACCCTAAAGGCCAACTTCTAACCTCACTGAAGAGATCACCCCTTATTGGCCATAAAGCATTTGGCCTTTGACTGCTGACTTCAAAAAATTGGGAAAGAGTTCCCCTAGGGCAAGAAACTACCACAGTCTGTCATCGTTTTTTACTTCGATTTCAATGGCCTCTCTTCTCTTTCGAGCTCACCAGGGCTCTGCAGAAGGCTTAAGGAGCAGTTGTTCAGAGATGGAGGCTGGTCTTCTCACTTTATTAAACCAAAACCAGGTGTCATTGAGTTGACTTCAACTCATAGCAACCTCCTATGTGTCAGAGCAGAATTGTATTCTATAGCGTTTTCAACTGTGATTTATCAGAAGTAGATTGCTAGGTCTTTCTTCCAATGCACCTTGGGATGTACTTGAATTGCCAGCCTTTCAGTTAGCCGTCTACTGTGTTTCCACCACCCAGAGACCCCTCACTTTACTAGACTGACAATCTGTGAGATGGTGTAGTTCTTATTCTCTTATTTAAAAAGCTTGGAGCCATATGCATTTTCTATTTCAGAATTTTACACATTTAGGAAAAAATACATATCTTGTATATTATATACACTCCCAGTGAGGTCTAGGGTAGCACATAATATACAAACCAATTAATATTTCTGGAGCACTACATACTAATGTTCATTGTAAGTGGGATAAAGACCCTAAACAGACATATCATATTAGTTCAGGTTTTGCCCCAAATGAGGGCAGGTCAAATAAATTTTACTGCCAAATATGTTAACAAGAAATTTCTTGCTCTTTAGAGCTTAAATTTCTGAATTGTGGGAAATAGATTATCTGTGTCATCAAACAAAACTGTGAGTTGATCACATCCAACTTTTGAGTCATCTTCAGTGCTAACTCAGCACAGTGGAAAACATTGTGTTCTCCAAGACCTTCACTCAGGCTTGGGCAGGCTCCTACAGCTCCCTCTCCTTCTAAGCTTCAGGCTTAAAAGGATTAGATTGTTTCCTCTCCTTAAGTGGAAAACAAAGCTTCTATTGTTTGGGGATGCTTCTCTTCAACAGGGCAGTGTGTTAGACTGGGTTCTCTAGAGAAACAAAACCAGTAAAGCTTATATATATGTATATATAGAGAAATTTATCTTAGGAAAATGGCTCACACACTTATAGAAGCTGGCAAGCCCAAAGTTTCTGGATCAAACATCAAGCTGGAGGCTTTTCCCAACTCTTGCACCCACAGGGGCTGAGGCACTCAAGGCTGGCAGGCAGTACACCAGCTGTTGACTCCAACGAATGATGTATCCAAGATCTCCAGGCTGAATGGTGGATTGTTCACTCATGGACAGTTGTGGGCAGCACAGCAGAATCCTGATCCACAGAAGAATGTCTCCTCTCCCAGGATGTCCACAAATATACTGGAAGCAGACTACACCCCTAGGGAAACTCCCTTTCAACAGATTGGCCGCTCAAAACATAATCATCTGATCCCATCATGGGAACAACCACACCACAACAGTTCAAACCACACATAATTGTGGTCCAGCCAAGTTGACACACAGCTCCAACTATCATAGGCAGTGCCACTTAACATTTTTTAACATCTTGATTCCCCCAAAGAAAAACACATATAGGTTTTACTGCTAAACATTACAGGGAACCAGAACCAAAGAAGAGTTATCAATAATAATAATAATAATAGTAACTGAAATAGTAGCAGTATTGTTACTTACTATTATAACTAAATAATAGTAAATTACTTACTATAACTAAACAATAGTTAGTATTTTTTGAGCCCTTACTATGTCCTAACTACTTTATATACAGGATTTTACTTCACTTCAATATACGCTAATGACATAGATACTAGGATTACTTCCATTTTACAGTTAAGGATGTTGAGGCACAGACAGGTTAATTTACAAACTCAGAAACTTAGAAAATTCCTGACATGACTGGTGAGATGGTAATGTTCCAACTGGCTTAGACTTTGAGTCCCAGTTTGTCGTTTTTTAACTGTTGGGGATAGAATGACAGAACAGTAGGAGCTACCTCCTCCCACTGTAATTGACTTCTTCCAGAGCTTTCTGTGTGAAATACATTTCTTAGCCTTTTCAGAGTTTTGTCATACAATTCTAAACCAGATAAAGTCCATTGTTGTCTTCACATTCCATCTACCACCATTCCTACGAACCCCCACAAAAATGAATAAGCTTAAAAAAAATGTCTTGTTGCTTCAAGTAAGTCCATAACCCAAAGTCCTTTAAGGGACTAAAGGAATTACCATGAGCCAAACCAGGTAGACTTAGTAAATGTAATAGAGTGCACTGCTCAGATGATGCGATGACCACATTCATTGTAATGCAAGTTAGCAAATAGGCCCTACATGGTGCAAAATGTTAACTAATGTGCTTGATTCAAGTCTACCCACAGGCTCCTCAGAAAAATGGCTTGATGAGTTACTTCCAAAAAGTCAGCCACTGGAAACTTGATGGTGCACAGCTCTACTGTGACACATATGGTGTCTCCAGGAATCAGAGTCTACAGCAACTGGTTGGTTAGCAAGCAGTTCTGTATTCAATAAAAATTAGAAAACTGACTTGTGTTCTCCCTGATGTTCATATCTGGAAAAGCCAAAGATGATAACATGTTCATGGCAACTTTTCTGTATTTATGCTCAAAGTGGTCAACTATCCAAACCCATTGCCAATTGTGTCAAGGTTTATATCTCCACCCACATGTAGTGATTTAATCCTTAAAACAGAAAACAAAAGCAAAATCAGAGTGAAACTAAGTTTTGCAAAAATTCTCATCGCTTGTAAAGATACTATAAATTTAAACCAAAAATACTTCAAGATTTAGTCACTAAGCCTTTGTATCCATATAACTTACCATTAAAACACTAGTTTAGAAATAAAATATACATCCCACTACTAAGCAAGTAGTTAATGTTCAATTTATTTAGGGGAAAAAAAAACTAAACTAAACTCACTTCTGATTCTCTTTTCTATTTACACATAAACAACTAGAGACCTAGAACTTATCATCTGCCCAAGAAATATTTTCTTTATACATACATTCTTGAGACTTCTTATAATCACAGTTTTTATTTGTCTTTATTAGAGAAAGGTCAAACATCATAACAAGTGGTAGCTGCACTTGAGGTGCAGTGGCTGGGAATAGAACCCAGACCTCTCACATGGAAAGTGAGAATTCTACCACTAAACCACCACTGCCCCTGGTTACATAGTAGTAACTGTAATAATAGCAATAACAATGCATTGTATGATATTTGAACTATGCTGCAATAAAGTTGAGGTTTAAGAAATGAATAACATTGAATTTACTGAATATGAAATAGAGTGAAGAAGAAGATAGCTTTGAAAAACGGAGAGATCTATGCAGGGTGGCGATGAGGAAAACAAAGATGTCTGGGACACCTTCCCAGGGACCACAGGAAGGTAGAGGAAAGAGGTTTATGAAGATGAAATATTATATGAGTCTTTACCAGAGTCTCAAATGCATCAGCAACCTGGGGTAGATTTACTGGTGTGATACAGTAAGCAAATTGTAGTTATCTCACTAACACACAGACAACACTGATAGGCCCAAAGAGCAAACTCTACTGCTAGTATTCTTATGTTCCAGTGAGTTTTTTTAATTGAATTATTTTGCTGTTGTACTGTTGTTCTTGATGATGATGGTGGTGATGTCATTATCTCAAATACAATAAATTTCTACTGACTGGCTAGATAATAATGTGTTTAGCAATTATTCTGATGTCCACTTGAACATATATTATTTTTTTCAATTTCACTCAGAATAGATTTTTTTTATTTTGCTGGAGCATGTGTTTACTTTCCAGATCGCTTCTTAAGATTGGGCATAGGTAAACTTCTTTCATAAGGTTTATAATGTGCAAATATATAGTCCTTTTTATGCTACTAGTGCATTTATTGGATTAACTAGGATTTGATGTGAAAGCTGAGGATGATATTGAAAACACATCACTTCTATTGTAGCTGAGAAAATCAGCTTTAGAATTAGAGACCTTGTATTGGGCATTATGTATAGACCTTTAGCTTTTTATCACAGCTGTTCTTTGTTACCATGACAACAGAATTAACCATTTCATTAGTACCACTGAGAAAAGACATTTATTTATGCATGTCTGACGTCTAGTGTAGTCCCTGTTTAGATTTCAAGGTCTTGGCATGTTTATATGCTTGTTTTTATCCCTGAATATTTTGCTTAATGTTTCTATGAGATTTTCAAAGCAAAGCTTTATATTTTTAAAATTAAATATATTCGCTGCATTGGTTTGGTTGCTTTTAAGTGTTTCCTGAGTGGAGAAACAGGCTTCAAAATCTGATGCTAGTGAAAGCAATAGGAAAGGAAATTTAATACAAAAGAAAATAGTTACCTGTTATAAGAAAAGTCACTTGTTTGTTTTTCCTCCTTTTGGGTTCAATTTGGTGAAATGGGTGTTACTATAAATACTGAAGAGTTATCCCTCATCAGAATGGGCGATCCAGCTGTTACTGTTGGTACTGAAAGCAGGTAGTGTGCTGATTGCAATTGTGATGGAAAGGCAGAGAAAAAAAAAAAAAAAAATCCCCAAGACAAGTAAAATCCATTGTTTTCAAAATAATACCTCAAGAGAATAATTTTGCCTATTTCCCAAAACCTGTCATGGTTACTTATATATCTGTTTTAACTTTTTAATTTTTCTTATGGGGGGGGATTGAACCCTAACGTGGAATTCTATAAATATTCATATTTTTAAAGACCAATGCAAGATCCTTTAATTAACATTAAAGTGACTTGAAGAACCTGGTTTTCCATTCATATACTTTAGTAAAATAAAGATTATTTTAAAGAAATAAAATTATTCCTTTCAGAATTATTATTAATAACAATTTCTATCTTTGTTCAAGGAGCTCTGGTAACACAGTGCCTAAGGCACTTGACTGCTAACCAGAAGGCTAGCGATTCAAACCCACCAGCCACTCCTCGGAAGGAAGATGGGGCAATCTACTTCCGTAGTGATACTGCCTCGGAAACCCAAGGAGGGGTCACTATGAATCAGGTCCGACTCGACAGCATATAACAACAACAATAACATCCTTGTTCAACACGTAGTATGTGTTAAAAGACTTTGCAACATGCTTTAAATACACTAATTTAATACATAAGATAACAACTGTGGGAAGGAGTTACCACTATCCCTTTTTTATAGCTAGGGAAACTGAGGCTTAATAGAACTTGTGCCAGATTCCAGAACGAATATAAGTTAATTCTAATCTTAATTTGGCTCACCCCAAAGCTTGTGCTAGCATACATTATAAAAAAGTGTCACCTTTGGCTGTTTGTTTCTGCTCATGTGAATACTGCAACAACACTTAAAATACTTACATTCTTTCTAAGGCATGTTGCCCTGGAGAGAAAAAATATCTGAGGAAAAATTATTCAATATAGTTTAACTCATAAGACAAGATAACAAATTTGACCCAGAGACATAAAATCTTTAAAACCAACAAAAGTTCTGTAAGGCACACTGCACATATATGAAAAGTTCTGAATATCGAATAAAGATTTTCTATCAGCCATTGAAATAAAGAAAACAACATTTTACAGAATACAGTATTCTGTTTGCTTTTTAATTTTCTTTCTTTTACCAATAACAGCTTTATTGACATATAACCCATATATGATAAAATTTGCCCATTTAAAGTGTACAGTTCAATAGTATTGAATATATCCATAGAGTTGTGCAACTATCACCATAATCCATTTTAGAATTTTTTTATCATTCAAAACCCCCCATCCTCATTAACAGTTACTCCTCTTTTCCCCCCACCATCATGGCCCTGGTCCTGCGCAAGCACTAATTTACTTTCTTTTTCTAGAGTTGCCCCTTTTGGGCATTTCATAAAAATGAAATCAGACTATGTGGCATTTTGTGACTGGCTACTTTCACTTTGTACATGTTAGTGTAAGGTTCATTCATGTTGCAATATGTATGGTACTTCATTCTATATAATACTCCATTGTATGGATATACCACATCCTGTTTATCCATTATCAACTAATGGACATTGGAACTCTTTCTACTTTTTGGCTATTATGGACAATACTGTTATGAATATTCATGTACATTTTTTTGTGTGGGGTTATGTTTTTGTTTCTCTTTGGGCTCTGTTTACTTTTAAATATTCATCTTCTTAGATGAAGGGAGTTCTGGTAGCATAGTACTTAAGGCACTTGACTGCTAACCAGGAGACTGGCGGTTCAAACCCACCAGCGACTCCTCGGAAGGAAGATGGGGCAATCTACCTCCATAGTGATACTGCCTCGGAAACCCAAGGAAGGGTCGCTATGAGTCGGGTCTGACTTGACGGCACATAACAACAACAACAACTAAGAAGATGAAACTCAAATCTTCTGGTGACTAAAGATCTCATGGAATTATAAACTATATTAAAGCTTTATTTCTATGTTCTGTGAGTTATGGATTAGAAGCACAGTAATTAGTTCCGAAAAACATTATTTAGGATTCTTAGTTACTTTTATAACTTTCACAAATATAGTCAACTAATCTTTTCTATGTGACAATAATTATTTAAGTTCTTTAAAACCTCACATTGAAAAAGTATGAGAAAAGTTTGCATAGAATAAAACTTATTATTAAAGTCTTAAAAAAGGAATAATTTCTCTCTCTTACCTACTTATCAAGCATACATTTTGGCATTAGTACTTCCTCAATGGAATGAGATACTTGCAGAAATAAGACACAACAAAAAAAGATAAGAGTAGGTAAGTGTTCTGTTTCTTACTTCTCAGTGATAATGATGTGAAGGATTCTCTCAGTTTCTTCTTTCCTACTGGTGACAAAACTAAGAGCTAGGTTTTAACAGGGGGTAGCTATTACATCAGCACACAACAACGGTAGTTCACTGATAGAATTCTCACCTTCCATGCAGGAGACCCAAGTTCAATTTCCAGCCAAACTACCTCATGCACAACGACCACCTGTCTGTCAGTGGAGGTTTGTGTGTTGCTGTGATGCAGGTGTGTTGCAGGTTTCAGCAGAGCTTCCAGACTAAGACTGATGTTGTCCATGGGATCCGCATGAGTTGAGGGCTGACTCAACAGCAGTTAATGACCATAAGGCCTTAACAATGAATGGTTCTGACTTTTCTTTTTTTTTCCCATTTAGTTATATGACTGTTCATTAACAGATTAGAAGATTTTGCAATTAGAAATAAGCACATCATTTATTTGCTGAAAGGGAAACTCCATGGGCTTTGCCTTATATTGAGGGTAGGAGTCTATCTCTTCTCTAAGTTGTATAAAGGAACGATGAAAATCACAATCTTTTGCTAAGATATGAAGAGTCAAAAGGAAGATTAAAACAACAAATTCTCTGTATTTCTAAATGATGACTTGTGAATTCCAAGCATATTGTTAAGTTCCATTCCAAAAACTAATAGAAATTGCATCAACTAATAAGGTAAATTAAGTTTTTAACAGTTGCTTCTCATTTCTGCACAAGAGGGCAGCCTTTCCCTAAAATCAAGGAAATACTTGGGCAGAACTTTTTATTAATTTGCATTGAGATCCCTCCAATCATAGAATTCCAAGGTGAAAAGCTCCCTTGACCTAACGAATGAAGAAATTATAAGATAGCTAACACCTTGGGCTGTCATTTCCAGAAAATGTCTTCACATGTAGATTGCTGTACAAATGCTTGCAGCATCAGTGATATTTTACTTTTAATACATAAATATTTGGATATATTAAAGTATTGTGGACAACTTTTAATTTCTGAAATTAATGCTAAGGATAAGATATTTTTAAAAACTGTTCATGCAATCAAATCACTCAACCCTAAAAGACATTATTTCTATCTCACATGAATGTTTTCTTACTGGTTATTCATAATCAGATGTCAAGACTTTAGAATCAGATTACCAAGATCAATTTGAAATGAATAATAACTCATATTGGGATAATTATAAATTTAGATTATAGCATATACTTGAAAAGATTTACCAAGAAATTAAGAGAAACCAAAGAGTTGCTATATACACACATTTTCAAAATAATTAACCATGCTTGACAAGAACTACATGACTTAAATGTATTATGGAGGAACTCAAAATGCTATTAAAAGGTGGAGTTAAAGTTAATTTGCCACACAGAATGGTAAGGGTGACTACGTTTAAAGCTTTGGAATAATACTATAGTGAAGCACACACTAACCACATTCCTTTTTTTTTCTCTGAAAGTTTATGAAACTTTGAACTAAATCTTTCACAGGAAATTACTGTCTCCAAGAATATAAAGAGTTTTATATGAAGGATGCTGATCAGTTGTTCTCCATGGATACAGAGAAGCAAACAAGCAGAAAATGGATTAATAAAGCAGAAGAGATTTCAATTGGACACAAGGCAGAACTTCTTGACTATCATGGTGATAAAGAAAAATGGAGGAAGGTTTTCAATAATTTTTCAAAGATAACTGTCAAATAAAATAACCACTGAAATGGATAGGAGATGTCTTTACTTTTATTACTTATATTTACAAAATTGGAGACAAGACAGGGAAATTAATATAATATCTTCTCAATCATGTCACTTATTTTTCAACAAAAGTTGTAATTTCGTACCAGTTAATCAGCTAGTAAGATAAGCAAGGAACAGCTTTTCAACTTCCTTCAGTTTTTTTGTTTTGTTTTGTAAAAAGACACAAGTATATTTCCTTGTGTACACTGTTAAGAAATGGGCAGACACCTGACTTTCATTTTCCATTAAATAACATTTACTGGAGAGAAAATAATAAAGAAAGCCAGTAGAGATAAAAATGTTTTTCCATTCTCATTTCCCCAGCAACTTTTACTAAATTGAGAGCCCCTAAAAGCTAGAAACAGTAGGTACAAGAACACTGCCTGGCACATAGTAGAAATCTCAGCATAGGTTTATTGAATTGCATTTCCATAAATTGCATTGTTTTCTGCATCATTACGAGGACCAAACTGTAAGCTCTATTATCACTATCATAGATCTTGGTAGAACTAGAGGTAGAGCTGAAGCTAAACTAGAGGTATCATGCTTGACCACAAAGCCCTTTGGCAATCTAAATGACCTATATTACTTTTAACTTTTTTTTTAATGTTTTTATTATTTTAACTTATTTTTTAGCAAGCTATACTAACCAAAAGGAGCTACTTACAGAATCTCACTTTACTGAGAGCAAAAATTCATTTAAAAACAAATACTTAGCTAACACTTACTATGAGTAAGACACTGTGCCAATTGTTAGGGTCATAGGCATAAACAAGGTAGGCATAGTTTCTGCCCTCCTGAAATTTATGTTCTAGAAAATATAAGCAAATTAACTTGGCCTAAGAATTTCTTGGCAGTTGCTTTAAGTACTAAAAAAGAGACGACCAGGGTGTTGAGAATGTAAGGCAAAAGTAGAGAAGGAATTATATCTGTTAATGGTAAGGGGAAGAAGGTAGAGCAGAGGTTTGATTGAAATCAAGAATTGATTTTTACAAGCTGAGATACAAAGGATGATTAAGAGTAGCTAGGTGAGGAGTTAGGAAAGAATACGGGAAGAAAAGTGCATTTCAAGAAAAAGAAAGAGAATATGCAAAGACCTAAGTCAGGGAAAAGGAGCTCCGATAGCTAGTGCCTAAGGCCCTTGACTGTTAACCAGAAGGCTGACGGTTCAACCCCACCAGCCATTCCTCGGAGGGAAGGTTGGGCAATCTACTTCCATAGTGATACCACCTCGGAAACCCAAGGAGGGGTCGCTATGAGTTGAGTCTGACTCAATGGCAAATAACAACAACAATAAGAAGTCAGGGAAAAGCATGACAGTGTTAAATAAAAGGAAGAAAATGAAACCATCATAGCCATATATGACTGAACAGGGAGAGTGAAGCAAAGCCCTAAACCTCACCTGTAGAGCAAAAATATGACTAAAAGAAAAAGATGGAAAGGCAAATCAGGGTACTATCTGTAACTGCTGGGGACTGACTCATTTTCTATGGTCCCTTTTTCTTTATTCTAACCTTTTATTGTGATTTGGGTGAAATTTTACAGAGCAGATTCATTTTCCATTCAACAGCTCATACACATTTTATTTCCTGATATTGATTGCAATCCCCACAATGTAACAACTCTCTTTCCACTTCCTCCCTGTGGTTACCTATTCCCTGTGGCCTTCTTTCCTTTCCATTCCTGCTCCCTAGCTTTCTACCTACACAAATGCTGCCTTTCTAATCTCCCATAGTTGATTGCTCTAAGAAGTGTACTTGCCTAGTGTAATTGTTCACCGCATATATCTGTCTAGAGTTTGGCTGAGGGTTAAGCCAAGGGAGTAAATTCAATTCTAGGCCCAAAGGGTAACTAGGGGCCATAGTCTTGAGGGTTTTACCAGTCTCTAGCCGCCAGTAAGGAGCTCTTGTAGCGTAGTGCCTAAGGCATTTAACTGCTAACCAGAAGGCACAAACCCACCAGCCACTCAGAAGGGAAGTTGGGCAATCTACTTCTGCAGTAATATGGCCTCAGAAACCTAAGGAGGGGTAGCTATGAGTTGGATTCGACTTGACGGCAAAGAGATCCAACCAGTAATCTTGGTCGTTTTGTTTTTTATGCTTTTGAAATTTGTTCCACATTTTTCTCCCACTCTATTCAGGATCTCCAGTTTTGATCCCTTTCCGAGGGGTGACAGTGGCATCTGGGCACCATCTAATTCTTCTAGTCTCAGGGTTGTGTAGGCTGAGGTTCCCATGGTTCATTAGTCCCTTAGGACTAATTAGTTCATTAGTCCAATTAGGACTAATTGTTTCCATGCATCTTAGAGTTTCTTCACTTTTCTTTGCTCTGGATGAGGAGAGACCAATAGTTGCAACTTAAATGGCTGGTTGTAAACTTTTAAGACCCCAGCCATACCATAGTAGGATACAGAACAATATTTTTGTGTACTGTGTTGTGTCAATTGAGCTTGATGTCCCACAACCAGGGTGCTGAGCCCACAACAGAGACTATGATCTTGAGTAATTCACTCCCTCAAGGTGCTAGGATGTGGCTAAGAAGTTATCTTAACTTTGCCCCTCATTAGCTCTAATTTATATATGAACATTTTCTTTATAGCAGATGTAAATACATGTAGAAAAAGCATCTCTCAAACCTATATATAGCTCTCTCTCTCTCTCTCTCTCTCTCTCTTGCTCTCTCTCTCTCTCTTGCTCTCTCTCTCTCTATATATATATGTTGTTGTTATATGCCGTCGAGTCGGCCCCGACTCATAGCGACCCCCTCCTTGGGTTTCCGAGGCAGTGTCACTATGGAAGTAGGATTGCCCAACCTTCCTTCCGAGGAGTGGCTGGTGGGTTTGAACCGCCAGCTTTCTGGTTAGCAGTCAAGTGTCTTAGGCACTATGCTACCAGAGCTCCTATATATATGTATAAATAACCTCACTGTTGTGGAGTCAGCTCTGACTCATAGCAACCCCTCCTTGGGTTTCCGAGGTAGTATCTCTACAGAAGTAGATTGTCCACTCTTCTTCTGAGGAGTGAATGGTGGGTTTGAACTGCCATATGGTCATGGATATATTCCCATTTGCCTATATATACCTGATCATCTTGCCTGTCTACCTATGTATCTATCCATCCATATGTTGATCTTTTTTATTACTGATAATGCAGTATTATGTATATAATGATTTTACGTTTGTTGTCTGTACCTCTTGTGCACCACTCTGTGTTTTCCTTTTCCTCAGTGATATTGTGCTGGTGCGCTTTTGTTATATGTCCTTTCCCTTTACCTAAACCAATTCATGTCTCTTAACTAGCTAGCAATTTTACCTCCCCTCCCCTCCCATCCCTGGTAACTAACAAAGAAAATTTCCTTCCCTGTGTAAAACTTTCCATAACTTTTTATAATAATGGACTCATATAATATTTGTCTTTCTGTCATTGACTTATTTCACTCAGTGTAAAGTCCTCCAAATTCATCAATGTTATGGGGTGTTTCATAGATTCTTCTTAATTCTTTAATGTTGCATAATGTTCCATTGTGTGTATGTACCATGGTTTTGTTATCCATTCATCCATTGATGGGTACTTAGCCTATTTCCATCCCTCTGCTACAATGAATAGTGCTGCAATGAACATGGATGTGCACATATCTCTCTGTGTCCCAGATTGCATCTCTTTAGGATATATTCCTAGTAGTGGGATTGCTGGATCAAATGATATTTCTATTTCTAACTTTTTAAGGAAGTGCTATACCATTTTCCACAGTGGTTGTACCATTTTACAGTCACACTGGTAGTGTGTGACAGTTTCAAACTCTCCACACCCTTGCCAGCATTTTTTGTTTCAGTCTTGTTGAACTTTTCTATTATTGCTGAGGTGAGATGATATCTCATTGTTGTTTTGATTTGCATGTCTCTAATGGCTAATGATCATGAGCATTTACTCATGTGTTTGTTGGCTATCTGAATATCTTCTTTGGTGAAGTGCCTGTTCAGCCCATTTTTGAATTGGATTGTTTGCCTTTTTCATATGGAGCCATTGAAGTTCTCTATAAATTTTAGAGATAATTTCCTTGTCAGATGTGTCATTGGCAAATATATTTTCCAATCTGTAAATTCTCTTTTTACTATTTTGATGTACATAGGAAGTTTGTTTTTAGAAGGCCCTAGTCATCTAGTTTACCTTCTGCTGTTTGTGCATTTTGAGTTATGTTTGATAGTTTATTTATGCCATAAATTAGGGCCCTAAATTTTCCCTTGTTTTTTTTCTTTGATAATCTGTATAGTTTTAGGTTTTACATTTAGGTCTTTCACTCATCTTGAGTTAGTTTTTGTGTGAGGTGTGATGTATGGATTTTATTTCATTTTTATGCAAATAGAGGTCTAGTTTTGCCAGCACCATTTGTTAAAGAAACTGTCTCTTCCTCATTAAATGGGTTTTAGCCCTTTGTAAAAAATCACTGTCCATAAGTGGATGGATTCTTTTTCTGGATTCTTAATTCTGTTCTTCTGGTGTATGTGTCTATTATTGTACTGATACCAGGATGTTTTGATTACCATGTCTGTATAGTAGATTTTGAGATCAGGGAGTGTAAGACCTCCTACTTTGTTCTTCAGTAGTGCTTTGCTTATCTGAGCTTTCTTTCCTTTCCATAGAAAATTAGTGATTAGTTTTTCGATGTTCTTAAAGAACGTTGATGGACTCTGGATTGTGATTGCATTGAATCTATAGATTTCTTTTAGTATTGACACTTTCACAATGTTCTGTCTTCCTATCCATGAACATGGTATGTTCTTCCATTTGTGTAGGTCTCACAACTTCTTGTAGTAATGTTTTGCAGTTCTTATCAGGAATGGGTGTTTAATTTTATCAAGTGTCTTTTTGCATTGATTGATATGATCATGCGGTTCTTTTCCTTTTTTTAAAAAAAAAAAATTATATGATAGATTATAGGAGCTCTGGTAGCATAGTGCCTAAGGCACTTGACTGCTAACCAGAAGGCTGGTGGTTCAAACCCACCAGCCACTCCTTGGAAGGAAGGTTGGGCAATCCATTTCCATAGTGATACCACCTCGGAAATCCAAGGAGGAGTCACTATGAGTCGAGTCTGACTTGATGGCATATAACAACAACAACATGATAGATTATATTAACTGTTTTTGTAATGTTGAAAAATCCTTGCATACCTAGTACGTATCCCACTTGGTCATGTTGTTGTTATGTACTGTTGAGTCAGCCCTGACTCATAGCGACCCCTCCTTGGGTTTCCAAGGCAGTATCACTATGGAAATAGATTGCCTAACCTTCCTTCCAAGGAGTGGCTGGTGGGTTTGAACCACCAGTCTTCTGGTAAGCTGTCAAGTGCCTTAGGCACTATGCTACCAGAGCTCCTGACTTGGTCACAGTATATTATTATTTTTTTAATATAGTGTTGGATTCTTTTGGCTAGGATTTTGTTGAAGATTTTGCATCTGTATTCATGAGGGATATTGTTCTGTAGTTTTGCTTTTTAGTGCTATCTTTGCCTGGTTTTGGTATCAAAACTTGTTTCATAGAATGTGTTTGGTAGTTTTCCATACCCATTCTATGTTTTGGAGTAGTTTGAGTAGGATTGATGTCAGCTCTTCTCTGAAGTTTGATAGAATCCTCCAGTGAAGCCATCTGGGCTAGTAACTTTTTTTTGGGAAATTGTTTTGTGACCTGTTGATTTTTCTTCTTTTGTGATGGGTCTGTTCAAATTTTCTACCTGTTTCCCTTAGTTTAGGTTGGTTGTTAAATTCCAGAATTTTGTCCATTTCTTCTAGGTTTTTGAATTTGTCAGAATTATTCATAGGGTTCTGTTATTATCCTTTTAATTTTGGTTATATCTGTCATGATATTGCCCATTTCACTTATTATTCATGTTATTTGGATCTTCTCTCATTTTTTCTTAGTTAAATTTGCCAGTGGTTTGTCAATTTTTAAAATCATTTTGAAGAACCAACTTCTAGTCTTGTTGATTTTTCCTGTTGTTTTCTGCTTTAGTTTTTTGGTGGCTGATCTTCATTCTTTCCTTTGGGACAGTAGGCTTCTTTCCTCACTCTTTTCCTAAACTTTGGAGTTGTTGGGTTAAGGTGTTGATTTTGGATCTTTCTTCTTTTTTATGTGTGCATTTTCTGCTATTAATTGACCTCTGAGTATTCCTTTCACAGTGTCCCAAAGGCTGTGGTGTGTTGTGTTTTCATTCTCGTTTATTTGTAGGAATTTTTTATTTCATATTTTATTTCTTCTGTTACCCAGTAGTTCTTGAGAAGTGTGTTATATATTGCTATATATTAATTTTTTCACCCCGGTCTTCCTGTTATTGATTTGTAACTTTATAACATTGCGATATTAGAAGATTTTTTTTTAACATTTCAATGTTTTTCAATTTATTCAGAGTTGCTTTTTTGTCTAACATATGATCTATTCTGGAAAAAGATCTCCTTACATTGGAGAAGAATGTGTATTATGTTTGTGTATGTGTGTGTGCTTGTGTAGCATATGTCTGTATATGTCTATGAAGTCAAGGGGGTTGAATGTGTTGTTGAGATCTTCTGTATCTTGAATTTTTTTTCTAGTTTTTCTGTCCTTGATCAAAAGTGGTGTGTTGTCCCATGTTCATTGCAGCATTATTATTCACAATTGCAAAATGATGGAAACAATCTAGGTACCCATCAACAGAAGAATGGATAAGAAAACTATGCTGTCTACACACAATGGAATACTATGCAACACTAAAGAATAATGTGGAATCTACAAAACACTGCATAATAACATGGATGAACTTTGAGGACATTATGCTGAGTGAAATAAGTCAATCACAGAAGGACAGATATTGTATTAGTTCATTATTGTAAAAACTCAAGGAAAAGTTTATATATAGAAGGAAACTTTATTTGTTGTTTACCAAGGGTAAGAGGGGAGCAGAGGGAACACTGCAAGAAAAAGTGGTGTGTTGAAGTCTCCTATTACTATTGTAGAATTGTCTATTTTTCCTTTCAATTTAGTTACTGTTTGCTGTGTGTATTCTGGAGCTCTTTCTTTGGGTGTATAGATATCACGGTCATTTCCTCTTGGTTGATTGATGCTTTTATCATCATATAATGTCCTTCCTTGTCCCTTATGCTGGTTTTTGCCTATTTTATCAGAAATTAATATTGCCACTCCTGTTCTTTTTTGATTGTCATTAGCTTGATATTTTTTTTTTCCCTCCATCTCTTGGTTTTTAATTTATTTTTATCTTTTTGACTAAGGTGAGTCTCTTTTAGGCAGTATATTGGTGGGTCTTATTTTCTTATCCATTCTGCCACTCTCTTGTCTGGTGCATTTAATCCATTCACATTCAGTGTAACTACTGATAGGTATGAGTTTACTGGTGTCATCTTGTGTGTGTGTGTGTGTGTGTATGATTGTTTTTTTACTGTGGTGTTGATATTTCCTTTGGTCTGAATATTTTTCTATGCTGAGCTCATTTTGTTATTTACTTATTTATTTATTCTTTTCTTCATTGTTGTTGATTTTGTGTTTACTAAGTCCTTATCAGGGAGCACTGGTAGCATAGTGCCTAAGGAACTTGACTGCTAACCAGAAGGCTGGTCGTTCAAACCCAACAGCCACTTCTTGGAAGGAAGATGGGGCAATCTACTTCCATAGTGATACTGCCTCGGAAACCCAAGGAGGGATCACTATGAGTTGGGTCCAACTCGACAGCATATAACAACAACAACACAACAACAAGTCCTTATCATTTTCTCCTTTCTTATTTTGGTTAGATGGCTTATTAATTTTCTTTGTAGGTACTCTGTATTAATATTTCTCTTCCTAAATTTGGAATGCTCTGGTGGTGTAGTGGTTAAGGCATTTGGCTGCAAACCCAAAGGTCAGTGGTTCAAACCCACCAGCTGCTCTGTGGAAGAAGGATGGCACAGTCTGCTTCTGGAAAGATTTACATCCTTGGAAACCCAATAGGGTTACTATGAGTAGAAATCAACTGGATGAGAGTGAGTTTGGTTTGGAAGTTGGAAGTTTCAAACTGTTTTATATTGATATCTTCCTGACTTCTTTATTTGAAAGTTCTGTAATTATATCATTTACCCCTCTTTTTGTTATGTGTTCTTGTTGTTTACAAATTCACGCCTCTGGTTCTCTATTTTCCATATTGTAAGCTTATTTTAGTTTTTAGAATTATTTTTCTAGGTTGGTCCTTGGGTGGTGTTGTCATGTATCTTAATCTTAAGTTGTTGCCTTCTGTTTGGTTTTCTGTCCAAAGGACTCATTTAGCATTTCTTATAAAATTGATCTGGTTTTTACAAACTCCTTTAATTTCTCTTTTCTCTGGGAATGTCCTAAATTCACCATCTTATTTGACAGACAGTTTTACTGCATATATAATTATTGGTTGGCAATTTTTTTCTTTCAAGATTTTGTATATGTCCTCTGATTGCCTTCTTGCCTGAATGGTTTTTGCAGAGAAATCAGGGCTTGGTCTTATTGGTTGCCCTTTGTAGGTAACATTTCACTTTTCCCAAGCCACTCCCAAGATTCTTTGTCTTTAGTTTTGATTATGATATGTCTCGGTGACTTTCTCTTGGGGTCTATGTAGTATGGGGTTCATTGAGCTTCTTAGATGAATATCTTTTTGTCTTTCAAATTATTGGAGAAATTTTCTGTTAGGTCTTTGACAATTTTCTGTTTTTTTTTTTTTTTTCCTCCTTTTGTTCTGGAATTCTAGTTACATGTAGGTTATTTATCTTGATACCATCCCATATAATTCTTATGTTTTCTTCAATATATTTTTTTTATTTTTCCTTATGCAAGCTGGTGTCAAGGGGTGGTCTTCAAGGTTGCTATAGAATTCTTCAGCTAATTTTATTCTACTCTTTCTGATGTTTTATTTATCTCTGTGATTTTAGTGTTAATCTTCTGGATTTCTAATTGTTGTTTTTGTATGGTTTCTAATTATCTATTCATTTTATCATTTTTCTCATATTGCTTTCTTGACTTCTTTAAGGAAATTATTTGTCTTTTTCTTGCTTTTGTTTATGGTTTTCTTGAGCTCTTGTAATTATATATATATATATATATATATATATATATATATATTTAATTGCTTATCAGATAGTATGCTCTTCCTCCATTAGGTTTCCTGCTTCTTTATTTGGTCACTTGCTTCCACTGTCTTATCCTGTTTCTTTGTTTGAATTGAAGTTGTCTGTTGACTCAAGATATTTTGAAATTGTATTTTTTATTTGTTGTTTAAGTGTTGGTTCATTTCACCCTGGTTTTTCACTTTGCTTTGTTTCAGCATGTCCAAATGGGTGAGGCAGGCATGGTTCTTTGGTTATTACCTGGACAGCACTGGAGTACTCCCTAGCTATCTCCTGATTGGTGAATAATTGATGGGAATGTGGACACAAGTCTCTGTTTGTTGTGAAGAGAAGCTGCTGGTGTGGTGAGCAGATGTCGTCCACCATCTGACATTGATCCAGTGGTATAGGAGCTGGTGGTTATGCTCATCCATTGGGTCAGGTAGTTGGTGCAGTAAACATGGCTGAGTAGTAGAAAGTTAATGGTTTCTTCCTTTTGGATGGGACCAAACAAAAAATTATAAATAAATAAAACCAAAAAGAAGAAGAAGAGAAGAAAAAGAGAAAAAAGACACAGTAAATGAAAAACAAAATAGAGAAAAATTAAAAGAAAAAGAAAAGAGGGGTGGATGAGAAGAAAGATTGATAAAAATGAAAGAAGAGGAGGAAAATGGAGAAATGAACAACTAAAAAGGAAGAAAAATTGGCAAAAAGAAAAGAAAAAAGTGAGAAAAATAAAGAGAAAATAAGGAAGCTGAGGAGGAGGGAGTTTTGTAGTTATGGTCAGCTGGCAGCCCTGAATGTGGGCAGTTATAGCAAACCACTGATTCACCTGAGAGTTTCGCCGCAGAGGTGGAAAGAGCTGGCATAAGTGGTTATTACCTGGACAGCACTGGGGCACTCCTGATTGGTGAATAATTGATGGGAATGTGGACACAAGTCTCTGTTTGTTGTGAATAGAAGCTGCTGGTGTGATGAGCAGATGTTGTCCACCATCTGACACTGATCCAGTGGTACAATGAGGATTGTACCAAGAGGGGGGCTGCCGTTGTATGCATCTTGTGTTCAGTGTGAGAGAGATCAGCCAGTGATGACACACAGGAAGGTGGAGCCACAGCCCTTGGGTCTGTCTCTTTGGAGTGGGTTGCCTTTAAAACAAAGGCTTAGACTGCAGAGGAGGTGACCTAAGGATTCAGGTGGGACTTCCCTGTCCACTGGTTTGGTGGGAGTGGAGAGAAGTTTCACTCCTAGTCACAGGGAAGCTGTGGTTGTTGGAGTAGATAATGCAACTCTCTAGTAGCAATTCATTGGTATGGGTCTGGCACATGGAGTCATTTATCCAGCTCCTGCCCAGACACAAGTGAAAGGCTTCACTATCTTCTCCAACCACCTAACACAGGCCTTTCCCCTTGTAGAAGAGGAAAGGGGCCTGGCATGAGCAGGTGCCTATGTGCAAGGACGCTGCAGACCTGTGCCTTTTGTGATCAAAAAGATCTGTCAATGTCTCAGGTACCTGGCGGTTGACCTTCAGCCCCGGGCTGTATCTGCTAGAGGCAAGTTGTCGGGGGTGGCTGGGTTGCCATCAGGGTGGTCAGAGATCTGGGCAGGTGAAGGTGTGGCTTCCCTAGCCACCAGGTTGGTGGTGGCAGGAAGAGTATATACCCCCATGCCCAGGGAAGACATGTGTTCATTAGAGTGGAGAGTATTATTCTCTGGTAGCAATTCATGGGCTTGGGTCTTAAACACTTCTAGGTGCACACAGCCATTTATGCAGCTCTTGCCCAGATTCAATCAAGCTGAGTCCAGCTTCTCCAACTGCCCAAGTCTACTAGTAGTGAGGTACTTCATTCCTTTTCTCTGACTCCCTCCTAACTCTGTGGCCACCAGTGCCCCTGTAAGTCTGACCTTTGTCCCTGCACGTTTCTCTCCCAGCTCACACACATTTTATGTTCACCTTGAATTTCTCCCAATTGGTCTACACTGTATCTTTATCGTCGTGTGAATTTTGTGAAGTTGTTTTCTCTTCCTCCAAGTCTGAAGCTTCTATGCTTAAAATGGTGACGCTTCAACCGGTCTTGGGTTCTTTTCTCTCCCCACTCACTGACCTCACTCCATCTCCCTTTCCAATGGGCACTCAATCTAATTCCTTATCCTCTCATTTGATGGTCAGACTTCCAGGATCATTATTTGTATCAGTTTCACTCAGTTTTTCTGCATCTCTGCTGTAGATAGATTGGGCAGAATATGTTAGCTGGACACCCTCATTTCTCTGCCTTCTGGACATTCCTTTTTTCAGTACTCAAACTACTTTTGTCATTTTTCCACAGCTGATTTCTGTAATCCCCACCAGCTTCTTATTCACAGTTTCTACTCACTAATAACCAATCAGCTGCAGTGTATTCAACTGTGACTCTTGATGACCTCATGTGTGTCAGAGTAGAATTGTGCTCCATAGAATTTTCAATGGCTGATCTTTCTGAAATAGATCAGGAGGCCTCTCTTCCAAGGGTCCTCTAGGTGGACTCAAACTTCTAATCTTTTAGTTAGCATCCAAGCACATTAACTGTTTGCAATACTCAGGGATTCCACCTACTAGTAAAAGTGATCTATACCCTATGACAGTTATTTTGGTATAATTTACTTGCAAGTGGAAGGATCCCTTTGAGTATTTAATCATAATGTGAAAATTCTCTATCAAAGCAATTATCAAATGAGAGGCATAAATGATGCATAATACTTGAAAAGCCCATTGTAGGTTTGGGTCTTTAAAACAAAATAAAGACTCTATATTAAACTATAAGGCATTATACTTCTATAAAATAAATTAAATGGCCAGCAGGGGTGTTTTATACAATTTATTGGTGCCCTCTGCAGTCAATGCTACATCTCATTAGTGGGTCTGTCACTCATGAAAAATGTGGTACCTATCAGCATTGCTCATTAACATAAAGCATGTGCCCACACATCAAATATATATTTTTTAATTATGAGAACATGCTATAAAGCAGATGTGCATGTATCCCATGAACAGCAAAGGGCATTCAAACCTCTTCTGGACTTTTTTTTTTTTTTTTAACCAAAATAGTGAATAAGATACTGTTCTCATCCTTTCAAAGTTATTTCCTCTACTGACTTTTTCAACTTGCATTCATTGCAATTGTCCAGACTTTGCCAAATTTTTTCCTTCCTGACATTTCATTTTTAATTAAAAATGACATTTTAATTAAATGGAAACATATGTAGAATAAACAGAATAACTCACCAACAGCAGAGAGCTGGGGCTAGCCTGTCAGCTCAGTTTTAACCTTTCTGGCTCACGAAAGGCTGTACTGGGCTTGTTCATAGCGGTTGCCAAAGCACACTCTTTAAAGAAAGGAAAAAAAAGATGATAATCATAATATGATTCACCCACTTTCAGAAAGCCTAAGAACTACAGAGGGTGAGAGAGAGGTTATTCTCACTCCAATATGGATTATCTGGGACTTTTAAGACTGGCAAAATTAGTCTTTTTTCCATTGAGAATAAAACTACCATTTTGGTGAGAAACCTCAGTTTTACAACTTCTCATGTTTACAGATGGCCTGATTTGGCAATCTTAAATGCTAAGAAAATTAGAAATCTGGCAGGAGGTAGCACAGCCAAAAAAAAAAAAAAAAAAAAGTATTACAATTAAAATAAACTATCCTTCTATCAACATTCATAACTCAGGACCGTTTGCACCTCCCTGAGCTTTCTTACCTTGTATGTCAGAGCTGGTGCTGGTGAACAACGGACAGAGGGGAGCTGTTTTGGTTATCAAGTGCTGTTCTAACAGGAAAATACTGTAAGTGGATGACTTGAACAAACAGGGATTTATTCTCTTATAGTTTAGGAGGCTAGAAGTCTGAGTTCAATGTGCCAGCTCTAGGGGCTGGGTAAAGACCCCTTGACTTTGGGCTTCAGCTTTGTCTCTAGCGTCTCTTAACTCAGGCAGCAGCTGGCTGCTGAGGCTGACAAACCCAGAGTTGATAAGTAAAATGGCCCAGTCCCAAGATATCAAGCAACTGGGCAGGCCACTAGTTCAAGTCCAGAAACAGTCTCAAGATCAGCAGAAAACATGACAGGCCAATGAGATGAAGTCTTAGCCTGAAGCAGGGCCCAAGTGTGTCAAAATCTCAAGATCTTTCTCAAAGTGTCTTCTTACATACTGGAAGAAGACCACATCCCTAAGATAGCTACTCAGCTGCTCACAGTAGATTCCACCATAGAGTTGATTACCAGTCTCATCATGGGGAATAATAACATTCAGCTGTCCAGACACTCAAAACCAGGCCCAGCCAAATTGACACATAACCTTAACTACCCCAGGAGCCAAACCACTCCCTGGGGTGAGCTGGATTCTTGTGCAAAAGCATATTGTGACATGGAAGGGAGTGCAGCAAAACTGAATAAAATGTCAAAGAAAGAAATCAGCAATGGCTAACCACTGCATGGGGGACAAGCAAATGATTCCCTAATCACAAGCACCAGGTAGCATAATAAGCCAGTGTCCTCAGAAATAGCTTGAAGATTGATGAAGATCAACAGGAATCAATGTGGTGACCCAATTTTCACCGCACTGGGTGCACATCTTCTGACAAGCATAAAGACAATGGGGCCAGACTGAAATCAGTCATGAACAGTGACTATAATTGTAACCTGGCATGAAGGAGGAAAGGAATAAAATTTTGGGGCCCTTATTGAACGTCAAGCACATTACTTGTCATTTTAATAAACACTAGAATTCTATAAGTCAGGTAAAATTATCTTCTCATATTACAGTGGGAAATATGAAGCCTAAAAATTTAAAACATTTTCTCAAAATTTCATAGACATTAAGGAGCAAAAACTGTTTGATTCAAAGCTTATGATTTTCCCCATATATAACAATGTCTTCAAGACATGATGATATAAGCCAGGGCTTCAGACTGGTTCAAAATGATTCAATCATGGCTGACAGTAGTATACGTGTTACCTAGCAACGAATTTTTTTGCCTTGAAATTTTGACCCAGTAGGAAACAGGCAGCAGTGCTCCCTCAAAGATGGCAGCCACCCATGCTGCTTTGAATGTGTGTTATTCTCCACAGACCACCATCTCTGAGTAGAGCACCTCTGCCTGTTCCCAAGTTGATGAGTAAGAAATTTGTTTGCTATGCAACATATACATTGTCCTTGTTTCTGTTGGCCATTACTGGATTGTTTCAAACTGGTTTGAAGCCTTGTTCTAAACCCATTAACCACACAGATAACTTCAGCCAGATATCCAAATTGCAATTTCAGAGCAGCATGAGGAGTTCATGACTTTTAAACAACCTAAAGAAAACAAAATTCCTCACAACTGGACGAATAAGCAGCATCATAATAAATGGAGAAAAGATTGAAGCTGTCAAAGACATTATATTATTTGATTCTACAATCAACACCAATGGAAGCACCAGTTAAGACATCAGATGATGTATTGTACTGGGCAAATCTGCTGCAAAAAAACTTCTTTCAAGTGCTAAAGAGCAAAGATATCTCTTTGAAGACTCAGGTGAGCCTGACACAAGCCATCATATTTTCAATAGCCTCATATACATGCAAGAGCTGAACAATGAATAAGGAAGATTGAAAAAGATGCTTTCGAGTTATGGTATTGGCAAAGAATGCTGAAAGTACCATAGCCTGCTATAAAAACTAACAAATCTGTCCTGGAAGAAGTCCAGATGTAATGCTCCTTGGAAGCAAGAAAGGCCAGACTTGGCTCACCTACTTTGGTCATGTTGTAAGAAGGGACCATTCCCTGGAGAAGGATATACTTGGTAAAATGGAGGGTCAACAAAAAGAGGAACACCTTAAAGAAGATGGATTGACACAGTGGCTGCAACTATGAGCTCAGGTATAGCAAGAATTGTGAGGCTGACACAGAACCAGGCAATATTTCATTCTGCTGTACATAGGGTCGCTATGAGTTGGTGATGACTCGACAGCACATAGCAACAACAACAAACAACCTAAATCAACTGATGTTAATGAAACAAGTTGTTACTTGCCCTCAAGTCAATTCCTACTCATGGCCACCCCATTTGTTACAGAATAAAACCACTGCAAAGCTCGAAAGGGTTTGTTTGTAATCTTAGGAAAAGCAGATCACCAGATCCATCTTCCCTGGTATTGTTGGGTGGGTTCAAATATCCAACTTTTAGGTTAAGCAGTCAAGGGCAAACAGCTTTGCGCCACTTGGAGACCTAATGAAACAGGTTACTAGACATTTTTTGACCAAAATAATTACTTTGTGTTAAGAACAACTACACAATCATCAAACTGGATTTTTTCTGACATGTGTTTATTGAGCTTCTATCATCTGTTCTTCAGGTTTTCCTATAAAAACTGCCTTCAAAACTTCCATTTAATCAGGGAAAACCAGCATGAAAAATATCAGTAAACAAGTGCCATAACATGTCTTGAACTATATTATAGAGTTATATACGTGGTATAGACTGGTGTCAAATAGTTGCTAATGGAGTAGATCACAATGGAAATATCTTCAAAAATACAATTATTTGCCACAGATGGGTTTAGAATTCACTCTGTTCAATGTTTGAGCTAAATTTTATCAAACTAAATATATCTTTGTTATTGTTGTTTTGTGCTGTCAAGTTGCTTTTCACTCATTGTGATCCTACGCACCACAGAACAAAACACAACTACTGAAGTCACTGTGTCAATCCATCTTATTGAGGGTCTTCATCTTTTTCACTGACCCTCTATTTTACCAAACAGAACTTCCTTCTCCAGAGACTGTTCCCTCATAATAACATGTCCAAAGTACGTGAGACAAAATCTCACTATCTTCTCTTCTAAAGAGAATTCTGGCTGTACTTTTCTCATGAAAAATTGGCTTGGTCTTTTGGTAGACTTTGCCAACACCATAAAACAAATGCATCAGTTCTTCTTTGCTCTTTCTTATTCACTGTCCATTGTCTTGTTTACTGACATTTTTCATTTGCATGCATATGAAGCAATTGAAAATACCATGGCTTGGGTCAGGTTCAGCTTAGTCCTCAGAGTGATATCTTTGCTTTTTTAATACTTTAAAGAAGTCTTTTTTGCAGCAGATTTGTCCATCAAAATATGTTGTTTGATTTTTTTTTTTTT
>NW_006921620.1:10329375-10330610 GCF_000298275.1 Orycteropus afer afer | reverse complement strand
AGGAGGGGTCGCTATGAGTCGGGGCCGACTCGACGGCACATAACAACAACAACAACAACAACAACAGCAAAAACCAACCCTCAATGCTGAAGGTAAAATGGTCTCCACTAAGCTGCTCATAAGGAGCTCTGGTGGCTCAATGCCTAAGGCATTTGACTGCTAACCAGAAGGTTGGCGGTTCAAACTCATGAGCCACTCCACAGAAGGAATATCAGGCAATCTACTTCTGTAAAGATTTACTGCCTCAGAAATCCAATGGGGGTCGCTATGAGTTGGAATCGACTTGATGGCAGTGGGTTTGGTTTTGGTAAGCTGCTTATAAGGCTATTGTTTGATCTGAAGTTGACATTAAGAAAACAAGTTCCCTAAAGGGTCAAGGTTCACAAAGACAAGTAAGGGAAAAATGACCTAAGGGATTACCTTAACTCCATGGAGTTCAGATATCTGGATTCCAGGAATTTAAAATGGTTTCAATTTCTAAATGAACCAGTCAAACTTTAGCCATTCTGACCATTGGAAATAAAATTCTCTTCATATGAACCTTCTTTAGCTTTCCATAACCATTCAGGTTTTGTCCAACATTTTTTTCTTTTTCATGCTGGTACAAACAAATCATTTTATTTTAGGTCAAAACTCTTTGCTCAGTCTAAGATTTTAATTTACCTGAAGACCGTAGAAACTCTCTTCAAAATGATATACTACAAAACATAATTATTGTTGAAAAAAAGTTTGTCAAAATGGTGATTCAAGTTGGTTAAACATAAATTTACATTTTTCATAATATTAAATATTAAATAGAAGTAATTATTTAATTAGTTGTTAATTATTCAATTAACAAACCTGCACAAGTTGAGGAAGAACATGTCTAAGTAGAATAAAAACGTATATTTGTATTATGCATAGCACTGACAACTAACAAAAATGTATATTGTTTTTTACTAAGGTAAAATTATTGCACTGGTCATTTTTGACAAATATTTACCTAACTAAAAATCCAACCCACTACTCTTGATTCAATTCTGACTCATAATGACCCTATAGAACGGAGTAGAACTGTCCCACATGGTTTTCACCTCTTTCAGAATCAGACTGCTACATCTTTCTCCAATGGAACAACCAGTGTGTTCAAACTACCAACCTTTTGGTTAGCAGCCAAGTGCTGAACCACTTTGCCAGCAGGGATCCTTAATATTTACCTAAATTATGTAAACTGGAATTCTTTTTTTTTTTTTTTT
>NW_006921620.1:10324869-10327905 GCF_000298275.1 Orycteropus afer afer | reverse complement strand
ACATTTAAGTCTTTGATCCATCTGGAGTTTGTTTTTGTGTGTGGTGTGAGGTACAGATCTTGTTTCATTTTTCTGCAAATGGATCTCCATAAACTGGAATTCTTAATACATATTTTCACTTACTTTCTATGACAATACTACTTCACATTAGAAGCATTAAAAGTTTCATTTACTTAATTTCTGGGAATTTTAGGAATATTCAGTTTATATAAGTGCTTACTTATCCCTAAGCCAATCATCATAAAGACACACAGAGAACTTGTAACTTCAATTATAAAATTTCAACCATGGGTCAAAAATAAACCCAGAATTACGAAACTCACCAGTCCATATCAAAGAGCTGTTCTTTCTCCTGGGGAAAATCCTTAAATAATTTGAGCCCAAAATAGGCAAACAAACAGGAAAAAATAACAGATCAGAATCTCTATTTTTTTCATCCAACAGAGGGAAGATTTCTGTAAGTTATCAATCTGTTTTTAGAGATCTCCAAATGGTCAGACTATGAAGCCAAAAGAAGCTGGCACCAAAAATCAAGTAAATGCTTGAAAAGAAAATAGTATCAATTCCTTATTAAGCTACTAATGGACAAGAGTTCCAGACACTGAGTCAGGATTTGGATTCCCTATTCAGTCTCTATATCACCATTCAGGAAGGGAACACAAAGGACTCTCAGAGGTCCTGTTACTTAGGTTGTGTAAAGGGAGATCTGAGAGTGAGATCCAATTCCCTCTGAGCCATGGCACCAAAACTGTAAAGACAAAGTGCACCTGACTGTTGCTGTTAGTGGACAATGAGTTGATTGCCACTTACGGCGACTCCTGTGTGCAGAGTAGAACTGCTCCATAAGGCTCTCAATGATGTGGTCTTTCAGAAGCAGATTGCCAGGCCTGTCTTCCCAAGTTCCCCTGGATGAGATTGACTCCCCGACTCTTAAGGAGATGATTTTATTGAAGCTTTTTCAACAAGGAGAATATTCATTAATGAGGAACATTTCAAAGAAAAGAAAGGGGCCCTGAGAGTTTATAGAGACAGTTAATAAGGGAATTATCTGATAGTCCCATGGGAGTCATGAGACAGAATGGAGATAGGTCTTATCTGAACCATTAGAAAGTATAGAAGTGTATCTTGTCATATGCAACAGTAAGATGGTCCTTTACCGTTACCTTTAACTCTTTCTCTGAACACAAAAAGATGGGGGAATTTCTTAGCCATCACTTTTTTCTGGGAGTACAGGGCTCAGATAAAGTCCAACCCCGTTAATATGGGAAGCAAGCAGCGTCCAAAATCTGAGAAAACTCATCCAAAAGATTCATTCATTGATTATGTTTTGAGTGAGCATAGAGAATAGAGATATGAACCAGATAAAATCGAAAAACCAAAACTTACTGCCATCAAGTCATCATAGTGTCCCCTCCTTGGGTTTCCGAGGCAGTATCACTACGGAAGTAGATTGCCCAATCTTCCTTCTGAGGAGTGGTTGGTGGGTTTGAACCTCTAGCCTTCTGACAAGCAGTCAAATGCCTTAGGCACTACACCACTAGAGCTCCCACCACATAGAACATCTTAAAAGTTCCTAATCTGGTATCAGAGGAATGAAGGAACATTGCAGACAAAAGATAATTAATTATAGCACAGTAGAACGATTCACTAGGGGAAGTACAAAGTGCTATGGAAGCGTATGGGAGGTGCATCTAACCCAGTCTTTAGGAGTCAGAAAAACTGGCATCTAAGTGAAGACATAAAGCTAAATAGAGGAAAAAGCCAAAGAATGCCACAGGTTGAGAAAGTAGCATGTGTGAGGGCCTAAAGGTAAAAAATGCATTAAAGGAATTGAATATGTTCAAGAGGAGTAACGGGTAGAGGTAGTCCATAATGGTTAATTAGGGATCAGGTCATGAAGCAAAGTTAAGGAGTTTAGAAAATTGAATGCTGAATGAGCATTGTGGTTTCATGGACAGGTTTTAAACAAGAAAGTGGGATTTTTATAGATTTGCATGATACAGAGGTGCTTTTGTGTAGAACAAATTGGAAGACAGCAAGACTGGAGTCAGGAAGACCAGCTAGGAAGTCATTGCAGAGTCTATGTCAAAAATAATAGCAGTTGAAAATAAGAATGCAACACTGGAGATGGAAGCAAAGGAATGGATTAGAGAGGTAGTTTTGAAAGTCTTGGGAACTCATTGGGGGTTGCTAGGAGTAGGAATCCACTGGATGGCAGGGAGTTTGGTTTTAGTTTGAAAGTTTTGTGATTGAAGAGATGAGGGCTGGCATGTTGTAAGAGAGAGGTAGAAAACCAAAAACCTAATTCCCTGCCATCCAGTAAATTCCAACTCATAGCAACCGCCATTGGATTTCTGAGGCAGCAAATCTTTACGGAAGCAGATTGCCCCATCTCCCTTTCATGGAACATCTGATGAGGAAGAGGAGAGGACAACTCTGAAGTTGTTGTTGTTGTTATTTGCCATCAAGTCAGACCCGACTCATAGTGAACCCTTCTGGGGTTTCCGAGGCAGTATCACTACAGAAGTAGATTGCCCCATCTTCCTTCCAAGGAGTGGCTGGCAGGTTTGAACCACCATCCTTCTGGTTAGCAGTCAAGTGCCTTAGGCACTACGCTACCAGAGTTCCCTCTTAAATAAATAGGTGGCTACAACTCGGAAGTCCTATCTTGAATAAATAGGTGGCTGCGGGAAACCAAAATCACCAAAATCTCTATACACAGCTTGGACACTGAAGACGAGAACTATTTACTGATCCACCCCCCCCCATGCACACACACATACAAAACTTATTGTCAATATTAATATGACTTTACTCTTCCATAGTCTTCATAAATAAGACTTCACTATCCCAGGAAACTTTAGCTCAGACAAATGACTTGATTGTTTGTCACAGGAACTTCCTGTAAGTCCCCTCAACTCTTTAATCATTAAGTGTTAATAAGCAGTTTGTGATTTAAGATTTTCTGAATCCCTTACTTCAAAAATCCTTGCCCCATTGTTTCCACAAATGATGGTTTACTGTATTATGATCCTT
>NW_006921620.1:10300756-10324424 GCF_000298275.1 Orycteropus afer afer | reverse complement strand
AGTTCAAACCCACCAGCCACTCCTCGGAAGGAAGATGGGGCAATCTACTTCCGTAGTGATACTGCCTCGGAAACCCAAGGAGGAGTCGCTATGAGTCGGGTCGACTTGACGGCACATAACAACAACAACAACATAAAGTAAATTAGAGACAGTTTAAGAAAGGGCTTTGGACATAAGACCTAGAAGTCACAAGGAGACTGTGCAGAATGAAACAAAGAGGACCTGGGGCAGAAACCTAAGAAGAGCCATACTAAGGTGAAGGGTGAAGGAGAAAACCACCAGAGAGGAGACTAAGAAGTAAAAAGGTAGGGGGAAAAAAAATCAAGGGAGTTAGCTACCATGGAACTCAAAGGCAGAGAGTATTTCAACATGTAGGAAGGGATCAACAGGTTAAATGTCGCCCAAAGAACAACAACAGCAACAAAAAAAATAAGAAACTAAAGATACCACAAACTATCCTCTAAAGAATTAGTCTAAAATCTGATCAATCACGAGACAACCTTAAAATCTTCAGGACAATTTTATTGCTCTGCAATGTACATTGATTTGGGAGACACATAATTGTGACTTCTCAGGAATAAGTGAGCTCTCAATAAACCAAGAATAAAGTGGTTTTCATGAAAATAAACAGATAAAAATTTTACTTAAACTGTATGATGAAAATAATGGGTTAGTTTTGATATTTCAAGAGGAAATATCAGTTTTCCTGGGGCTGTTTAATTATCAAACTTGTTCAATCGTATTACCTTAGACCCTCATCAAAATGAGACAACAGTATGAGTTTTCTTATCATTTCATATTAGCCTATTAAAACAGTTGGATCAGTTATGCAAGCTAAATTCTCATCCCTTAGGAGATTTTCCCTGACTGCTAAACAAAAGGTTTTCTCTTAAAGTCATTTAATGATCTTTGCTTTTGTCTTTAAGAAAAGGATTTATTAGAATTTGTGTTTTGTTTTGCTTTTGAAGCATCACCCACTTTATCAACTTTAAACCAAAAAACTCCCAAACCCCGTTACCCTCAAGTCAATTCTGACTCATAGCAACTGTATAGGGCAGACTAGAACTGCCCCATAGGGTCTCCAAAGCTGTAATCTTTATGGCAGCCGACTGCCACATCTTTCTTCTGCAGATGAACTGCTGACCTTTTCGTTATGAGCTCAGTGTATAACTATTGCACCTCCAGGCTCCTTTATTAGCTATATGTCTGCTCAATTTGATTTGAACTCAAACATTCCTAGAGAGAGGCAAGACAATTAACTGAGTGATTTGCCTGCCGTGATCAAGTAAGTTTTGGTTTCCTCAATCTTTTTTTCTTTCCTAGATGTGCAGTCAGGAACCAACCATTTAGATTGCTTAAAAGTTAGATAACTTAGTGATAAATTTATAATGATGCTGAATTATCTGTAGTGATTCTGGAACACCAAGAGTTTGTTTGGATGTAGATTGAACTCAATGGCACTACCTATAATGTCCTAGGGCATCTAATAGTGTGCATTAGTGATTGAGGAAAGAATAAATCAAACTTTGAAATCAGGACTTCCATTTAAAAAATGTTAACTGTATACCTTTAATAGTAAAGATTCCCAAAAGCCAACCAAGCAATCATGTAAGCAGTATATTTGGCCACTCACTAAATCCAAGGCACTATATCAGGTGGTAGGGAAGGGGCTGGAGGGCTGGAGGAGAAGTATGTATAAAGCAGTTCCTCCCTTAGAAAAGTATAGAATTTTAATCATCTGGACAACCATTAGTTTGAAGCATAATGTCAGGCAATCATGAATGTGTTTTCTTTTGGAATATATTTTGAAGGTCCTGTGTGTAATACCAATAGAGCTCGTGTGCAGTGGTTAAAGCATTTGGCTGCTAACTTGAAGATCAGATGTTTGAATTCACCAGCCAGTCCACCAGACAAAAATGTGGCCATCTGCTTCCATAAAGATTTACAGCCTTGGAAACGCCATGAGACAGTTCTACTCTGTCCTATAGGATTGCTGTGAGTCATAATCAACTCAGTGGCAGTGGTTTGTTTGTTGTTTGTGTAATACCAAGAGTCCCTGGGTTGCAAACAGTTAAGCTCTCAGCCACTAACCAAAAGGCTGGTATTTCAAATCCCTCAAAGGTGCCTTGAAAGAAAGTCCTAAAATCTACTTCGAAAAGATCACAGCCATTGGAAACCCTATGGAGGGTAGTTGTACTATGAAACCCATGGAGTCATCATGAGTCGGAATTAAATCAAGGGCAACTTGTTTTCTAGTTTTAAGTTTAATGTGAAATGCATGCACACATATATCTAGTTATCTAAAATATACATGCTAGAGAATGAGAACTTCAAAATTATGAGTCATATGTTTGATTTGTCTTTGTACCCATGCAAAAAGGGCATAAGTACAGCATTCTCCTCTGACCTTCTCTGCTTCATGAGAGGAGACAGATTCACCATCAGTAGCCACAGGCTGATAACTATGAAGTTATCCTCCAACCTTTTTATCAATTCTGACACTAACCATCCATCCCACAGCACTCTCTACTTCTCTGCTGTGTTCAATAATTCATTGCAATGACCACACAGAATTCACATACAATGTTGATGTTGTTGTTGTTGTTAAGTGCCGTCAAGTTGTTTCCAACTCAGCGACCCCATGCACAGCAGAACAATACACTGCCCGATCCCGCGCCAGCCCCACAATCCCTGCTATACTTGAACTCATCATTGCAGCCACTGTATCAATCCAGCTCCGTGAAGGCCTCCCCCTCTTTCGTTGACCCTCCACCCTACCAAGCGTGACATCCTTCTCCAGGGAATGGTCCCTTCTTACAACATGACCAAAATAGGTGAGACAAAGTCTGGCCATTCTTGCTTCCAAGGAGAATTCTGGCTGCACTTCCTCCAGGACAGATCTGTTAGTTCTTTTAGCAGTCCATGGTACTTTCAGCATTCTTTGCCAGCACCACAACTCAAAAGCATCAACTCTTCTTCGGTCTTTCTTATTCATTGTCCAGCTCTCACATGAATACGAGGTGATTGGAAATATCATGGCTTGTGTCAGGTGCACCTTAGTCCTCAAGGAGATATCCTTGCTCCTCAGAACTTGAAACAGTTCCTTCACAGTTGACTTTCCCAATGCTACACGTCATCAAATGTCCTGACTGCTCCTTCCGTTGGCATCGATTGTAGAACCAAGCAACGTGAATTCCTTGACAACCTCAATCTCTCCATTTATTGTGATGCTGCTCATTGGTCCAGTTGTGAGGATTTTTGTTTTCTTTATATTGAGATGTAATCCATACTGCAGACTGTATTCTTCAACTTTCATCAGTAGGTGCCTTAAGTCATCCTCACTTTCAGCAAGCAAAGTTGTATTGTCTGCATATCTCAGGTTGTTAATGATTCTTCCTCCAATCCTGATACCACATTTTTCTTCATACAGTCCAGCTTCTCGGATTATTTGCTCAGCATATAGATTGTCTGTGAGAGAAAGGAGAAAGGATACAACCCTGACGCAGACAATACACATGATAATGGTGCTTGTTATGGAAGTAACAGGTTACAATTCAGGTTCAGGAACTCTCAGGATACAATTCTTCAGTCAGGATAGCTTCCCCTCTACCATGCCCATAGGCATATCTCTTTGGCCCTTGGCTTCTTGGCCTGCCTTCAGCCTGCTGGGGCAAGTGTTACAAATCTCTTTGAGCTCTGCCTGTAGGTGCACCTAGGTGCACTCTACTCCACCAGCAAGACTCCTGCCCAAAAGGACTCAGCTTTCTTGCTCCGTGGGCTGGTAAGCCTGCTGCTGTCTTGTACCAATCTCTCAGTTCTGCTGCTTCTGCTAGTGTCCTCTCTCTGCTATCATTTAAGTGCAGAGATCTTGGGTCCAAGGATGGGCTCCACCACTAACTCTTCTCTGTCTTGATAATAGGGAGAAACCGCTTTCTGTCTTGGGATGGGGGCTCATTTTAAGCCCAGCAGAGAGACACACCTGACCAACCCCCACATTAGGGTTCTATATGCCTTAATTGCACAGTCCCATCCCCACAAGCATGCCATATACCTTATTTACATCAGTAATAAGCTATCCAATCCTCTTGATGGGCTATAAGCACCTTGTATTTGCATAGTTCCACACAGTCATCTGTCTGGTGGGAATCACAAAGACCATGGCTAGAAGAATCATACGAAGTAATTCATAGCACCAGAATCCAATGTACTTATCCAAGTGCCTGGACCATAATAATTACTTAAAAAGCATTTGTTGAGTGCATCAAGATTCTATCTATCTAATTGTGTTATTATTACTTTTGTTATGGTAGAAACAGAAAAGATTAAGAACAGTTATATGATTGATTATCAGTTACTTCCAGGAGAGTGGTAGAGATCCATTTTAATAAACACACATCATCTTTTTTTTTTTTTTTTTTTGCAGATACCATGGTAACCATGATATGACATGCTGAATATAGATATCCCCTGCTTTTTCAAAGTTCTCTTTATACCACTTTGCTTTTATGAAAGACCTACATTAGTACCTGTTTTCAGTAACAGAAATAAATCCAAAGAGGATTTTCACTTTTCAAAAAGGATGGAAAAGCGAAACTAGTGTTCAGTGTGTATTTTGCAATGAGGAGCTGTTAAAGAGGCAGCACACATCCAAACAATACAAATGTTGTCAAGCTCCTTCCCTTGGAACCACACTCAGCATCTAAGCATCAAAACACCATAACTTTGAACTGTGTCTGTGAACTCTATATATTAATGTTATTTTAGCTTGAATACGTTATTTGGTATGATTTGGTAAGTTATTTTTGGGGTGTGGGGGCATTCAAAATTTTTTCCCGTGTAAATTAATCATAATTGCTTGTTTTCTTTACACCATTTTGGCTTACGAAAAATTTCATAGAAACAATCTGCTTTCAGATAATGGGAAAAACATATAAAGATGAGAAAAACAGCATTCTCTCCACGTAATAATATTCCTTCTTATTTAGAATTTGTCCTAAATAACATTACACTCAATGGAGTTGCTACTAATAGGCCTTTTTTAGAGCATTTGTTGTTGTTGTTAGGTGCCATTGAGTGAGCTCTGACTCATACTGACCCCATGTATAACAAGACAAGATACTGCCTGGTCCTGCACCAACTCTGACCCCATCATTGCAGCTACTGTGTCAATCCATCTTGTTGAGGACCTTCCCCTTTTTTATTGACCCTCCACTTTACCAAGCACAATATCCTTCTCCAGGGAAAGATCTCTTCTGCCAACATGACCAAAGTGAGTCAAAGTCTGGCCATTTTTGCTTCCAAGGAGCATTCCAGCTGCACTTCTTCCGGGACAGATTTGTTTGTTCTTTGACAGTTCATGGTAATTTCAGTATTCACCAACATCAGAACTCAAAAGCATCAATTCCTCTTTGGTCTTCTTTGTTCATTGTCCAGCTCTCACGTGCATATGAGGTGCTTGAAAATACCATGCTTGGGTTAGGTGCACCTTAGTCCTCAAGGAGATATCTTTGCTTTTCATTACTTTAAAAAGGTCTTTTACAGCAGATTTTCCCAGTGCAATATGTCATCTGATGTCTTGACTGCTGTTTCCTTTGGTATTGATTGTGGAACCAAATAATATGAAATCTTTAACAACTTCAAACTTTTCTCCATTTATTGTGATGCTGCTTATTGGTCCAGTTGTGGGGATTTTTGTTTTCTTTATGTTGAGATGTATCCATATTGCAGACTGAAGTCTTTAATCTTCATCAGTAACTGCTTCAAGCCATCCTCACTTTCAGCAAGCAAAGGTGTGCCGTCTGCCTATCGCAGGTTGTTAATGAGTCTTCCTCCAATCCTGAGGCCATGTTCTTCCTCATATAGTCCAGCTTCTCGGAGTATTTGTTCAGCATACAGATTGAATAAGTATGGTGAAAGGATACAACCCTGATGTACTCACTTCCTGATTTTAAACCATGCAATATCCCCTTGTTCTGTTTGAACAGCCTCCTGGTCTATGTACAGGTTCCTGATGAGCAGAATCAAGTGTTCTGGAATTCTCATTTTTCTCAATGTTATCCATAATTTTTTATGATCCACACAATCCAATGTTTTCAATAGTCAATAAAACACAAGTAAACATCTTCCTGGTATTCTTTGCTTTCAGCTAAGATCCATCTGACATCAGCCATGATATCCCTCATTCCATGTCCTCTTCTGAATCCAGTTTGCATTTCTAGAAGTTCTCCCTCAATATACTGCTGCAACTATTTTTTAATTATCTTCAGTAAGATTTTACTTGTGTGTGATATTAATGATATTGTTCAATAATTTTCACATTCTGTGGGATCACCTTTCTTTGGAAGGGGTACAAATATGGACCTTTTCCACTCAGTTGACCAGGTAGCTGTCTTCCAAATTTCCTGGCATAGGCAAGTGAGTGCCTCCAGTGCAGCATCCGTTTGTTGAAACATCTCAATGGGTATTCTATCAATTCCTGGAACCTTGCTTTTCACCACTTGCTTCAGTTCAGGCTCTACTTCTTCCTTCAATACTATTGATTCTTGATCACATGCCACCTCCTGAAATGGATGAATATCGACCAATTATTTTTGGTACAGTGACTCTGTGTGTTCTTTCCATCTTCTTTTGACATTTCCTGCATCATTCAATATTTTTAATATTTTTTAACATTGCAACTTGAGGCTTTGAATTTTTTCTTCAGTTCTTTCAGCTTGAGAAATGCTGAGCATGTTCGTACCTTTGGGTTTTCTAACTCCAGGTCTTTGCACCATTCATTATAATAATTGACTTTGTCTTCTCAAGCTGCCTTTTGAAATCTTCTGTTCAGCTCTTTTATCTTGTCATTTTTTCCATTTGCTTTAGCTACTCTCCATTCAAAGGCAAGTATCAGAGTCTTTTCTGACATCCATTTTGGTCTTTTCTTCCTTTCCTGTTTTTTTTAATGACCTTTTGCTTTCTTCATGGATGATGTTCTTGATGTCATCCCACAATTCCCTTGGTTTTTGGTCATTGGTGTCCAATGCATCAAATCTATTATTTAAATGGTCTCTAAATTCAAGAGGGATATTATCAAGGTCATATTTTGGCTCTCATGCTCTGGTGGTGTAGTGCCCAAGACATGTAGCTCCTAACCAGAAGGCTGGTGGATCAAACTCACCAGCCACTCCTTGGAAGGATGATTGGGCAATCTAGTTCTGTAATGACACCACCTCAGAAACCCAAGGATGGGTCGTCTTGAGTTGGATCATGATTGGGCAATCTAGTTCTGTAGTGACACCACCTCAGAAACCCAAGGATGGGTCGCTTTGAGTTGGATCAGACTGCATAGCAATGAGTTGTTGTTTTTTTCTTTTTTTGACTTGTTTTAATTGTCTTCCTCTTCAATTTGAACTTGCATATAAGCAATTGATGGTCTCTTCCACAATCAGCCTTGTTATGGATGAAGATAATGAGCTTCTCCAGTGCCTCTTGCCACAAATGTAGTCATTTTTAGGCAATATAAAATAGTCTACCTTCAAAGTGTTAAAAGCTACTTCTGCTAAGGTATAAGCTATAGTCCAATACTGTGAGCAGTTTTTAGAAGTCATTACACAAAAAATAAAAAGGAAAAGAAAAAGATTTTGTTAAGTCCAAATGAGACAAATATAATTCAGTGGAAAATATTAGTAGGATATTTGGAATCAATTTATGATCATGTATTGCCTTTTATCATTCTGTGTGACCTTAGGCAAATCACTTAACATGTTTCCTTATTTATAAAGCATAACAATTCCTACTTCACAGGATGTTTGTGAGTATTAATTTAGATACTATGTGTTAAACCTCATATTTCATTAACTTTTTTAAAATGGTGGTTTGGGTGAAGTTTACAGAGCGAATTCATTTTCCTTACAATAGTGCACACACATTTTATTTCATGGCACTGATAGCAATACCCATAATGTAGCAGTTCTTTTCCACTTCTTCTCTGTGATTACCTTTGCACTATGTCCTTCTTCCCTGTGCATTCATGACCTCTGAGCCATCTCCCTGTACAAATACTGCCCTGCAGGTCTCCCATGGTTGATTGTTCAAAGAGTGTACCTACCTGGTGTAAATGTTCACCTTATACACCTTCTATTGTTTGGTCGGAGGCTGTGGGAGTGATTTCAATTTCAGGCCTAAAGGGAGACAAGGGATCATCATCTTGAGGGGTTTCACCAGTTTCTGTCAGACCAGTAAGCTTGGTCTTTTTTATTATGATTTTCAACCTTTTTCCCCATTTTGTTCCCATTCTAACCAGGATCTCCTATTTTGATCTATTTCTGAGTGGTTGACTGGTAGCCAAGCACCATCTAATTCTCTGATCTCAGGGCCATGTAGGCTGAGATTATCATAGTCCACTAGTTCCCTTGGACTAATTGATTCCATGCATCTTTGTTTTTCTTCATTCTTCTTTGCTCCAGATAAGGAGAGACCAATTTTTGCACCTTAGACCCCAGCTTTTAAGACCCCAGTCACTGCTCATCAAAGTAGGATGTAGAACAATGTTTTTGTGTAGTATGTTACACCAACTGAATATCATGTCATCGAGACCATGGTCCTAAGCCCATGGACCCAGTAACTCAGTCCCTCAGGGTGTTTGGCTGTGGCTAAGACGTTATCATAATTTTTTCCCTGCTTTCTTTGTTATATATATGGACATTCTTATAGCACATATATTCACATACACAGAAATATCATCTACCAAGCTTATATGTGGTCCTGGCTATATTTCCTTTGCCCATGCATACCTAATCACTTAGCCTGTCTACCTATGTATTCACCCATAGATGAATTTTTATTATTACTGATAATGCAGTATTATATATGAAAATGTTTATCTTTGTTGTCTATACCTCTTGTGCACCTCTCTGTGTCTTCATTTTCCTTAGTGTTATTGTGTGGGTCACTCGCTCTTGGTATATTGCCTTTCCCTTCACCCAAATCAATACTTCTGTCTTACCTATCTAGCCATATTTCATATTTTATTAATTTTGATTCATTTAACATTTTGCTAAGCACTATGTCAGAAGCTCTCATTTCTGGAGTGTGTAATGTGCCATTAAGAGGTTCTAACATCATTTTTAACTTAAAGTTATTAATAATCTAAGGCATGTGACCCTTAATGTACGTAATATACATTATTATTTAGGTAACATAGGAAATCAATCAAAACTACAGCTTATGTGAGTTATAGTTAATAATTTAGATTAGAGAGCAAACTTCTTGCAGATATAGTTACATCATCTTGTGCTTACTTTATAATATGCCTGATAAAGAGGTCAATTCACTGGAAGAAGGATTAATTCTGTCATTTTCTTGATCAAATGCATTTATATGATTAACAGTATCTTCCATCAAGGATTCTTTTAGAGAAATTCTAAAACTGCTTTTCCGTTTTGTGAGGGTGACTTTATATCTAAATTTTAAACCTAGACATTATCTGTAAGTAAAGGCACACATCAATCCTCTTTCCTGTGATATTCATACTTTAAGTTCTCAGGAAACGTTAAGTCCCTTATATAACTCATAACTATCATAAGTTAAATATTCATAAAGTTTAGGTTAATATATTAAGTATTATGGAATCCAGGCATTAAATATTAGTAAAGCTTAGATTTTTAAAAAATACAAAATAAATGCAAATAGTTCTAGTATTTTTCATCTCATATCTTAAGGAACCATCTTCTGCAGATGCTGAGGTTTACACAACTCACTTTGGAAATCACTGTCATAGAGAATAAAGTCCAAATGCTTTAACTTTGCATCAAAATTCCCCATAATCAAATCTCAGACTTTTTCATTTTAATTCTCTGCAGTGTTCATTTTCTTCATAATCCTCTATTATTCATAATCAGAATCAGCAGACAATTGCCATCTCCCAAACATTTCCTTCAGAGCACCATTTCCAAAGCCAATGTTCAAGTCAGCACATTGTCTACAATGCCAATGTTACCTGCCAATTTATACTTAAAAAATTCCCAACTGTTCTTTGAGAATTAGCTCAAATACCATTGCATACATGAGGCCTGGCCACAACACACTAGTTGTAATTAAACTTTTTTCCCATTACAAGTAGCAGTAAAATATAGTATTTAAGAACATATGCCACAGAAATAGGCAGGTTGAGGTCATAACTCCAGTTTTGCTATGTATTTGTTGCATGTTATTTAGGGAATAGGAATTCTGGTGGTGTAGGGCCTAAGGCATTTGACTGCTAACCAGGAGGCTGGCGGTTCAAACTCACCAGTCAGTCCTTGGAAGGAAGGTTGGGCAATCTCCTTCCATAGTGAGACAGCCTCAAAAACCCAAGGAGGGGTAGGATCTGACTCGATGGCAGTGAGTTTTTTTTTTTTTTTTTTTTAAATTTAGGGAATAACATGAATGGCTGAGAAAAACCCAAATATTTCAATGGCTTACTTAACACCATAAAGATTACTTTTTCACTCATAAAAAGCCCATTGTACATGATATGGACTTGCAAATAATCTTATTCATGGTATTCGGGAATCTGCCTCTTCTATCTTGTAGTTCCACTGCTTCTATGGGTTCACATTTAGCAACTACCTATTAGTAATAAGGAATGCTGGTCATGGTGTTTTGGTTACTTAGTGCTGCTCTAACAGAAGATACCACAAATAGGGTGGCTTGAACAGACAGGGATTTATTCTCTTATAAGCTTGGAGACTAGAAGTCCGAGTTCAAACTGCCAGGCTCTAGGGGCTGGGTGAAAGCCCTCAATCATGGGCTCCAGCTCTGCCTCTTGCTCCTGGTCCACTGAAGAGCCTTTCTTCACTCAGTCGGGTGCTGGCTGCTCAGGCTGACAAACCCAAGGTCACCAAGTAAAAAGGTACAGCTCTAATATTACCAAACAACACAGCAGGAACCAAAACTGAATAATATGGTGGACACATTGATTCAAGTCCATTAAGAGTCCCAAGATCGGCAGACAACATGGAAGGCTGCCGAATGACTCAGCTACATGCAGGGTTCAAACATGCCAAAAGCTTGAGACCATTCCTAAAGTTTTTCCTTATATATAGGAAGCAGACCACACCCCTAATTTAGCTACTCAGCTGCACACAGTAGGTTCCACCATGGAGTTGATTACCAGTCACATCATGGGGAATACTATATCCAGCTGCCCAGCCTCTCAAAACCAGGCCCAGCCAAGTTGATAATTAACCTTAACTGCCACAGTGGGTATAGTGGTTGAGGCATTTGGCTTTTAACCAAAACATCAGTGGTTTGAACCCACTATGTCACTCTACAGCAGAAAAATGAAGCAGTCAGAGTCTGTAAAGATTTATATGATTGGAAACCCTTCAAGGGTTGCCACAAGTCGGAATCAACTCAATGACAGTGAGTTAGGTTTTTGGTTTGCTTCTTAGCAATAGCCTTCCACCATGGAAGGGCAGCATGAAAAGGTGGTGGTCAGCTAGCCATCTCTGAGTTACTTAGCTATCTGTGCCTGTTTCCTCACATGTAAATTGGTGATAACAATAGTGCCTACAGCATAGGCTATTTGTCAAAACTAAATGAGTTAATTTTTGCAAAGTACCTGGAACACAGGAAATACAGTATTAGTATGTGCCACCATTTTGCTATTATTCCATAATATCTATATTTGTTCTAAATGTTATCCCAGGCTAACTTATGTCATCATTAAATATGTGCATAGCTGACTACACTGAAAATTTCTTGAAGACTAACACAGTGTCTCATTTATGCATACCCTACAATGCTTTCCATATTGTTGTCCTGGAAGTAATGCTATTTAATTCAAACTGCTTGCATTAGTAAAGATTTGCTTTTCATTTCTTCCATTTTTTATATGTCTTCCTAAATTTTGCACTCATAGGCTCCAATGTAACCCATAAATTTGGTGTTACATATAAAATTGGCAGCTCTTGAAAATTAAACCTTGGAAGTATTTTAATTTTATTATGAAACAAAGAAGCAGTAGCTTTTTTTTCCCTTAGAAATTAATTCTACATTTAGATGAGAGGTTATCATAGTGTGGTTTCTAGACCACTGATGGCCCACAAGTGCCCTCTGAGTGGTCTTTGGGCTCATAGCTTGTAGTTTGCAGGTTTATAATAAGATACCATCTGTGCTTTCGTTTCTGGCATAATTTCATAATCTATTTACAATGGTCAATAAAATCCAAATATTACTTCAAGGGTATACCATTCATTTTACTAATTCTAAAATTTGTTTTATTCCTATGCTAAGTAAAAGTGGGTAGATGAGCGGGTTCACTGGATTTTAAGCACAGATGACCTGAATATTTGTCAAGTGTGGGAGCTATTTCTTCTGAGAGCTCTGAAAAGCAGAAGTTGAATACCCTTCAAGACTTTCTCACCTAATCTATTTAATTACAAACCAAAGGCTTACTGTTGATCAGCTGCATATAAGTAGCTTCTTGAATCAAAGACAGAAATAGGTATCAGCCATCAGGAAATAAAGAATAGATACCAAAAATTGAGAGTCATTTACCTCTACCAATATATCCCCAAGCATGGACTTTTTTTTTCAGTTCTGTGGGAACAATCCAAATAACTCCAACTAACCCATGTTATTCCTAGTATTATTTATTTTCCCATTTCAATGTAAGCCCAGTTACTCTAGAAACCAGCTTGACAATGCATTAACTTCTCCATTAGGAATATTTTTATGGAGCCCATCGTTATGAATTCATTTGCTATTCACTGTAATAGCACACATCATAATGAATTCATTTAGTATTCATGGGGATAACACAAACACCATTTAGTAACTGGTTAATGAACTGAGTGGGGCTCTTTATCCTTCCTGGGTTTTATAGAAACGGTGCTCATTTATTTAAATCATCAACTTCTTTTTCAACTTCACTTTATATGTGCTAGTTTCTTTTTGTTTCTCCAAACTCAAAGTATAGAACTGGAGCAGAGGGCAGCTTTCTCTGGATAATGGAAATCCAACAACAAAGAGCTATGAAGCATGGAGATAGAAAATTAACTATAATTATGTCAATGTTCATGGCAGCTCAGTTTTGACTCTATTATCCTGACAATTAAAAATCACCAAAGTAATAATACTAATCATGCACCAGCCTCTAAGCTAAGCTAAAAGTGTTATTAAGTCCATTTTACAGACAGAAACAAAGAAATCTTAAAGTTCAGAAAGGCTAAGTAACTTGTTCAAATTTTTGTGGTGATTAAGTGAAGAAGCTTATGCCCTTCACCACTATGTTAAACTTACTTAGTTTAACATGTCATCATCTTACTTATCAATGTCTTAACTTTCCTTCTTTATAAAATAATGGCTACATGTATATCTTAACTATAAAGTTTTTATTATATATGACAAAAATTCTCCTGGGGCAATTTGCAAAATTAAAATGCCAAACTACTTCAATGACCTATAGTAAATTATTAAACTAAGAATTGTCATGAGCCAGCTACATTCTGTGAGTGATTTGGCTCACAATGAGTTAATTGCTTCAAGGTAAGGTAAAAAATCTAAGTAACCAAAGAAGAAGCTTATCTGGAATCCATTTCCACAAAGTAAAAAATAACACATTCCAAAGAAAAACAAACACAAAGAAAAGAGAAGAACAAAGTTAAGACCATGAAGAAAGTCAGCTATGACATGAGGTAACAGGTACCATGGTAGATTCCCTCTTAACAAATAATACCTTCAAGTCAAATAAAAATCTACATGTAAAAATTAGAGGTCAGGAAAGGAGAAAGAAGAACAGCCATCTCCTCTTTTATACATGTGCACAAATTATTATTTAATGATTTTACAGAAGAAATTAACAAAGTTCAAGATGATATGTGGCTGAAATGATATCTGAGAAAATGGCATCTGTGTGTTAAGATGTTAGAGAAGAGAAAGAGGTAACCCAGGAAGGGGGTGACTTTTTTAAATTAATGTATACTCTTAGTATTTCTACAGAGGATTTAAAATAAATATTATGAATTAGAAAAATCTGAATAAATTGATTTTTAAACACATGGACCTTAAAGACTCCTTCAGGGACTACAACTGAGACTTGAATTTGTCTCTAAGCTTCCTAGAAATAATTGTGAAATTTGTTTCCTGTAAGAACCAAACTGAATAATGTGGTGGACAATGTTTTCGAGGATATTCATAAACAAGGAATTGTGGGATTCCTGCCGATTTCTCATAATATCCATTAATGAAAAGACCGAAGACCTCACACACCAAAGTATCTTTCAATTGATAAGTTGCTTTGAAATTTTCCATATCACTAGTATTCAGAAGAAGAAAAATTATCTAGTCCACCTCTTTAATTGCAGAGATGAGAAAAGAGAAATACAGAGTTTAACTTGTTTTATTCTTCTTAATTCCCATGGACTTCACATGTTTAAAGGTGTTACTCCCTAAAAAAAAAAAAAGTATTTAAAATTTTATCATTTTCCCCCATTCTTTCTTTTTTTCCTCCCTAGTCTAAGACAACAGAGCTCTGGTAGCATAGTGCCTAAGGCATTTGACTGTTAACCAGAAGGTTGATAGTTCAAACCCACCAGCCATTCTGCAGAAGGAAGACTGGACAATCTACTTCTGTAAAGATTTCCAGCCTCAAAAATCTAAAGGGGGTCACTTGAGTTGGAATAGACTCGATGGCAGTGAGTATGGTTTGTTTTTTTTTGATTAGTCTAAGACATTGGTCATGTGGTCAGAAGAAACCATTCTCTGGAGAAAGGTATCATGCTTGGTAAAGTAGAGGGTCAGCAAAAAAGGGGAAGTCTCTCAACAAGACGGGTTGACACAGTGGCTACTACGATGGGGTGAAGCACAGCAAGGATTGTAAGGATGGTGCACCTACGGGCAGTGTTTCCTTCTGTTGTTCGTAGGGTCACTATGAGCTGCAGCTGACTTGACAGCACCTGACAACAACAGCAACAACAACAACAGTCTAAGACATTTGTAACATCCTATCAGAGCTTTTGAACACTATGAACCAGACACTTTCTTTACACTGAATTGATTAACTGGAATCAAAAGAATAGAAACAATGCATGAGTACTGTTACAGCTCAATTCAGGGCTTTGCTCAGGCTTTTGAAATAATTAAAAATCTTGGTGAATTTCCCACACAGCCCCATGCTTGAGAATCACTGGACTAGGTCACAGGAAAAGGCATGCATACGCTCTGACAGCGTTAGGGGAAGAAACACTAAACTGAATGATAAAAGACAGGAAAAGGAAGGAAAGGAAAGCAATTTTAAAAAGAAAGAAGGAAAGAGAAGGGAAGGGAGCAAAATTAAAGAGAACAATAAAGAGAAGGAATAAGAAAGGTAAAAGTAACTTTCTTTTATGGAATATTTATACTATGAAGCTAAGCATAGACTATATAATCTCTTTTTTTTTCTCTCTCTCTGTGATTTGAGTGGAAGTTTATAGAGGAGATAGAGTTTCCATTTAACAATTCATACACGTTTGGTTTTGTGACATTAGTTGCAAACCCCACAATGTAACAGCACTCTTCCCACCTGCTCCCAGTGTTTACCATTTCCTTTCATCCTTCTTTCCTATCCCTTCTTGTCTTCTTAGTTTTATCCTTGGACAAATGCTGACCTTTTGATCTTGTTTGGTTGATTGTTCGAATGAATGCATACCTTCTGGCTATTACTTTTCACTTTATAGGCCTGTTCATTGTTTGGCTGAAAGTTGAATCACAGGGTTTGCATTCAGTTCCCAGGAAAGGATATCCATGACTCATAGTCTAGGGGGTTACACCAATCTCTATCAGACCAGTAAGCCAGGTCTTTTTTTTTTAATGATTTTGAGGTTTGTTCCATTTTTTTCCTACTCTATCTGAAGACCTCCTTGTTTTGATCCCTTTCAGAGTGGTCAGCAGTGATAGCCAGACATTATCTAGTTCTGGTCTCAGGGTCATAAAAACTATAATTTGCATGGTCCTTTAGCTTTTGGACTACTATTTTCCTTGAATTTTTCATTTTCTTCACTCTTCTTTGCTTTGGATAGGAGAGACCAATAGTTGCACCTTAGATGGCCACTCATAAACTTTTAAGACCACAGTCACTGCTCAGCAAAATAGGTTGCAGAACATTGTCTTTGTGAACTATGTTATGCCAATTGAACTTTGTGTCCCCCAAGATGATGGTCCTGAACCCCATTGGTCAATGACTAATTCCCTAAAGGTGTTTGATTATAACCAAGAAGTTTTCATAACTTTGCACCCTTTGTGCAGTATTATATTCATGGATGTATTAGTAACACATGTTAATACATCAAAACCAAACAAAACTCATTGCTGTCGAGTCAGATCCAACTCATAATGTGGAATTAAAAATGTAAATACGAAATTAGAAATGTAATATTTAATATAGTTTTGCAATAAAAGGCCACTATTAAGGCCAGCAAAAGGGCAGGCCCCAGTTCCAGGAACAGGGGCAAGGCAAGGATGACTAAGCCCTGAACTCAACCATACCATGTAATTGGAGAATTCAAACTTAAACTTACCAATCGTTTGTACTCCCTCTGAGAATTCAAACTTAAACTTACCAATCAGCTGTACTCTCTCTCTCTGACCACCCCCTTGTAGTTTTGCCTTTAAATACTGTGTAACTTTGTTGCTGGCTGCTCTACTCCTCTGCCCCCGCATGGGATATGAGTGGAGCCCCAGCGCACTGGAACTCCGAATAAACTCCTCCTGCTTTTGCATCAAGAGACGTCTTTCGTGAGTGATTTCAGGTGGCGTTATCCCTGACTTGGGTTGGGGGAGCCTTGGTGAAGGGGAACCCAACAATAGCAAGGCCTCCTTGGGTTTCCAAGGCTGTATCTCTATGGAAGTATATAGCCCAGTCTTCCTTCCAAGAAGTAGCTGGTGGGTTTGAACCACCAGCCTTCTGGTTAGCAGTCAAATGCCTCAGGTACTATGCCACCAGAGCTCCTTGTTAATATATATCCTCTGTCAAATCTCTATATATTTGTAGTTGTAGTCCCAGAAGCTCTGGTGGCATAGTGCCTAAGGCCTCTGACTACTAACCAGAAGGCTAGTGGTTCAAACCCACCAGCTACTCCTCAGAAGGAAAGTTGGGCAATTTACTGCCATAGTGATACCACCTGGGAAACCCAAGGAAGGGTCACTATGAGTTGGATTTAATGGCAGTGTGTTAGGTGTAATCCCATTCAACTTCCCACCCCTGTTCAGCTTGAGTGTTGATCTGTTTCCACTTGTAGATTATTGTTATTACTTGTTATTGCATGAATGTGTATGCAATAATACTCACTTTTTTTTTTTTCATTTAACTCTTGTGTTCCTTCAATGTCTTCCTGTCCCCTGGTCATTTTGTGCTGATTGTCCTCTTTTGTCTTTCCCTTCACCCAAGTTAGTATGAGTTAATGATTTACCTCCTTTCCCCTCTTAATCAGATAACCTTCAAAGGATGATTCTTTCTATGTATAAACCATTTATGAACTTTTTACAATAGTGATTTTGTATAATATTTATCCTTTTGGACTAATTTCACCCAACATAACGTCCTCTATGTTCATTCATATTATGAGGTATTTTATAGATTCATTGTTCTTTTTTAACTTTGTGTAGTATTCCATTGTATGTATGTACCATAGTTTGTGTATACATTCATTTGTTCATGGGCACTTAAGTTGTTTCTTGTTTCTATCTTTTTGTTGTGATGAAAATGGGTGTGTATATATCTGTTCGTGTCACGGCTCTTATTTCTCTAGGATATATACCTAGTAGTAAGATTGCTGGACCATATGGTATTTCTATTTCCAACGTTTTAAGAAAGCACCATAATACTTTCCATAGGCAGTGTATGAGGATACTAATCTCTCTACAGCATTTGTTTTCTGTTTTTTTGAACTTTGCTATTAATGCTCGAGTGAGACAATATCACAATTTTGTTTTAATTTGCATCTCTCTAAAGCGTAATGAGGGAGCTCTGATAGCGTAGTGCCTAAGGCACTTGACTGCTAATCGGAAGGCTGGCAGTTCAAACCCACCAGCCACTCCTCGGAAGGAAGATGGGGCAATGTACTTCCGTGGTGATACTGCCTCGAAAACCCAAGGAGGGGTCGCTATGAGTCGGGTCCAACTCGACGGCACATAACAACAACAACAAAGCGTAATGATGGTGAGCGTGTCTTCATGTGTTTGCTGGCAGCTTGAATGTCTTCTTTGGTGAAGTTTCTGTTCAAGTTGTCTGCCCAATTTTAATTTGACCATTTATTCTTTATTTTAGAACTAATTTAGAGATGAGGAAACGAAGGCAAGGGTGTAGAAAGGGCATTTGGGTGGCATCCTCTGACCTTCTCCAACCTCACAAGGGGGAGACAGAATCATCATCAGCAGTGTCAACCCAAGGCTGGGCCCCTACAAAATGGAGGCCAGACATGATGCCACCATCCAGCCCTTTTAACAATTCTGACACCAACCATCTCTCCTATGGCACTCACTACTTCTCTACTGGGTTGATAATTCATTGCAATGGCCACACAAAACTCACAAACAATACTTATGATTATGGGGTTTATTTGGGAAGTAACAGATCACAGTTCAGATTTAGGTAAACTCAGGATACATTACTTTGATCAGGACAGCCTCCACTCATCCATGCCCTCGGGCATGCATCTTTTTGGCCTTAGCCCTCTTGGCCTGGCCTCTGCCCTCTTGGCCTGGCCTCTGCTCTGCTCAAGCAAGTGTTAAAAAGTTCTTTTAGCTCTGACAGTGCATCTAGGTGGACCCCACTCCACCAGCAAGACTTCTTGCCCCAAACACTCAGTTTTCCCTCTCCTGGGCCTGTAAGCCCATTGCTCTGTTTCCTGCTGATCTGTCAGTTCTGCTGCTGTCATTTCTCTTGGGCTCTCTGCTGGTCTCTCTGCCTGTCTCTCTGCCAGTGAGGTTCAGTGCAGGGATCTCTGGTCCAAGGAAGCACTCCACTCGGCCTCTGGCTCTTCTCTCTCATAGGCAGTGAGATCCCACCTTTTTAGGAGGGCTCATTTTAAGCCTAGCAAAATGGCAAAACTGACTTATCTCCCCATTAGGGTTCTATATAACTTATTTGTACGGTCCCACCCCCACAAAGGTGCCATGTACCTTATTTACATTCCACTGCCATCTAGTCGGATATGACTCATAGCGACCTCTCCTTGGGTTTCTGGGGCAGCATCACTGTGGAAGTAAATTGCCCAACCTTCCTTCTCAGGAGTGGCTGGTGGGTTTGAACTACTAGCCTTCTGGTTAGCACTCAATTGCCTTAGGCACTACACCACCAGAGGTAACAAGTTTTCTAATTCCTTTGGTGGGGAATTACATTTGTATAGTTCCTCCTAGTAATCTGGTGAGAGTCACAAAGACCATGGCTAGAAATGCAAACAAAGTAATTTACTGCACCGCAAGAGGAAAGTTAAGAAACTTGCCCAAGTGCACACAGCTGGTAAGTGTAGAATCAGAATTTCAGTTCCTGGTCTATCTGATTCCAAAATGCTTTGAAATTCAACACTACACTTGTCCCAGTAAAAAAAAAAAAAAAAATGAGAACTTTAAAAGATGTAAAGGAAGAGAAATAAAAATGGAAATTTAAAAGGAGGGAAGAAGAAGGAATTTGGAGTATACAGGGGCAGTCAATAAGGAAAATAAATAAATAAATAACAACCTGAAGTAGTAGCTTTGCTGGCCTCCAGTAACTATTATTGTGTCTCTTGTAAAAAAAAAAAAAAAAAAAATAGAGGTTTTCATTACTATTGGGCAACTGACGGCAGATCAGATGGGAATGGACACAAGATGAAGTATACATATAAAAATAAATATGGTAAGAGGTTTTTGATACCTGTCTAGATTCTCAGCTCAGCACACTTTAGATTTGTCTCCCATTTTTGGCAGACTATCATGTCCTAGCTCCATTTCTAAAAGCCACTTCTTTGGCCCAAAGATATCTGGGATTTAAATACAAGACATGAAAAGTACTTCTGTATTTTATGTGAAATACTCCAGACAAATTTTTTAAAATGCAAGCAAGGCAAAAATCCCATTCTTAAGGTCCCTGCAGTGGAGATAAAGAGGCTTTATGGGAGTTGAAGGGAGTAAAAATCTATCTCCCAATTTAGGTAGGTGAAATAATTCTCTGATTTATTTTACTCTTCATAAAAGCCTGAATTTCTATGAGTTTATTGTAGCACCAGTGCTGAGAGGGGTTTTCAAAAATTTCCAAAAATAGAAATAATCCTTAAGTAAAAAAAAATAATAACCACTGTGCAGCTTTTGATTTTGAACATCTAAAAGACAGTGAGTAGCACTGATATTTGGCTAGAGAGTTACTATAAAAAAATGTAAAATCAAAGATGAGCTGACAGGATTGGAAATGATCCACCATGATAAGTAAATAAAGTCATGAGAGCTAGACAGTTGCAAAGCCTTTATAGCAGGATTGGCAGCCTTCTTGGAAATCCATTCTCAGGGTTACAGAAAATCCTTCCCCCATGCCAAACACTTTAGTCTCCTTAAGAAAAAGCTAGTGCAGCAATATACTTTGGTCAAAGTGCCAGTGTAGTCACTATCTACTATGCCTTCCCAATCACTGTCTACCTTAAGTCTTCCCAGTCCTGGTGCCTAAAAGGGTCAGTGGTGAGCATCTTGCATTATCTTTTGTTGTTAGCTGCTATTGAGTCAGCCTCTGACTCATGGTGACCCCAGGTAGAACTGCTGGAAATCAACTCAAGTACTTACTAGTGGGACTAATAAGAGTCTGACTAGATATAGTTGTGAAGAGTTCTAGTGGTGTGGGGGTAAGGCATTTGGCTGCTAACCAGAAGGGTAGTGGTTCAAAGCTCCATGGGAGAAAGATGAGGCAATCTACTTCTGTAAAGATTTACAGCCTTGCAAACCCAGTGAGGGTCACTATGAGTCAGAACCAACTTGATAGCAGTGAGTTTTTGAGATGTAGTTGTAGTCAACAGCAAACATCAAACTAAGAAGTGCATTTTCTCTTCCAAGGAAAGTTCTTATTTGTTGTTGTTATGTGCCATTTGTTGTTGTTATGTGCCGTCGAGTCAGACCTGACTCATAGAGACCCCTCCTTGGGTTTCCAAGGCGGTATCCATACAGAAGTAGATTGCCCAAACTTCCTTCCAAGGAGTGGCCTTCTGGTTAGCAGTCAAGTGCCTTAGGCACTATACTACCAGAGCTCCTAAAGTTCTGATTAGAGTCATAATTTGGTGGTATAATATGGCCATGATTATCCTCTCTTCTCCTTTTTACCAAGCTGTGGAGTTTAAAATTAACTCTATCTAAAGAATTTGATCTTTGTCCTTGTTTCCTGAGAAATAACTTACAAAAACTTTCAAACTGCCCAGTAATTGAGGTTCCTTTGATGAGGGGCCCAAATGCTGACATGGGTAAGGGGAAGAGTCTGTGACCACCATGATAACATTAGGAAAAGGGAGGACACTGAATTGTGCATGTAGGAGATAGACAACAGATGCTAATACTAACTAGTGTGCCCACAATATTGCATTACCATTAACACCAAACACCAGGCTACAGATAAACACATCAACACCTGAGAGGATCAGATGGGGGTCAGTGAACAGGAGTATACTCTAGACCAACGATATATTCAATGAAAGCTAATCTTGCACAGATATCAATGATACAAAATACCTGCAATCCTTACAGAAACAATAGAAGACAGACACAGAGCAAATCCCTCACAGACATGCAGACACTATGGGAGACAGATCCAATGGATCTACCATCTCAGAACTATAGTACTGGGAGACACCAGAATCATTTGGCACAACAAAATACTTAAATGTTTCGTTCCTCATCCTGCATTGGTGAGTAGCCAGTGGGGTCTTAAAAGCTTTCAAGCAGCCATCTAAGAAGCACCTAATGGTCTCCTAGCATTGTAAGAGAAGAGTTCAAAAAAAAAAAAAAAGACAGGGGCATTTGGAAGCAAACAGCCCTAGGACACAATGGCCCTCGAGACAGAAGAACTAGATGGTGCCCAGCTACCAATGCCAACCACTCAGGAAAGGATCAAATCTGGAGATCCTGGATAGAATAGGAGGAAAAACGTGGAATAAAATCCAAAAACTCAATAATGACCAGAATTACTGGTCAGATGTAGTCTGATGAGACCCCCCAATATATGGTCCTGGAATACATTCTGGGCCTGGAATAAAACTTACTCCCAGGGGCTGGCTGTCAGCCCAATAGTTAACAAGATGTAAATGCAGACCACTCAATCCAGGGTGATACACCCACATACTCTATGAAAGTACATCCTTTAGAGCAATAGACCACAGGGCACCAGAGCGGCAACATTCAAATTGAGGAAATGCAGGACACACAGGAGTGCATAACTATGAGGAGCACAGGGGAAGAGTTACTGGGCAGGGAGGGGAGGAGATTGGGATAGGGTTGGACATGGTAAATGGGGAGTGAAACTAAATGTACACATAACTTTGAATGTAAAACAAACTCTTAAAATAAAATTAATAAAATTAACTTTATCTAAAGAATTTGATCTTTGTCCTTGTTTCCTGAGAAATAACCTACAAAAAGTTAAAAATTGCCCAGTAATTGAGGTGCCTTTGGTGAGGACTCCAAATCATACCTGAGGAGTTATGCTAATAAAATAACTCAGATGAGTGCTAGCCAGCCTGGAAAGACTACCTAGTAGTGTGATATCAGTCATCCTGGGAGATGGGGAACACGATTCAGTAGTCATTTCTACATAATGAGGCCTCAATAAAGACTCTGGACACAGAAATTCTATGGGCTTTCTGGTTGGTGAAAGGCACTGAGCTGGTGGAAGGATAGGAAGTTCTTTTTTGGGACATAGAAGCAATTTGGAAACTTCCCAGACCTTACCCTACTGTCTCTTCATTTGTATCTTTTTGCTGCAATAAAATTGTAAGTAGAGAACTTTCTGGGAGTTTTGTGAGCCATTATGGCAAATTATTGAACTCAAGGGAGTAGTGGGAGCCAGCAGGTCAGAAGTGAATGGGGCTGGGGACCCATGAGCTACGGCTGGTGTCCTGAAGGAAATCCTGAATTTGCTAGTAGGTCATCTAGTAGGTCAGAAGTGAAGGTGTCATGGAGACTCCCAAGCTAGCTGCTGGCTTGTTTGAGGTCTTGGGCAGCCTTCACAGTCTAGATAGACACTTACACCTTTGTGATGCCTATGACTTGTGAAGTCTGACTAGCTCCAGGTGGGTAGGGTCAGGAGAAGAAGTACTGTGTGTGCAGCTATTGTCAGAACAGAATTGGAACAGAGATGATAACAAATTGATTTAGACTGATGAACACAGTAAAGTGACAGATAAAGGAAATGTGGGCATTTTATATTTTTCCAATACACAAGGCAGGTAGAAAAGACACCCAGTTTCTTTTATAAGCAAAGAAGCACTGCATAGTGATTAATAGACTGGACTCTCAAGCTGGCAATCTGAGTTCAAATCATGACTCTGCCACTTGTATGAGTTTAGGCAATTTCTTAACCACTTTGTGGCTCAGTTTCCTCTTTTTTTTTTTTTTTTTTAAATTGTGATTTGGGTGAAAATTTACAGAGCAAATTCACTTTCCATACAACAGTTCACATACACTTTGTTTCATGACATTGACTACAATTTACCCCAAT
>NW_006921620.1:10270349-10297523 GCF_000298275.1 Orycteropus afer afer | reverse complement strand
TCATTTTGTTCTTGTATTTTCTTCCAAAATTCTTGTCAGGTTTTTTTCTGTGTTTTCTTTGGTCTGTCTCTCAATCCTTTGAAGATACCTAAAGAGAATTCTTTTGAATTTCTTATCAGAGATGCTGCTTCTTCCTCACGGATGAGTTCTGCATCTGTATCCTGCTCCTTTGTTTCTACCACTTTATCCTGCTTCTTTGACCACTGACTTTTTAAATGTTTTTTTTGAAAATTATTTTATCATGTAGTACATTTTTCTGGGGAAGGGTCTTCAAATTTCATCAGCTTCTTAAAAAGTCCTCTCCACAAAAAAAGTTAACCCCTGCTAGCAGAAAATAAGACAGATTTAAAAAACTACAAAACAAGGTGAGGATAGGCCAGCTATAATTTTATTACTTTTTTTAAAGGCTTAATGTTTCCACTCCATCTCAAAGAAATAACTACGGTGATATTAAATGATGCTAACTTTTGAGAGTTAGTGTGAGAGAAGGTAGGGTGAGAAGAAGGAAAGAAGGAGAGAAGAGAGGGAATGGAGAAAGGAGGAAAAAACAATTTAAATAATTCAATGTTGTTGTTAGGTGTTGTCAAGTCAATTCCAACTCATAGAGATCCTACATACAACTAAACAAAATACTGCCTGGCCCTGTGCCATTCTCACAATCCTTGCTATGTTTCAGGCCATCGTTTCAGCCACTGTATCAATCCAGCTTTTTGAAGGCCTTCCACCTTTTCTCTGACCCTCTACTTTACCAAGCATGATGTCCTTCTCTAGGGAATGGTCCCTTTGACAACATGACCAAAGTAGGTGAGATGAAGTCTGGCCATTCTCGCTTCCGAAGAATATTCTGGCTGCACTTCTTTGTTGTTATTGTTGTTATGTGCCATCAAGTCGGCCCTGACTCATAGCGACCCCTCCTTGGGTTTCCAAGGCAGTATCACTACAGAAGTAGGATTGCCCAACGGCTGCACTTCTAGGATAGACTTTTTCGTTCTTCTGGCAGTCTGCGGTATTTTCAGTATTCTTCGCCAACACCACAATTCAAAGGCATCAATTCTTCTTCAATTTTCCTTATTCATTTTCAGCTTTTCATATGCATATGAGACAATGGAAAATATGATGGCTTGGGTCAGGAGCACCTTAGTCTTCAGAGTGACATCTTTGCTCTTCAGCACTTTAAAGAGGTCTTTTGTAGCAGATTTTTCCAGTGCAATACAAGGTCTGATTTCTTGACTGCTGCTTCCATTGATGATTATTGTGGATCCAAGTAAAATGAAATAATTCAATAAGGTCATCAAATTTTTCAATTCCCTTCAGTAAGTCTATGTACAAGAGAAAGTAGAAGATTAATGTGAGATTATGAAAATCTATTCTTTTAACTAGCTCTAGTTCTCACATTCTCCTCATCAATTTATCTGGTTATGTTAACTCAGATTCTCATGCTTAAAGAAATGTTCTTTACATATGTATACATTTACATATATATATATATTTTTTTCAATGATATATGTATTACTTTTATAGTACTACTGTAACAAATCATCACAAATTTGGTGACTTAAAACAACAGAAATTTATTCTCTCATAGTGCTGGAAGTCAGAAATCTGAAATCAAGATGTTGCAAGGGTTGGATCCTTCTTGGGTATCAGAAGGAAAATCTGTTTCATGCCTTTCTTCTAGCTTCTGGTGGTTGCCAACAATCCTTACTGTTCCTTGATTTATAGCAGCATAATTTCAATCTCTGCCTCCATCACCACAAGGCTTTCTCCTTGTGTGTCTCTGTTATCTCTTATTATAAGGACATAAATCAGTGGATTATGCTCTAATCCAGTATGATCACTTTTAACTACATTTGTAAAATCCTAATTTCCAAATAAAGTCACATTCTGAGGTCTGGAAGAATATGAATTTTGGGGGAACACAATTCAACCCAGTACAATATATGTATTTTATCCTCCACGATTATTTTAGAAGGCATCACTAAGAAACAACTCTCAAACCAAAACCAAACTCACTGCTGTTGAGTTGGATCCCAGTCATAGTGACCCCTCCTTGGGTTTCCAAGGCAGTAACACCGCGGAAGTAGATTGCCCAACCTTCCTTCTGAGGAGTGGCTGGTGGGTTTGAATCGCCAGCCTTCTGGTTAACAGTCAAATGCCTTAGGCACAACACCACCAGAGCTCCCAAGAAATACCTCTACTCTGTCTTAACTCAGTATGTGAGCTTTTAATTTTGAGAATAACAAGGAATTGTTAATAGAAAGTGCTCCATAGTTTTTTTTTTTTTTTAATTAATTTTTTATTGTGATTTGAGTGAAAGTTTACAAAGTAAACTTAGTAAGTTGATTTTCCATCCAACACAGCACACGTTATGTTTCATGAAATTGATTACAATCCCCACAATGTAAAAGGACTCTTCCCACTTCTCCCTATGGTTACCATTTCCCTTTGTCCTTCTCTCCTATCCATTCTTGCCTTCTAACCTTTACCCCTGGTACTGTTGGTTTTTTGATCTCACATGTTTGATTGTTCTAATGCGTACCTCCCTGGTGTTATTGTTGATCTCATAGACCTAATTATTGTTTGGCTGAAGGTGGAGCCGTGGAAGTCAGTTCAGTTCCAGAACTGAAGGGTGACTAAGGACCATAGTCTTGGAGGTTCCACCATTCTCTATCAGACCAGAAAGCCTGGTCTTTTTTTTTTTTTTATGATTTTGAATTTTTTCCCCAGTTTTTCTGCTGCTTCATTCAGGATCTCCTATTGTGATCTCTTTCACAGTGGTTGGCAGTGGTACCTGGGCACCATCTAGTTGTTCTGGTCTCAGGGTCATGGAGGCTGAGGTTCCCACAGTCCACTAGTCCCTTGGACTAATTTTTTCCATGTGTCTTTGATTTTCTTCACTCTTCTTTGCTCTAGATGAGGAGATACTAATAGTTACACTGTAGACAACCACTCATAAACTTCTAAGACCCCAGTAGCTACTAACTAAAGTAGAATGTAGAAAAATGTCTTTGTGAACTTTATTGAGCTTGATGTCCCCTGTGACTACGGTTCTGAGATCACAGGCCCAGTAACACACTCCCTTAAAGAGTCTGGTTATGGCTAAGAAGTTTTTGTAACATTGTCCCTTGTTAACTCTTATACACATGGACATTTCTATAGCACATACATATACTTATGCAGAAATATCACCTGTCAGACCTATATATGGTTGGGGGTATAGTCTCATTTGCCTCTCCATACCTGATCATCTTGCTTGTCTACCTGTGCATCTACTCATTTATTAAAGTTTGTTTTTATTGATAATGCAGAATCGTGTATGTTATAGTGCTTATCCTTGTTGTCTGTAACTCTTGTGTATCTCACCATGTCTCTCTTTAGGGGTAATTTGAGTTTCAAGTTAGAAGACTCTTTTTTGTTTTTTAACTTTTATTGTAGTGAAATATACACAATAAGATATTCACCAACAAAACTTCCACACTCACAGCTCAGGGACATTGATGACATTTTCATGTTGTGCCACCATATAGCTATTTCCAAAATATCCCACCACCATTAGCATACACTCAGTGCCCTGCAAAATAAAGCTTCTTCTTTCCCCTTCCCTCTTATCCCTGGTAACCCTTAATAATCTTTGATTTCTCTCTCTCTCTCTCTCTCTATATATATATATATATATATATTTTTTTTTTTTTTTCAACCTATTTAGGAACTTTCCCTCTTCCCTCTCCCATCCCTGGTAAACAACAAAGAAAGTTTCCTTCTATACATAAACCTTTCCTTGACTTTTTACAATAATGCACTAATACAATATGTATTCTTTTTTGATTGATATCTCACTCAGTGTAATATCCTCTGAGTTCATCCACATTATGTGGGGTTTTGCAGATCCTACATTATTCTGTAGTGTTGCGTAGTATTCCATTGTGTGTATATACTGTAGTTTGGTTATCCATTCCTGCATTGATAGCCACTTGGGTTGTTTCTATCTGTTTACTACTGTGAATAGTGCTGGAATGAACATGGGTGTGCATATATCTATTTGTGTCCTGACTCTCATTTCTTTAGGATATATACCTAGTAATGGGATTAATCGATCAAATGGTATTTCTCTTTCCAATTTTTTTAAGGAATCATCTTACTGATTTTTTTTTTTTTTTTTTTTTTATCATTTTACTGACCACCAACAGTGTGTGAGAGTTCCAATCTCTCCACATCTTCACCAGCATTTGTTACTTTCTGTCTTGTTTGAACTTTGCTATCAGTACTGGAGTGAGATGGTTTCTCATTGCTGTTTTGATGTGCATCTTTCTAATGGCTAATGGTCATGACATGACATTTCTTCATGTGTTTGCTGGAAGCCTGAATATCTTTTTTGGTGAAGTGTCTGTTCATGTCTTCTGTCCATGTTTTAACTAGATTGTTTGTCTTTTTGATGTTGAGGTGTTGGAATTTTCTATAAATTTTAGAGATAAGTCCTTTGTCCAATATATTCTTGCTGAATATTTTTTCCCATTCTGTAGGTTCTCTTTTTACTCTTTTGGATAAATCCTTTTATGCATGTGCAAATTTAATTTTTAGAAGATCCCAGTCATCTAGTTTATCTTTTGCTTTTTTATGCATTTTTATTGTGTCTGATAGTCTATTTATGCAAAAAATCAGTGTCCCTAAGTTTGTACCTAATTTCTCTTTGATGATCTTTATAGTTTGTTTTACATTTAAATTAGACAACACAACCTTGCTTGCTGAAAGTGAAGACGACTTGAAGCACTTAGTGATGAAGATTAAAGAATACAGTCTGCAGTATGGATTACACCTCAACATAAAGGAAACAAAAGTCCTTATGACATTTTTGTGTATATGCCCTTTATTATGTTGAGCAATTGCCCTCTATTCTTATTTAGCTGAGAATCTTAATCAGGAATGGGTGTTGGGTTTTATCAAATGTCTTTTCTGCATTGATTTATATGATCCTTTCCTTAGCTTTATTTATGTAGTACATTACGTTGATTTTCCCCCCTAGTGTTGAACCATCCTTACACTCCTGGAATGACTCCCAATTAGTCATGATGTATTATTTTTTTATAACATAGTGTTGGATTCTATTGAGTAGGATTTTGTTGAAGACTTTGCATCTCTATTCATGAGGGATATTGGTCTGTAATTTTCCTTTTCAGTGGTGTCCCTGCTTGACTTTGGTATGTGAGTTATGCTTGCTTCATAGAATGAATATGAGACTATTCCATCTTTCTTTATGCTCTGGAATAGTTTGAGTAGGATTGGTGTCAGATCTTCTCTGAATGATACAATTCTCCAGTGAAGCCAAATGGGACAGTATTTTTTTTATTTCTTTGGTGGAGAGTTTTTTTTTTTTTTTTTAATGACTTTTGCAATTTCTTCTTTTGTTATGGGTATGTTGAAATTTTCTACCTCAGCCTGTATAGTTTAGGGAGATTGTGTTGGTCTAGAAATTTGTCCATTTCTACTAGGTTTTCAAATTTTTTGGAGTACAGTTCTTCATAGTATTCTGTTATCCTTTTTATTTTGGTTGATTCTCTTATGACAACTCCCATTGAATTTCTTATTCATGTTATCTGTATCTTCTCTTCCTTTTCCTTGGTTAAATTTGCCAGTAATTTGACAATTTTGTTAATCTTTTAGAAGAAAACTTCTAATCTTGTTGATTCTTTTTTTTTTTTTCTTTTTTCTTTTTTTTTTGTTCAATTTTTTTTTTTTTCTTTTTTTTTGAGGCTTTTGGGTTTTTTTTTTTCTTTTTTTTTTTTCTACTTGTTGGAATTGTTAGGTTATGGTAGTGATTTTGTTTTTTTCTTCTTTTTTGGTGTGTACATTTACTGCTATAAATTGACCTCTGAATACTGCTTTTGCTATGTCCAAAAGGTTTTGGCATGTTGTGTTTTCATTCTCATTTGTTTCTAGGAATTTTTTTACTTCACACTTTATTTCTTCTGTTATCTACTGGTTCTTGAGCAGTGTGCTATTAAGTTTCCATGTATTTGATTTTTCTCCCTTGGTCTTCCTATTATGAATTTCTAATTTTATAGTCTTGTGATCTGAGGAGATGTTTTGTAGTATTTTGGTGTTTTTAAATTTATTGACACTTGCTTTGGGGCCTAACATATGGTCTATTTTGGAGAATAATCCATGTGCACTGGAAATGAATGTGAATTGTGTTTTGTTGGATAGAGTATTCTGTATATATCTATGAGATAAATTGGCTGGTTGTGTTGTTGACATCTTCTTTATCTTAGTTTTTTCGGTTTATTTTTCTAGTTGTTCTGTCTTTCATCAAGAGTGGCTTGTTAAAGTCTCCTACTTCCATAGTGGAATTTTCTATTTCCCTGGTGGCATAGTGCCTAAGGCACTTGACTGCTAACCAGAAGGCTGGCGGTTCAACCCCATCAGCCATTCCTCGGAAGGAAGGTTGGGCAATCTATTTCCATAGTAATACGGCCTTGGAAACCCAAAGAGGAGTCTCTATGAGTTGGAGAAGACTCGATGCCATATAACAACATGACAAATTTTTCCATTTTAATAATGTTTGCTTATGTATTTTGGGACTCTTTCATCACATACATAGATTTAAAAAAAAAAAAAAAAATATTGTGATTTGGGTGAAAGTTTACAGAGCAAATTCCTTTTCCATACAGCAGTTCATACACATTTTGTTTCGTGACATTGGCTGCAATTCCCCACAATGGAATAACTTTTCCCACTTTCTCCCTGTAGGTACATCTTCCCTGAAGGTGCATAGATACTTATTATTGTTATGTTGTCTTGTCAGACGGACCCATTTATCATTATATAATGTCATTTCTTGTCCTTAATGCTGGTTTTTGCCTTGAAGTCTATTTTTTTCAGAAATTAATATTGCTAGTCCTGCTTTTCTTTCTCTCACTTTCTCTTTATTTATTTTGGTTGTCATTGGCTTGATTTTTCCCCCATCCTTTGATTTTTAATTTATTTTTATTTCTGTGTCTAAGGTGAATCTCTTGTAGGCAGTACTATTGCTAGATCATGTTTTCTTATCCATTCTGCCACTCTCTTTCTCTTGACTGGTGCATTCAATCCATTCACATTCAGTGTAGTTAATGATAGGTATGAATTTACTGCTGTCATCCTTTTTTTTTTTTAAATTGTGGCATTGATGGTTTCTTTGTTCTGAATATTTTTCTGTGCTGAGTTCATTTTGTTATCAGATTTTCTTCTCATTTTCTTCATTGTTGATTTTGTATTTACTAAGTCCTTATGATTCTCTTCTTTCTTCTTTTGGTTAGAAGGCTTATTAATTTTCTTTGTTGTTACCCTGTAGTTAATTTTTATCTTCTTAAGTTTGAAACAGTTTGTTCTATATGAATATTGTCCTAACCTTCCCTCTATTTTGAAGTTCTGTAATTGTGCAATTTATTCCCTCTTTTTGCTTTGTAATTGTTGTCTTTTACAGATTGATGCTTGTGGCTGTCTATTTTCAGTCTTGTAAGTTTAATTTTGAAAATTCTTTTTTTTCAGGTGAGTTTCTGGCTGAAGTGGTCATATGTCTTAATCTTAGGTTATTGTCTTCTCTTTTTGACTTTCTTTCTGAAGGACTCCTTTTAACATTTCTGTAAGGTTGGTCTGGTTTTTACAAATTCCGTTAATTTCTAATTATCTGGAAATGTCCTAATTTCACCTCCATAGTTGAAGGAGAGTTTGCTGGTTATATAATTTTTGGTTGGCATTTTTTTTTTCTTTCCAGGTTTTATACATTTGATCCTATTGCCTTCTTGCCTGCATGGTATCTGCTAAGAAATCAGAACTTAGTCTCATAAAGGTTATAAGGTTAACCTTATAAAGGTTTCCCTTTGAAGATAACATTTTGTTTTTCCTGAGCTGCTCTCAAGATTCTTTCTTTGCCTTTGGTTTTGGAAAGCTTCATTATAATATGTGTTGTTGACTTTATTTTGGATCTATCCTATAAGAAAGGTTGGGCAATCTACTTGGCAACCCAAGGAGGGGATGCTATGAGTCGGGCCAGACTCGACAGCACATAACAACAACAACAACAACAAATCCTATAAGGGGTTTGTTAAGCTTCTTGGATGGATATCTTTTCATCTTTCATGATATCAGGGAAGTCTTCTGATAGCAAGTCTCTGATCATTTTCTCTGGTTATTTTTGCTTCCTTTTGTTCTGGAATTCCAGTCATACATACATTATTTCTCTTGATATTGTCCCATATGATTTTTAGGCATTCTTAATTTATTTTAATTATTTTGTTCTGATATTTCCTCGTACAAACTGGTGTCAAGGGATTTTTCTTCTAGCTGTCTAATCCATTCTTCAGTCAATTAAATTCTACTCATTCTACTTTTTTGTCCTTCCATTGTGTTATTTATGTCTGTAATTTTAGTGTTAATCTTCTGGATTTCTAATTGCTGCTTTTGTATCATTTCTAATTGCCTATTGTTTTGTCATTTTTCTCAGTATTATTTTCCTGAGCTCTTCAAGGATATTTTCTGTCTTTTCTTTGATTTTGTTTGTTGTTTCCTTGAGGTCTTGTAATGATAGATAAATATATATATAATCTTTTGAATTCTTTATTAGTTAGTTCTGTTACCTGTTCTTCCTAATTCTTTATTTTGGTCACTTGTTTGCACAATCTTGTCATTTTAGTTGTTGTTGTTGTTTATTTGAAGTTGTCTGTTGTCTCTGAGACATTTTGGGGTTGTTGTTTTATTTGTTTGTTGATTTGTTTCACCCTGAATTTTTGTTTTGAAATATCTGGGTGGGTGGGACAGGTGTGCTTCTTTCGTTGCTAGTTTGGCAGCACTGGATTTCTCCCTACCTGTCTCTGGATTGGTAGAGTAACTGGTGGCGGTATGAGTGTGGCTCTCTGTTGGTTGTGAAAAGGAGCTGAGGGTGGGATGAGAAGGTGTTGTTCATTATCTGAATGATCCAGTGGTCCAGGAGCAGGTGGTGGTACTCACCTTTTGGTGAAGAGGTAGATGTTAATTATGGCAGCTATAGATGACTAGTAGAGAATTAATGTCTGTCTTCCATTAGATGAGGTAGGGGGAAAAATTAAAAATTAGAAAAGAAGAAAGGAATAGATGAGAAGGAAGATGAGTAAAGAGAAAGAATAAGAGGAAGAGGGAGAATAAACAAATAAAAAGGAAGAAAAATTAATAAAAGGAAAGGAAAAAGAGAGAAAATGAAAAAAGAAGGGAGGGGTTTGGGGGAGCTATGGTCAGCTAGCATCAGTGCCAGCATGGAGCTGTGACATTATCCACAGGAACACATGCCTTGGGAGTGAGACAGGAGTCTGGTAGACACATACATGCCTCTGACAGAAGAGGCAGTATTGACAGGTTTTTGTATTCTTTAGTTGCAAGGCTTTTCAATGACACAGGCATAGGGAGAATGAGAAGACTGACTGGTTAGTGCATGGTGCAGTGAATGTCTGGGCTGCTGGTGTGAAGAAGTCCAAGAATCCAGATTGGTGAGGGCTGGCTGGGGGCTGTATCCAGACACAAGTTTGGTGGAGGTGGGAAGAGGGCTCATCCATTGTCACAGGGCTAGGAAGCTTCTCTAGTCCCAAATCACTGGCACAGGCCTGGTGTATGTCTATGCATGCACAGCTAATTATCTAGCTCTTGCCCAGACTTAATCAAATGAAGGGGCCACCTCAGAGTCCAGTGTCTCCAACCACCACCCTACAAACCTACCCTTTGTGTGGGCCCTCAACCCAAACATCTACTGGTCACTATTACTAAGTTGTTATAGTGGATCCCTTCTTGCTCTGTGATCTTCCTGTGTGACTGAAAATCTCTCTTGCTTCCCTGCACTTTCCTCTTGCAGCCCCCCACATATTCTATTCATCTTGACTCCCTCCAGATCTATCCACACTGTGTCTCTGTTCCAGTGTGGATTTCAAGAAGTTGATTTCTTATCACCTGTATAAAATGGCTTCTGTTATTCAAAATGACGATGCTTCATTAAGCCCCATCTCCTTCTCTGTCCCCAGACACTGTCCTCACTCTCTTTCTGTTTCCAATCAACAGTCAATCTAATTATTTATCTTCTCATCTGATGCTTGGAGCTCTGGGATCATTATCTGTATCTGTTTCACTCAGTTTCTCTGGGTCTCTGTTGTAGAAATATTGGGCAGAGTGTGTTACCAGGATATCATCTCTTCTCCATCCTCTCTATAAGTTTTTGACCTGATTACTAAAGCCTCCCATTTCACAGTTCAGAATGTCACATATGTTATGTCCTCTTCACCTCATAAATGGTTGTAACATATGACTATCATAAGCTTAAGAGTTTTGAGATTGAGGGAATCCTTTGGTATAAGATGAAATGATAACACATTGTTCTATTAAAGGTCCATTTGTCATTTCACACTTGTCCTTGACATCTGGTAGTAGCAAAACCTCACATAACATTTCCAGGCATGACACTTGTCCAGTTCTTCATTGTGATATCCATTGACAATCTAACCTCTGGCTGAGAGACTTCAAACATTAAGATTTTCAAAGGTTAGTCTGAGAAATCCAATGTTCCTCATCTTGCTCTGTCTCCCATCATATAATCGATCTTACTTTTCCTTTCATTAGCTATATCCCAGAGGCTACATATAGTGTGTAATCTGATAGATTCTGCAAGAAAAAAAAATGAAAGTCTTTCTTTACAATATCATAACCTCAACACAGAACCTGCCCACATAACCAGTTCTTTGGATAAAGTGAGATCTTGGCTTTTGAAATATAAGATTATTATTTTTTTTTTGTCCTAGTTCATTTAAGGATCTGAGACATAATTCATCTATACACAAATGAACTGGGAATTCACGTAACTAACTAAAAATTCACTGGTAATGACTTAGTGTCTTTCAAATTTTTCAAAGAACACATCCTATAACTGTATGGAGCTAAAAAAAAAATGTGAAACAATTCATTAAAATCAATAGGAAATTAGTATAAAGCAGAATAATGACTTTGGAACTTAGTCCCATTCCATATCATTCTGTATCACACAATTCATTTCCAATCTGAATAATATCAACAGCATTCATTTCTTGGCTTTAACAAGACAAGGAGTCTTTAGAAGTCCAGTATTACCTGTGATGCTTTTCATTTTGGGGCCAGACAAAAATCATTAACATCTCTTGTGCATGACTTGGTTGAATAGGAAAAATCTATTGGTTGTTTCAGTAATGATACTTGAAATACATGTGTAACAGAAAAAATAATAGAAATGCTAAGGACAAAGTAATTTTTTCAATGCTAGCATCACTTAATCACTACTGTCCATCAAGAGTCCATGCAATAATACCACACAACATTTAGCTTGACCTTTTTTCTTTATATGTAATTATTATCAGAATTACTGTATACCTGTGTCAGTTAAGAGTTTTAAATTACCTCTATGTGATAATTTATGTTAATAGTATAAAAGCATAGCAGTGATGGATAATGTGTACCAACATTTACAAATCGGTAGCAATGTATTTCAATTACAATTCTTTTCCTATCTCTCAGCAGCAGCAAAATGAAATTAACAATGAGACTACTAGTTAGCAAATTATTCTAACAAGTGGAACCTTTGCTTGGACATCTTTTCTTTTGCAGATCTATTTTAAGATACTACGTATAGCAAAACAGGCAGGAGATTCCACCAAGTCATGCACAAGAGCTGCTAGTGATTTTTGTGTGGCCCAACAATGAATATGATTAGGAAGCAATACTGGACTTCTAATGACTCCCTGTCTGGTTAAGGCCCAGAAGTGAATGTTGCTGATATTATTCTGGATTTAAATAGATTGTGTGATACAGAATTATATGGAATAGATGGAAACGAATGAACCACAGAACAGAGTAAGACCTGCACACAGTTTCTAAAGGTAGAGTTTTAATTGCCCTCATTGCATTAGGTTTTTTTGGAATCTAAGTCACTTAGTGCTACCTTAATCATCTGTAACAGTTTAGAACTCAGAGTGACTTGAGATTTGCTCTATTCTTTTGAGTCAAGACCAGCCTAATAGAGGCCTAATAGAATCAAAACATTCTACTCAATGTAATCCCTGGAAATATCCAGATCAAATGTGCCATGCAATGCAAAATTATTCCCAAAACCCCTCTGATAGGACAGCACAGTAGTCACTCTAGGCATATCACTAGATGCTTGTTTTTATATTGTTAAAGCAAAAAAACAAATTCCCTGCCATTGATTCTGACTCATAGCTACCCCCATTGGTTTTCTAAGGCTTTGTAAATCTTTATGGAAGTGGATTGCCCCATCTTCCTTCTGTGGAGTGGTTGACTGGTTGGTTTGAACTGCTGACCTTCTGGTTAGCAGCCGAATGACTTATCCATGTAGCGTTAGGTGCCTTCAAGTCAGTTCTGACTCATAGAGACCCTATATACAAAAGTGAAAAACACTGCCTGGTTCTGCGTCATCCTCACAATCATTGCTATATTTGACCTTACTGTTGCAGCCACTGTGTCAGTCCATCTCATTGATGGTCTTCCTCTTTTTTGCTGACCTACTTTACTGTTATGTCTTTTACTAGGGACTGGTCCCTCCTGATGACATGACCAAAGTGCAAGAGACAGTCTCACCATCCTCACTGTTAAAGAGCATTCCAGCTGTACTTCATCCAATATAGATTTGTTCATTCTTCCTGCAGTTCATGTTATTTTCAATATTCTCTGCCAACACCATAATTCAAATACATCAATTCTTCTTCATTCTTCCTTATTCATTGTCCAGCTTTCACATGTATAGTAGGTGATTGAATATATACCATGGCCTGGCTCAGGCACACCTTAGTCTTCAAAGAGACACCTTTACTCTTTAACACTTTAAAGAGGTCTTTTGCAGCAGATTTGCTCAAAGTAATATATTGTTTGATTTCCTGCCTGCTGTTTCCATGCGCATTGATTGTGAATCTAAGCAAAATGAAATCCGTGACAACTTCAGTCTTTTCTCTGTTCATCATGATGTTGCTTATTAGTTCAGTTTTGAGAATTTTTGTTTCTTTATGTTGAGGTACAATCCATATTAAAGGGTGCAGTCTTAACTACAGCAGTCTGAATTCCTTTGTGGTGGAATGCTATCTCGTTCTTTGGTAAGTCTTAAAACTGTTGTTGTTGTTGTTGTTGTTAGTTGCTATCAGGTTAATTCCAACTCATGGTGCCTTCATGTATTGCAGAGGAGAACTATGCTCCATAGGGTTTGCAGGGCTGTGATCTTTCAGAAACAGATCAATCACCTTGTTTGTCTTCCAAGGTATCTCTGACTGGGTTCCAGCTACCAATCTTTCAGCTGGTAGTAGAGCAGTTAACTATTTGTGCCACCCAAGGACTCTACTTAAAACTGTGAATGGTACCAATTTTGTGAAAAGTCTATTCTGATAGACTGTTGTCTGATGAGGACATGTTTCACACACCTTTTGCACACCTTTTACAATTTGAAATTTCTTCAAGTACTTTCAGTACTTGTTTTGCATTCAGACTCTTTTGCTGCAGAGGATAAATTGTGTAGTTAGAAGAGATTTAGGATTTTTCCAAAATTAAAAAATCCCAAAAGCTGTTATTAATAGAAAAAACTGCTTGAAAAGCTAAGAAGGTTATATCTTATAAACCAGAGGTCCTTTGTTTTTCTTTAAAAATAAAATTGTCTTGTTGCTACTTTCACACACAAAAAAGTTGTCTCTCTAAGGTTGTAGTCACTCCGTGGCCACAGCCAGCTACCCAGAGGGAGTGAGTAGTTGGGCCTGTGGGCTCGGGACCATAGTTGCAGGGGACATCAAGTTCAATTGGCATAACATACTACACAAAACATTGTTCCACTTCCTACTTTGATGAGTAGCAAATGGGATCTTAAAAGCTTGCAAGTGGCCATCTAGATGCAACAATGGGTCTTTCCTCATTCAGAGCAAAGAAGAATGAAGAAAATCAAAGACTCATGGAAACAATCCAATTGATAGGTACACCATGCGATCCTCATTTTATATGACTATGAGACCAAAAGAACTAGATGGTGCCCAGCTACCACTGTCAACCACTCAGAGTGAGTCTATGTAGGAGATCCTGGATAGAGTGGGACAACAATGTGAAACAAAATTCAAAATCATTAAAAAAAAAAAGGGGGGGGAGCAGGTTTGCTGGTCTGATAGAGCCTGATGGAACCACTGAAACTATGGCCCCTAGTTGCCCTTCAGGTTTAGAATTGAACCCACTTCTGTGGCTTCCAGCCAAACAAAATACAGGCATATGAGGGGAACATTTACACTAGGTAGATACATTCCTTGAAGAGAACAATCATGGGCGAATAGAAGGGTTGTGTATGTACCGGGAGACAGCTGAGGGGGCAGGAGTGCATGAAAAGAAAGGACACAGGGAAGAGGTAACTATGGGGAGGAAGAGGAAGGGGAGCTGTTGCATTGTGGTAAATTGTAGTCAATGTCACGAGACAAAGTATTTGTGAGCTGTTGTATGAAAAGTGAATTTGCTCTGTAAACTTTCACCCAAATCACAAATAAATAAATAAATAAACAAACAAAGCTGTCTCTCATGGTCTATGGGGCTTAGTGGTTAAAAATACTACACTTGGTGTCACAGGGTCTGGATTTCTTTCCCCTGTATCTGGGATTCTGGGAAAATCACTTAATCTTGCTGTGCTTTACAGAAATCTGACAATTGTGCTGTGCTCATGTGAAAATTGAGAAAACAATAAAGCTACCTTGTAGGATTGCTGTGTTGATTAAATAAGATAACATATATTAAGCACTTAGAACAGTGCCTTGAATATACATAGTGAGTATTCAGTAAATTCTAACTTAACTGTTGTTCTAACAAAGAAATAAACAATATAACCAGAAAGGGAGGAACTACTTAAGTATTTGCAACCACAGCTGCATTGTAAATAACTACTGGATGGCAGAGGATCAGGAGTTGCAGACACAACCAAACCTCAGGTCTACAGTGATTAAAAAAAAGAGGCTTCCGTCAGTTTCTTTCTTTTATCAGGCAACACAATGTACTGCAGTCCAGTTGGATTGGACTCATAGCGACCCCTCCTTGGTTTTCCAAGGGGGTATCATTACGGAAGTAGATTGCCCAACCTTCCTTCCAAGGAGTGGCTGGTGGGTTTGAACCATCAGCCTTCTGGTTAGCAGTCAAGTGCCTTAGGCACTACACTACCAGAGCTCCTTTTCTTTTATTGTTGTGCACCAATTCAGAGCCACTTGCAATCGAACTTGGCAACTCTTAAGATCACTGATAGGAGATCATTCTCTTCATGAGATATCACATTATTCTGAATTATAACAACATGTAATGTAAATCAAAGACAACTTGAGTGACAAGCCTAGGAATCTTAACTCTATCATCCCCTAAAGAAACCTTAAGTCAGTGAACTGATCTCATATCAAGTTATCACAGTGTTGCACACACATCACACGAATCAAAGGCTTACCATGTATTTTCATTATATGCATAATGCCTACAACCAGAATCCTTTCAATTTCATCTGGGAGATTTTGGAGGCCAAAATAGGTCCTAAAGCCAGTGAGGATCAATTTTTAAAGCATTATTCCTGTTGTGTAAAAGGTAATGTGTTTTTTTATACAGTCAAGGAAATGCTGTGAGCTCTGCAAGCTTGCCTCATTTATTGCTCTAATCAGCAATGCAATGTACACAAGACCAGATTCCAAACTAAAGAATATTCCTTAGAGCCAGTGTTGCTCCCTGGGAAGTTATTATTAGAACATAAGAAAGGTATTTGGTTTCAAAATGCTTGTGTTTGAATTTTGTTGGTCACTGAATCTCAAACAGAAAAATTTAGCATTTCTACTAATTAAAGACAAGGATTATTATAATTGCCAAAAATAGGCAAGAGGCAGGTTTTGTGTTTTCATCATGTTTCTTTCTGTCTGCTGTACATTGGATAGGTATGGAGAAAACAAATCATATTTTAAAAAGCCAGTGTAGAACTACAAAGGGGCACACCAGACACCAGACTTGACTAGGATGCTGCATGTGGTTGTCAACAACCTCATTCAAACTCTGTGTATTAGCTGGTACAGCTGAGTGAGTGATGCTGCATAAATATGAGAACTGGTGTTGTTAGGAATGGCAGCTACTGCAATATAATTAGGAAACCATTCTGAATCCCATTCCCCAGTGGAAAGAGAAACCAAAGGGATAGAAAAAAAGAAAATATTTCATTTCAAATTCAGAAACAATGCTTGTCGTTGACACGGTTTTGCTATGAAGAAGCTCTCAACAATCTCATTCTCCTGACAGTGGCATGCAACCAGCTGGCATTTCAATGGGCTACATTGAGGACCAATGTATACCATGTGGGTGGTTGTCAACATTAGAAACAAGAAAAAAGAGAGGGAAAAAAATGCACTAAGAGTTATAACATTGACTTTCTGGGACTTTTAATTTCTACCCAGATGCTGCTAATATCCCAAGGTATTTATTGGTAACCGCACAATAGACAACCTAGGATAATAATGATGAGAGCTGTAAAATTAGTAAAGTGCTCTTCTATATACAGATTTAGAATATGAAGTTAAGACCTTATGGCCCAGGAACTGTCTGCTCTGGTGTAGTGACTTTCTAAAACTATAACATGTTTTAGGATTTTGATCTTTAATTTTCCTTCAGATTAGGGCCACTTGAGCAAGCACAAAGAAAGGCAAGTAAAATGGGAATACTACAATCTTCTCTTGAGCTTGATATAAAATGTACTCATGCGATACAACACATCATATGTTATCACTATCTCTTATAGCAGAATGAAACAGTCATTAGTTAATCCAAATATTAGAAATATTTCATGGAGCCAAATTGCCCTCTGAAATACTGGATGATGTATGTGGTTCTTGTTAGGTGCTATTGAGTTGATTCTGACTCATAGTGACCTTATGGACAAAAGAACAAAACACTGCTTGGACCTGCACCATCCTCACAATCATTGCTATGTTTAAGCCCATTACTGTAGCCACTGTGCCAATTCATCTCATTGAGGGTCTTCTTCTTTTTCACTCATCTACCAATTTGTCATACTGTGGTGGCTTGCATGTTGCTATGATACTGGAAGTTATGTCACTGGTATTTCAAATACCAGCAGGGTTATCCATGGTGGACAGGTTTCAGTGGAGTTTCCAGACTAAGACAGCCTAGGAAGAAGGCTGTGGTGATCTGCTTCAGAAAAAAACTGGCCACTGAAACCTTATAACAGTGGAACATTGTCTGAATGATGTATAGCCTTAAACAAACCTGAGTTTGAGCTCAGACATGCTACGTATCATTGGACAGTTTAGGATCATTAATGTTTTATTCATTTTCCTCATTTTTGACAGGAGGACAAATATTTAAAAACTGATATTTATGGATTCTTAATAAGTGTAGTTGCTATACTAGTTTCTTTATATATATTATCTAATTTAGTCCCCAAAACAACCCTCAGTAGTAGATAACCTTATTTACCTCACTGTTTTATTATTCCCAGTTTTTAGAGGAAGAAATTGAGGTGAAAGATGTAACAGTAATATGTGACATTGCCAAAATTCCAACCCAGACAGTTCAACTTCAGAGGCTGGGCCCTGCTCATTTTACTGCATGGCCACCCATGCCTTACTTCACAAATATCTGAGATAAGGCATGTAAAGCAACACACAGTGACCCAATATATCAGATGTTGTTTAATAAATAATGTTGGTGTTAGTTGTCATGGAGTTGGCTCTGACTCCATGGTGACCTTAAGTATAACAGAATTAAATGTTACTGGGGTCTGTATCAACTTCATATTTGAGTCCATTGTTGTGGCCAGTGTGAAGTGTTTTCCAATCTAAGGGAGTCATTTTCCAGCACTATAAACTCACTGCCATCGAGTTGGATCCAACTCATAGTGACCCCTCCTTGGGTTTTCAAGGCAGTATCTCTATGGAATTAGATTGCCCAGTCTTCCTTCTGAGGAGTGGCTGGTGGGTTTGAACCACCAGCTTTCTGGTTAGCAGTGAAATGCCTTAGGCACTACGCCACCAGAGATAATATTTTGTTGTGATTCATAGGTTTTCATTGGCTAATTTTCAGATATAGACCACCAGGCCTTTTTTCCCAGTCAGTACTAGCCTGGAAGCTCTGCCAAAACCTGTTCAGCATAGGTGACATGCTGGAACTTGAAATACTGGTGGCATAGCTTCCAGCCTCCTGCAATCTATCTCAGTAAGACAAACTGACAGACAAGTGGAGGTAATGAAAGTTAGCAATTGATATTACCATAATTAATACCATTACCACTGTGATCATTAGTAACTTTTTTCTTTATTTGGTTGAACTTCTTGGAAAAGTAGACTGGATTTATTTTAAGAATGTGATAGACTACACAGAATTGGCAACTCAAAACGAGTCAGATATGACAACCTGTCGACAACTCAACAGAATAGGAGTTTTATATGGTGTCAGTGATACAGAGAAGATCAGTTCAAACGCATGTACTTGGCAAGATGGCATCCATCCTCAGTGACATGAAATTGAGCATTTACTTCCACTGTCATGTCTGAACACACTTAGAGAAGATAGATGTGTGAAGTAGAGGCAAACGTGGAGAATACAAATGGAAGGTAGGGAATCTGAGTTACATGTCTTAAGTGTCTTCTCCTAATAAAGCACGAATATGACACAAAGGTAGTGAAAACCCTAACAGACAAATGGATATTCAGGATATCTCAAAGATGTTATTTTAGAAGGTAAAGATGTGGAAACAGTAAGAGGCAAGTGGTTTTTATTAGTATTCAATCAGAGGCAAAAGACCTTTAAAACTTTCTCTTCTCGTGCTTCTTGTATTAAAACCTGAGGTTATAAAAGGACCTTTATTTTCAAAATGTTGAGTCAGACAATGTGTAAAGAGTATCCTCACTTCCTCTTCCATGAAGCACAAGAGACATATGTATATGTCTAAGAATTCCATTCACAGAACCAACACACACCCTCTAGATCTCCCAGTCCACTCCAACTTTTCCACGTTCCTTGGGTTTATGATCAAGAAAAAGGGAAATCAATTAAGCTTCCATCCTTCTGCCCCAACTATTCATACTGTGCCTGCCTCAAGTTAATCAGTGGGAGGTATGTGTTCTTCAAACACTTAAGTTGCTAAGGGCCAACCATACCTTGGCACAAAAACATCTATTTGCTGATGACTCCCAGTTTCATCTCTAGCACAGGACTCTTTTCTGAACTCCAGACTCACATACCTAAATACCTACACACCCTCTCAATTTACATGCCTAATAGACATCTCAAAATGGAAATTTTGACATTCCCCCAAAAAAGTGTGCTCCTGTCATGATCTTACTAACCTTGTTAAAAGGCAACTCCCGTCTTTCAAACACATACACACTCAAACCACTAGTGAAAAAAAGTTGAAGGTTGATCCCTCATCCCTGAAATTGCATTCAAATATTCATCCTATAATATGAAAAATTAGACAATTGGGTCAAAGTGATTGCCTATATATAATAAAAACTAAATGCACAAAATATAGGAAAGGAAAATAGGGAGGGAAGGAAGAAAGAAGAAAGGTAGGAAATAATCATCCATAGTACAACTTCTCAAAGACAAATAAGTTTGGTACAGTCACTGTTAGGAGCTCTGGTAGTGTAGTGCCTAAGGCACTTGACTGCTAACAAAAAGGCTGGTGGTTCAAACTCACCAGCCACTCCTCGGAAGGAAGGTTGGGCAATCTACTTCCATAGTGATACTGCCTCAGAAACCCAAGGAGGGGTCGCTACGAGTCGGGTCCAATTCAATGGCACATAGCAACAACAACAACAACAACAGAGTCACTGTTGTGGTTTTCATATTCACTGTATATAGTTAGGCTAAAAGATAAAAATTAACTTATATACTCAGAAATCTAAAAAAAAATCCTTTATTTTATTTTTTTTATTGTGATTTGGGTAAAAATTTACAAAGCAAATTCACTTTCCGTACAGTAGTTCACATACACTTTGTCTCATGACACTGACCACAATTCACCATAATGCAACAGCTCCCCTCCCACTTCATCCCAACAATCACCTCTTCCCTGTATCCATCCCTCCATGCACCCCTACTCCCTGAGCTGTTTCCCTGTTCATAAACAGACCTTCTTTCTCCCATGATTGTTCTCTCCAAGGAGTATATTTACCCAGGTAAATGTTCAACTCCTATGCCTGTCTTTTGCTTGGCTGGAAGCCACAGGTGTGAGTTCAATTCCGGACCTGAAGTTCAGCTAGGGACCATAGTCTCAGTGTTTCCACCAGGCTCTATCAGACCAGCAAACCTGGTCCTCCTTTTAAAAAAAAAATCTTTATAGGAGACAGTATAGATATTAATTAAGACAGAGCTCTGGAGCCATATTGCTGAGTTTGTACAATATTTGTGCATAATAAATGCTTGACAAATGTTAGCTCTTATTGTTGTTGTTATTACTTTTGCTGATTTTCTTTAATAGGTACAACCACCCCCATGAGTGCATCACTTCATTCTGTAACAGGAAATAAATAAATTTTATCCCAGCTAATAAGGAATAAGGAAGACCGAAGAAGAGTTGATGCTTTTGAGTTGTGGTGCTGGCAAAGAATGCTGAAAGTACCATGGACTGCTAAAAGAACTAACAGATCTGTCCTGGAGGAAGTGCAGCCAGAATGCTCCTTGGAAGCAAGAATGGCCAGACTTCGTCTCACCTATTTTGGTCATGTTGTCAGAAGGGACCATTCCCTGGAGAAGGATGTCATGCTTTGTAGGGTGGAGGGTCTATGAAAGAGAGGGAGGCCTTCAACGAGATGGATTGACATGGTGGCTGCAATGATGGGCTCAAGTATAGCAGGGATTGTGGGACTGGCGCAGGATCGGGCAGTGTTTCGTTCTGCTGTGCATGGGGTCTCTATGAGTCGGAAACGACTCGACGGCACTTAACAACAACAACAACAATAAGTGCAGCCTGATCCATTTATTTAAAGATACTTTAGGTACTGTCTCTTTTATAGGAATTGTCTCTCATAGTCTGTGGGAAATACAGAACATATAAAAAAAGTTAAATGATTTAAAAACAAAATCAGTATTCATACCATGATTACAAAGAGATACAATTAAGAAAATGAAAAATAAATAAATAAATAAAACTATAGAACAAATACCAAAAGAGATAGAGGCAGAGACAGAAGTTAATTTGTGAAGATGATAGGATTAATGGCAATACACAATATTTTAAAAATCTATTTTCACAACTTTTTAAGGATGTAATAACATTATAATTTAAAAAATAAATCAAATAGCTACAACTCACAAGTACATGGAAAATATAGGCTTCCTTTTAATTTTTACTAAATTGGGAGCACCACAGGGCTTTTCTCATCTTTATAGTCCTTGCATTCAGCACCAAAATAAATAAATAAATAAATAATCCCTCCCTGCCATCAAGTTGATTCCGACTCATAGTGATCCCTATTGTGTTTCCAAGGCTGTCAATCTTTACAGAAGCAGGCTGCCTCATCTTTCTTCCACATAGTGGCTGGTGGAACAACCTTTTGGTTAGCAGTTAAATGCCTTAACCTCTATGCTACCAGAGCTCCTATCCATTCAGCACAGGTCTGCCAAATAGAATGTATTCAATAACATTTGTCAATCCTTTTAAAAATATTTCCCAGACCCCTGACTCAACTTTTACTAGCACTCAACACCAAAGAAAGTGTGCTTATGTTTGATCTTTTGGCTGTGACACAGATGGTCACCAAAAGCTAACATTCACATAGCAATCCAGGTCAGGCACTGTGCTAGCACTTAACATACGTTATCTCATTCGATCCGACCTTTAACCCCATGAGTTGTTGCCATTTTCTTCATGATTCTTTTTACAGATGAAGAAATGAAGACTCAGAAAGTTTGAATTATATGTGAACGTCACACAGCTAATAATAAGATGCAGATTTGGAATTCCAATCAGCTAACTAACATCTAAGCCAACACTCTCAACACTAGACAATTTTGCCTCTCACTTCAGTGCTTCATGGACTCAAGTACCTTAAACATAATTACACAGAATAAGTAGATTGTTGATGACACTGTTCTCTGATTGTTACAGTAGAATGAACTGTCCAACACAGTCACCACTAGTGTGAGTTGAGATGAATTTTAAATATAAAATATTATTGTTGTTGTAAGGTGCTGATGAATGTCAACTCATAACAATCATATGTACAAGAGAACAAAACATTGCACAATCCTGCACCATCCTCAAGGTTGTAGCTATGTTTGAGCCCATTGTTGCAGCCACTGTGTCAATCCATCTCAATGAAGGTCTTCCTCTTTTTCACTGACACTCTACAGTACCAAGTGTGCTGTCCTTCTCCAAGTCCCTAGTGATACCAAGCCCAAAGTGTGCAAGATAAAGTCTCACTATCCTCACTTCTAAGGAGCATTCTGGCTGTACTTCTTTTTCTTCTTTTTAATTTTGATTGTGATTTTGGTGAAAGTTTACAGAGAAAATTCATTTTCCATACAGCACTTCATACACATTTAGTTTCATACCATTTTCTAAAATCCCCAATGTAGCAGCTCTCTTCCCACTTCCTTCTTGTAGTCACATCTTCCCTGTGTCATTCTTTCCTATGCATTTCTGCCCCCTGAGCTATCTCCCTGTGCAAATACTGCCCTTCTATTCTCCCATGATTGATCATTCTAAGAAGTGTATCTATTTGGTGTAAATGTTTTCACCCTATATACCTATCTATTGTTTGGCTGCAATTCTGGCTGTACTTCTTCCAAAGTAAGTTTAATCATTCCTCTGGCAGTCCATGTTGTTGTTACATGCTGTGGAGTCAGTTCTGACTCATAGCAACCCTATGTACAACAGAACAAAACACTGCTCCGTCTTTCAACATCTTCACAATTGTTGCCAAACTTAAGCCCATCATTTCAGCCACTGTGTCAACCCATCCCATGAAGGGATTCACTGACCCTCTGCTTTATCAAGCGTGATATCTTTCTTCAGCAACTGGTTCCTTCTGATAGTAGGGCCAAAGTACAAAAGATGAAGTCTGGCCTTTTTCTTGTCCTAGGAGGATTTCTCCAAGATAGATTTGTTTGTTCTTTTAGCAATCCAGGGTATATTCAATATTCTTCTCCAACACTGCAATTCAAATGCAAAAATTCTTATCCATTGTCCAAGTTTCACATGAATATGAGGGCACTGGAAATACTGTGGCTTAGCTCAGACACATCTCAGTCTTCATCTTTGCTCTGTAACAACTTAAAGAGTTCTTTTGCTGCAGATTTGCCCAATGCAATGCTGTTGTTATGCGCAATGATATCCTCCATTCCACTTCCTCTTCTGAATCTGGCTTGCATTTCTGGCAGTTCTTTCATAATGTATTGATGCAACCATTTTATGAATTATCTTCAGCAACATTTTACTTGTGTGTAATATTAATATTATTGTTTGATACTTTGTATATTCCTTAGGATCAACTTTCTTTGGAATGACGCAAATATGGCTCTCTTCCAGTGAGTTGGTCTGGTAGCTGTTTTTCAAATTTCTTGGCATACGTGAACAAGTGCCTGTAGAGCTGCATTCCTTTGTTGAAACATCTCAGTGGGTATTCTGTCAATTCCTGTAGCCTTGCTTTCAACAACTCCTTCAGTGTAGCTTGGACATCTTCCTTCAAACCATTGGTTCTGAATCGTATGCTACTTCCTGCAATGGTTGAATGTGGAATAATTCTTTTTGATACCATTGACTCTGTGTATTCCTTCCATGTTCTTTAGATTCTTCCTGCATCCTTCAATATTTTGACCATAGAATCCTTCAATATTGCAACTTGAAGCTTAAATGTTTATCCAGTTCTTTCAGCTTGAGAAATGATGAGCTTTCTTCCCTTTTGGTCTTCTTACTCCAGGTTTTTGCACATTTCAATACTTTACTTTGTCTTCTTGAGTTGCACTTTGAAATCTTCTGTTCAGTTCTTTTATTTCACCATTTCTTCCATTTGCTTTAGCTACTCTACATTTAAAAGCAAGTTTCATAGTCTCTTTTGACATCCATTTTGGTCTTTTCTTCCTTTCCTCTGTTTTGCATGACATTGGCTTTCTTCATGTATGATGTCCTTGATGTCAACCCACAATGCATGTAGTCTTCAATCAATAGTGTTCAATGCATCAGATCTATCCTAGAGCTGGTCTCTGTATTCAAAGTGATACTTCAGCTTTCTTGGACTTGTTTTAATTTTCTCTGCTTCAACCTGAACTTGCATATGAGTAATTGATGATTTATTCTGCAGTCAGCCTCTGGCCTTATTCTGACTGATGATATTGTTCTTCTCCATTGTCTCTTTCCACAGACGCAGTCTATTTGATTCATTGATATGCTGTCTTGTGAGGTCCACAGTAGATTTTATAGAAAACACACACCATGTATTTATATTTATATATGGAGCTCTGGTGGTGCAGTGCCTAAGATATTTGACTGAAGAAGGTTGGTGGTTCAAACTCAGCAGCTGCTCCATGGAAGGAAGATGGGGCAATCTACTTGTGTAAAGATGTACTGTCTTGGAAACTCAATGAGGGTCACAGTGAGTTGGAATCAGCACAATGACAGTGAGGTTTTGATTAGACAGATGGTTAGCTAGCTAGCTAGCTAGATAGATAGATAGATTTGGGTGAAAGTTTACAGAGCAAATTCCTTTTACATTAGACAGTTCATGCACAGTTTGCTTCATGACATTGATTTCAATTCCCATACCAACAATAACAACAATGTAACAGCTCTCTTCCTACTTCCACCCTATTTTTAGCTTTTCACTGTGTCTTATTTCCTAAAGGTTCCTGCCCTCTGAGTTATCTCCCTGTGCAAATGCTGCCCTTCTGATATCTCATGGCTGATTGTTCTAAGGAGTGTACCTACCTTGTGTAAATATTCACCTTAAAGGCCTGTCTACTAGGAAAGGAAAGAACACTGTGCTGTCTACTTCCGTAGAGATACCGCTTCAGAAACTCAAGGAGGGGTCACTACAAGTTAGATTTGATTCAATGGCAGTGAGTTTGGGTTTTTATGGGTTTTGTTTGCCTGGAAGCCACGGGAGTGAGTTCAATTCCAGGCCTGAAGGGTAACTAGGGGCATAGTCTTGGGGGATTCACCAGTCTCTATCAGACCAGGAAGGTTGGTCTTTTCTTACGATTTTGAGTTTTATTCCATATTTTTTCCTCCCACTCTATCCAGGAGTTCCTGTTCTGATTCCTTTCTGGATGGTGGACAGTGGCAGCCAGGCACCTTCTAGTTCTTGTCTCAGGGTCATATAGGCTGAGGTTCACATGGTCCACTAGTCCTTTGGACTAATTGGTTCCATTTGTCTTTGAACTTCTTCATTCTTCTTTCCACCAGACAAGGAGAGACCAATTGTTGTATCTTAGATAGTGGCTCTCAAGCTTTTAAGACATCAGTCACTACTCACTAAAGTACAATGTAGAACAATGTTTTTGTGTAGTATAAAATACATACCATCCTTTGAAGGCTTAGTATGACATGTTGTTGTCAGGTACCATCGAGTCATCTCTGACTCATAGAGACCCTATGTACAGCAGAACAAAGCACTGTTTGGTCCTATACCAGCTCCACAATCCTTGCTATTCCTGAGCCTATCATGGTAGCCACTGTGTCAATCCATCTTGTTGAGGGCTTTCCCCTTTTTTGTTGACCTTCCACTTTACCAAAGATGATAACCTTCTCCATAGAATGGTACTTTCTGACAACATGAGCCAAGTAGGTGAGACGAAGTCTGGCCATTCTTCCTTCCAAGGAATATTCTGGCTGCACTTCTTCTGGACAGATTGGTTAGTTCTTTTAGCAGTCCATGTTACTTTCAGCATTTTTTTCCAACACCACAATTCAAAAGCATCAACTCTTTTTTGGTCTTCCTTATTCCTTGTCCAGCTCTCACATGCATATGAGGTGATTAGAAATACCATGGCTTGTGTCAGGTACACTTTAGTCTTCAAGGAGATATCTTTGCTCTTCAGTACATGAAAGAGGTCTTTTGCAGCAGATTTTCCCAATGCTAAACATCATCTGATATCTTGACTGCTGCTTCCATTGGTGTTGATTATAGCCCCAAGTAATATGAAGTCTTTGACAACTTCAATCTTTTCTCCATTTATCATGATGCTGCTTATTGGTTCAGTTGTGAGGATTTTTGTTTTCTTTATATTGAGGTGTAATTCATACTGCAGACTGTATTCTTAAATCTTCATCAATAAGTGCTTCAAGTCATCCTCATTTTCAGTAAGCAAAGTTGTGTCGTCTGCCTATCACAGGTTGTTAATGAGTCCTCCTCCAATCCTGATGCCACGTTCTTCATACAGTCCAGCTTCTTGGATTATTTGTTCAGCATACAGATTGAATAAGTATGGTGAAAGGATACAACCCTGACGCAGTCCCTTCTTGAGTTTAAACCACACAGTGTCCCTTTGTTCTGTTATTGATGTCATCCCACAATTCTTCTGGTGTTCAATGCATCAAATCCATTCTTTAGATGGTCTCTAAATTCAGGGGGGACATATTCAAGGTCATATTTTTGCTCTATGGATTTGTTTTAATTGTCTTCAACTTCAACTTGAACTTGCCTATGAGCAGTTGATGATCTGTTCCACAATCAGCTTCTGGCCTTATTTTGGCTGAAGATATTGAGCTTTTCCACTGCTTCTTGCCACAGATGTAGTCAATCTGATTCCTGTGTACTCCATCCGGCGAAGTTCTCAGCTATAGCCGCCGTTTGTGTTGTTGAAAAAAGATATTTGCAATGAATAAGTCATTGGTCTTGTAAAATTCTATCATGAGATCTCCAGCATTATTTCTATCACCAAGGCTAGATTTTCCAACTACTAGTGATTCATCTTTGTTTCCAACTTTTGCATTCCAATATCAGTGATAATCAGCATACCTTGATTGCATGTTTGGTCAATTTCAGACTGTAGAAGTTGCTAAAAATCGTCAATTTCATCAGCTTTGGCTTTGGTGGTTGATGCATAAATTCGAATAATAGTAATATTAACTGGTCTTCCTTATAGGCATATGGATATTATCCTATCACTGACAGCATTGTACTTCAGGATAGATCTTGAAACATTCTT